>NC_083644.1:26871392-27471392 GCF_963576545.1 Limanda limanda | reverse complement strand
TCCTTAAGAACTCAAAAAGACCGAACGGTGTAATCACCGCTGTTTTTGGAATGTCCAGTGAGTGCATAGGCTCCTGATGATAGCCCCGGACGAGGTCTACCTTAGAAAAAATCACCATCCCGGCCAGGTGTGCTGAAAAATCCTGTATGTTCGGGACTGGGTATCGGTTAGGTGTCGTTGCCTCATTAAGCCGCCTGTAGTCGCCACATGGGTGCCAGCCGCCCCCAGGTTTGGGGACGATGTGAAGGGGTGACGCCCACGGGCTGTCGGATCGGCGGACTATTCCCAGGCGTTCCATGTTGGAAAAAACTCGGCCTTAGCAATGTTTGGTCGGGTCGAGGCGCCGAGCACGGGCGTAGACGGGTGGACCATTAGTGGCGATATGGTGCTCCACACCAAGGAGGGGAACGGCGACCTTTGCCGTGACAAAATCCCAGCCAAACCGATGCCCTCCGAAACACAACTCAATGTACATCAGTCCGTACATGCGGATGGGGGTTCCATTTGCCGCTTCCATACGGGGCCCGTGGCTGTCGGTCACCATATCCAAACGGGATGCAGGCAGGACGCTCCTCTGTGCACCCGTGTCGCACAGGAAACGTCGTCCGGAGATGTTGTCCCGGAAAAACAGCGGCCTGCCAACGTGGCCGACACTCATGGCCACTACTGAGCGCCGGCCCAGGCATTTCCCAACCCGCCGAAACTGCAGGGCGGCCGACATTTAAAAGCCTTCGGTCCAAACTTCTCGTGGTAAAAGCACAAGCCTGAAGAAGACTGCTGGGGGCCTGAAGGTTCCTGCCGACCTGAAGACTGCTGCCGACGAGAAGAGGTTGCCGCGATGAGTGTGGAATCCTCCATTGTCACCGGAGCGCCGTGCGTGGCCAGAAACGCGGCCATGACACAGCGCTCTTGACTCGCCACAAAAAATGTATCAGCCTCTTCAGCCAGTTGTCGACAGTCGGTGATTGTGTCGTTGGCCAACGCAGCTCTGACTTGGGAAGGCAGCTGACGCAGGAAAAGCTGGGTGAAAAGAAAATGGGTGCTGTGCTCCCCCAGGAGATCCAGCATACGGTCCATGAGCTCAGAGGGTTTGCTATCACCCAGTCCTTGGAGGGAGAAAAGCCTGCTGGCTCTCTCAGCGTCGGACAGTTCAAAAGTCTTTAACAGGTGGGCTTTGAGCGCCGCATACTTGTCCGTAGCTGGAGGGTATTTCAGGAGACTCACCACCCGGGACACTGTTGAGCTTCCAAGAGCTGACACAACGTAGTAGTACCATGTTGTATCAGCTGTTATCTCCCGCAATGCGAACTGCGCCTCAGTCTGGGCAAACCATGGCGCCGCTGATGATTCCCAGAATTCGGATAGTTTGAGGGCCACAGCGTGCACGGCCATGGTCGGGTCGCGTTTGTGAAAACGTCAAGCAAACAAACGTCAAAGTCACAAGTGTGGAAATTGCGATTAAACACAGCAGGCAACTTCCATCAAGTTGGAAACACAAGTGTTTGTCCCGTTTATTAGCCTCACAACAAACAATCCAAAATGGCATTAAATAACCCAGCATGCCTTGGGCCTCCGACGTAATCACGTTACCCAACATGCATTGGGATGCGACGTCATCACGTTACCCGGCATGCATTGGGATTTATTGTTCACGTGTACAGTGAGCGCAGGTCAGCGGGGAATGAGTGAGCACGTAGCGGCACAGTTTGTGATGCAAGTGTTGGGAAAATTATTAACCGAGCAAAAATAAAGTCGGTGGGAAGTTTTGATACATTTTGGGTTAAGTGCCCCGCTCTAGTCTATGTTTATGGATTCTATATTATTTTCTCATGCTTTATACATAATAAAAAAGTAAGAAGAACAAACGTCTCACCTGAACCTCACCTTGGCAACACAAAGCCCTTCTCCAAATCCATCTTAACTGGCATCCAGTCAAGTCCGCGTCTGCGAAATTCTCCTCCTCACCTATGGTTTCGGTTTTGTATTTATATAGCGCTTTTCTAGTCTTGATGACCACTCAAAGCGCTTTACAGTACAGTTTTACATTCACCCACACATTCATACAGTGCATCTATTCGCAGCACTTTGTTATTCTATGGGGGTCCATTCAGGGTTCAGCATCTTGCCCAAGGACACTTCGGCATGCAGATGGGTCAGACTTGGGATCGAACGGCGGACCTTCAGGTTGGAGGACGACCACTCTACCCCTCAGCCACAGCCAGCAACCTATAAATCCCTCCATGCCCTGACCCCCACTACCTTCATGGCCTCTTTCACCCCTATGCTCCATCCCACAACCTGCAGTCTGCTCACCATCACCTGTACCTGCCTGATATATATGGTGACATGGCTTATAGGGTAGCAGCCCCTCCCCTCCAGAACTCTCTTAAGCAGAGATCTGGAATTTGTGGTGCTGCTAGTCACAAATCTAAGCATTGGTTTGTGTATCAACTGCTTAATTTGTAAATACATTTTTATTCTATATTGCGCGTGTAGTAGATCTGTGTGCTCAGTCCAGACAGTCTTCCCATTATGTTCAACAGCCATGTCCCTTCAAAATCCTATCGAAAGATAAAACTGTATAACTTTTAAAAGAAGGCAACTAATATCCCTTAAATATGATATTTGGAAACATGGGTGCCAAATAGTAACTTAAGAAAGTGAATGTTGAAGACAACAAGTGTATTTTGTCAGAATCAAATTTACTGGTATGGTGTCGCTTACGTCAGGAGCCTTAAATCCATCTTAGTCTCACCTGACAAGTGGCTTACTGTGACTAACAGAATTTAAAGGATGTCTCAACATTACCCTGTACACATCCACGTTTTTTTCTTTCTTGTGTTTTTGTTAGTCATTCTTTCCCTCTCAGGTCTTTGTGTTGTGTGCAGTTATGAGATTAATGGCTTGGGGTTGTGTCGTAAAGCTTTGTTAACACCTTTTCTGCACTCTGGCTGCGACAAGCTTCAGGACACTGAGGAGGGCTTTTGACAGAGAGGAGGAGTATGTTAGGGGTTGATAGCAGCAAAGGATTTACATTTTGGGGCCAATAATGTATTCAAGAGCAATGAGGGGAGTGTGGTTTGCACAAGTAATGCAGACAGTGAGTGACATGGATGATTTGTTTATACATTATTTCCACACACATTTTCAGATCGGTCAAATCTTTTCTTGTTGTGTTGCTGCTGTTTGCTGTTAAAGTGGACATGAAGCTATTAATCAAGTTATGATTTACTAAATGAATTTATTCTGTAATTAAAACTTGAAAAAACAACATAAAAAATATACCTGTTCATAGTAACAGTGCCACCACCTGAAACCTGTGATGTCACAAGGTTGGTTGGTTTGGCTGGTTTCTACAACGGTGGGGACAGAGACATTGAGACAGAAACATGGTGAAGGATTCAGACTGCTGAGCCAGAGGACATCAGAAGACATGTGACGCGTTGTTCCTAGATATAGAAGGGTGTTTTCAATGGTTCCCATCAAGGATAGAGGGCAGTCACTAACTCACCTGGTAACGCGTGCAGCCATCAGAGGCTTGGAAAGCTCCTGCAACGATTACAGTTTAATTTCTGACCTGGCCCTTTGCTGCATGCCTTCCTTGCTCTCTCTGTTCATCACATACTTACTGCCCTATCAATAAATGTGGAAAGCCCGAAACAAACACTAAAAAAAGTCAGGGGCAAAATGAAGTCATAGGAACAGACACAGAACTACGAAGCAGAACTTGCCGTTATCAAGGAAACTAACCCCAAACCTATGAAGCTGGTTTACTTCTTGCCACGTTAAATCACCATGGCAACTGATGCTGAGCCACTGGAGCATATCAAAGCCTGTCATACGCCCAACTACTTACCAATCAGCTCACTAGAAAACCTGAGTCATCAATAAACAGGATCGTTGGAATAGAGGAATTAACATTGAAAATTGAGAATTGATTATGAACAGTATATATATTTTATAGATGAGTGGAATCTGGCTTTAAAGAGAGCTTTTAACAAACATATAGGGAGAGTTTAGCACACTAAATAAATACATCACACTATTATTCCACAAACATTTTTTACCTGACAGTATTGATACTTACATTTTCTTATGCTACATGTGCAGATCAGAACAACATGAAAAACCAAACTGAAGCCTCTGATGTCTTTTATTTGAAATACTTCTGTATGCACTGTTCAATATTAACATGATTATAAATGCACATTTCAGTCAGACTCAGCTCACTTATATTATTTTCTCTTCTCTGCTTTAGCAACAGAAACCGTTTGATATCACTTTATCTTTTTATCTGAATGAAAAATTAAAATAGTCTGTTCATTATCAGGGAAAAAAGCTCAAATACTTTTAAAAATTCCTCTGCTTGTGAACAGTTTAATCTCACCCTGACATTAAATAGTATAATTTTGATTAATGTTCACTGCTGTCTGTCTCTATTCTATATCTAGCATCTCCTCTCATATCATATTGAGAACATTATTCATACAGAGGCATCAGTCCACAACAGACAAAGGGGGCTAAAAGACAAAGGGGGCTAAAAGTGCCAGTTGGAAAAGTACGAGAAACGTAGGGCTTTTAGCAACTCACTGAAGTCCGCAGGTACTAAGACACGTATTATGCCCATACCAAAAAATCTGTATTCACCAGCGGATCTGTTTGAAATGAACATCATCATTGACTGGAGTAAAGTTCCACCTGAGTGTGTCTCTGAGTGTCTCTCTCTCATTGAACACATCTTTCATTGCAAACAGCATCCCCCTGCAGCATAGGAGTTCTCTGATGGGAGCTTGGCTGCACAATATAGCAACCATAATGACTGTCAGAAATTAAATGAGCCACAACCATTAGAAACACCTGAGCCTGAAAATAGTCACCTAAAACTCATGTCACTCCACACACATTTTATTCCTGAGCCAGACAGAGAAGGTCCCAGATGATGCAAACCTACACAGTTTGGAAATATTCCTCAGTGGGACTCTTCCTTTCCTAAAGCCGTCAGCCAGGAATTCATAGATGTTATCTTCCTCCCCAACATCTTGTCCAGTGTGCATATATATATATATATATATATATATATATATATATATATATAAAATTGGGCTACATGCTGTTTCATAATAACTATGAAATGATTACATGTAAATGAATGGGGTCACTTAAAGAGAACCACAGCAAGTTAAGACTCCTCCCAACAGTTCCCTTGACTTTACAGGATCTTTTACCAAGTTCACCTTTTGAATTTACTCATCATTTGTATCAGTAACTGTGCGTGTCCTATTCTATGATCAGTTGGTAAGTGTACTAAGCTGCTTTCAGGCATGCACTGAACTGCCGGGATTCTCCGCACTTTCTCCGGAGGGGATGCATGTGTGAACGCAAATCTCCGAGTGAGACACTCTGGATTATATGCGGACTTTATACTGGGGGCCAAGCGGAGAAAGTCAGGATAGTCTGATATAAGGACAGAACACAACGGGGTATCCCCCCCTGGATATTGGCAAGTGGGTCTCTTTAATACTATATGAATTAAACCAGTCTAAATTGGTGTCACTGAGAAGAAAGAGGAATTTGCTAGGAACCCAGATGTCCTTTATTTATGTCTTCTTTCTATAATCCTTGAAAGCACTCTGTATGTGTGTGAGAAAGTGAAGTGTTTGCATAAATACATTATGTTCATTTTTATGATGCACCAAGTGACGCTCAACGTTTGAAGGTTGCATCAGAAAGAGAGAAAGATGTGCACAGCGAGCGGTTTACAGAGCGATTGTGTCATTGTGGCTGTCATGCTGATAACGTATGAGTCTCAGCGAGTAGTGTTGCATTGCAAATGACTTGCATAACATAATGTATTGTAAATGCTTCAAAAACAGTGCATTATGAGGAACATTAAGAGATGACTAAAGCTCCTCTGAGTGCTTTTTCCACTCAAACTTATACTGTAGGCTACCATTTATCAACTGCACTCTAATGCAATGCTAATCTACAGTGCCACAAACAAATGCAGGGAATGTTAAATGTGGGGGTCTATAATGAAAAGGTACTGTACACACATGTGAGCTGTATTAATGCAACACATTGCATTGAACTATAGTTTTTTACCGTGTGTCTCCACTCTGACCAACAGGATATGTGATTGAGACCTTGGCTTACTATCCAGGATACATTTTAGATGGATTAGTGAACACACCAGCACAAAGGTTGCTGAAAGTTGAGGAGGTAAAGAAAAGGGTAGTGGGCTGACTTGAATCCTTTGGTTTATGCTGCAGACCTTTGTAGAGTACATTCATCTTAGATGGTTAGAATTGACACAACATTCCCCACGAGAACAGTTTTAGTTCATCTTAACATCGGCTCTCAAACTGTTGGATGTATAGACGGCTTTCTTCGAAAAGTTATCAACTCATCAAATACATTATGATGGTGCAGGGCACTGACAAGGCTGGACTGGCCATCTGGCATACTGGCCCCCATGAGCCCACAGCCTATTTGATGTTCCAGTCCAGCCCTGCTCACGTGATGCTCCAATATCTTCCAGAAATTCAGTTGAGGAGCTTTTTAGGAGCTAGTCAATCAGTGAGACTTCTTACTGTGTATGAAAGTGAAGAATGATGTGTTATTCTCCCAGTGTTTAATATATTTGTTGGATCTTCAGTAGTCGCCGGCTAATTTGGCTAAAAATGATTAGTTTATAAGCTCTGAAGAAGCTCCAATGTTGTTAACAGTCACATAATTACATTTAGAAGTGGTGCAGTAACGTGGCAGCCCTGGCTGCAGTATCATACAGATACCACATAATTAGTATGCATGTGATGTCCAGATCCAGGGTGTCCATTCTCAGCGCCTTACCCAAGGGATAGAGCTGTAACTCTGGGTCATCCTGACATGACAGTCATCTTGTGATTTGGAGAAGTCATGGAGGTCATAGCCTGGTGGCAAGGGCGGAGGGACAAATACAAAACTGCAATAGAAAGGAAGGAAGAAAGGAGTAGAAAGACATGTTTGCGATCATGGAAAGAAGAAAAAAGGTGTCAGGGTAGCTGCATATTGATTAGGACTAGGCTATATGACATCAAATCAATATCACAATTATTTCAAGATTTTACCTTGATTATGATTAATTCATGATTATTTTATGATTTGTATATTTAAACATTGCCCTCATAGTTCTCTGACAAGGTTTGTATTGGAGATATGCTGACCGTGCGTGACCTTTTGTTCAATGGGTTTAAATATGTATGTCATAAACTCTAGCGCAAACCACACACAAGAGTGTGGAGGAAGGAAAGTATGAACGAAATTAACCGAAACGTGCAAGGTTAAGTCGATGAGGTTATAAATATCTGTTTCAATACATTTTCGGTTAATTGCACAATCTAATCTTGAGGATTAACTGTATTTCTCAGGTGGGCCTGGAAAGCAGTAAGGAACATGACTTTCTGTTAATTTGAGAAGCAATTTTCTCAGGAAGCTGAAAAGTATGAGGTTGCATAGTTTATCCAAACTTTTGAACTATACCGTCCTGCAACCATATTTCAAAGAGAGCACCTTTCCCCTGAACTCTTCATGTGTGGTTGGCAGTTTTTTCAGTTTCATAATATTTGACTATATGCAGTGGGCGCTAATGAACAAGCACAGAGGATGGTGGCTTAGCCTTTCACAGTATTATAATTTATGTTGCTTTCAATTTATCAGGATATGCACACTTCTTAAAATCTGCCTACAGATTTACATTGGAGTAACAACAAACACACCATGGATCATTTAATATAGCAGCTACGCATTAAAATGTATTGAAATATGAATCGGACTCAAAGGACTAGACTGCAATACTTACATTGAAGCTGCCTTGGGAAGTGGAGAAGGGTGACTGCTACAGTGGCTCCGTGCTCTGTCTCCAGGACACACACTCCTGCAGACGGAAGTTCTTCCCGCAGATTACGATGTAACGTAGTGATCATTGTTGCGGAAAAAGCAACGCCCCATTTATCCAGGAACATAAATATAAATTCAGCAGTGTGAGTGATTACACAACCTCAGAGGAGCAGAATCTCTTGCTGCTCACAAGTCTAAACTGAATGAATGTCATATCAGTGTGGAGAGCACTGAGCACTGTTAATTGACTTACTGTTGTAATCAGATTTTTTAATTGATAACCTTATTTTGTAAATAACGGCACAATTGTAAAAAGAGTAAAACCCTTTCTAAATAAAAACAGAGTTCATGTTTGTCTGACTGATTGTATTAACTGATAAAAACCGCCATGTGAAGTAATATAGAAAGTTATGGATGTGATACATTGAAATGTATTGTTGTGAATCAAATCGTTGACTGCTGAATCATAATCAAATGTTAAGGCTAGTAAAGATGCACTAGTATTGAGGGGTTTGGTATTTATGAGTTTGTGCAATTTCGTTTGAATCCCAAAACTAATTTGCATCTACTCAAATAAAAATTAGTTTTGAATAAACCTAGTAATATCACATCACTCATATTGTCACTTAATGACACGTGCACATTAGATCACAAAAATCGTTTCCATCTCGACCAGGGGTCAGCAACAGACGGCTCCTAAGCCCCTCTACAGTGGCTCCCTGTACAGGGTTGGAAACGTTCATATTGTTTCTGAACGATGAACTGAACACATCAGTTTTCATATGATGAACGTTCGCGTTCATTTTTTAAATCATCGTATCAGGCCATCATGTGAAAGACCAGTCACAAGAAAAATGTGTGGGCTCCCAGACAGCGAACACACACAGGCCCCGGGGCTTTAAACATCAAGAAAATGACATGTCAACATTTTGTGCTCAGTTCAACATGAGACGTGGTGCTTACAGTCAGGACTCAGTGTTAAAATGGCCAGACCTGATCCGACACCATTGACCAAACACATGAATATACAGTACGTTTGTCACCTAAATCATCCCAATAAAAAAAAGGACAAATGTCATGAACTAATTCATTTTTGGAATCGTGAACTGAACTTTGAACTAGTTAATTTTAAGTGTGAACTGGCACAAAACTGAGTATTACTTTCTATAAAACTGTATAAATTGTGTTATCAAATATGTTTTGCGCCTCCAGACAAATTTTGTTTAATGGAAGAGGGGGCAAAATGGATCTTTTAATAGTAAAGGTTGCCAACCCCTGATCGAGACAAAACAACAAAAAAGCTGACACTTAGTAGAATTACCTGACAGTATGGACAAACTAAACATCAGACAGCCCTCATGTTTGTTCTATGTCTATTTGACCTAAGGTCATAACACCTCAACTGCAGAAGAACCAGAACTAGCTGAGGCAGAGAGTGAGACAACGAGAAGGGGACAAATAAAGCAAGAAAGCAGCCAATCAACGTCTTTCATAGTCGTTAAAGCCGCTCATTATTCTCCTGCTCTGTTTGGCCTCTACTCAACAGGATAGGATTCTGCTCTAATCTCAGAGAAAATCAGCCGTTAACCGCTAGTGCCAGCTGCTGTTTGATATCTCCGATTGAAGGTTATTTTTTCTGTTTCTTGCTGCTCATTAAGTTCCTCTGAAGCAGTATCTTGTGAATTGATCAAACCCCCTTTTAAGCTTCCTGTGCATGCTTGTCTTTTAGGACAGAACAGTAATACCGTTTTTGATATTTAGTTCATGATGCTAACACTGTTTTTTTGTTCAGGGAATAAATGAGTCAGTTCATCACCATGCACCACAACATGATTCATTCTAGAGTTGTTCACATGGACCTCGATTGTCTACAGCCACACTTTGAAACTTTATTCGGAGTCATGGTGCTGTGAGCTAATGATAATGTCAGCATGCTGACAGTGTATTGTACAAATTTAAATTGAAAAGTCAGGAAAATCTCCAAAGTCACTGCAAGCAATGACATCCATCCCCCTTTGGGAGGCTTGGATATCTGCAACAAATTTAATGGCAGTCTATTCAATAATTGTTGAGACATTTCACTCAAAGCCAAAAACGTCAACCTCATGATGGCTAATGAGGATTCAGTGTCATTAAGATTCATTGTCCGGTAAATGCATGTCTTTACAAAAGTTCATGGCAATCTATGCAGTAGTTTTTGAGATATTTCAGTCGTGACCAAAGTGGTGGAATGACTTATAAATCAACAGACTGAATCTGCCATCCCTCTGCTAGACAATGTAGATGTCCAGCCCTAAGGTCCCCTGAAATGGGTTCCTTTACATTTAAAGTGGTGCTACACAGAAGGCCACATCATTGAAACATTTTACATAACTGCCTTGTTCTTGTCTGGAAGAATTTTGAACCATAACATGCTGGGAAAATGCTGTATTTACCTTCTGACAAGAATTATGTCTGTGCATTTTTCGCCTACTCTTGTCAATTACACTCTGTGGTTTACTGAGACAGCATACATTAGCTAGAGTTGGCCAATATTCAAACACTAAATATCTGCTTCTGTAAAATGTACATTACTGATTCTGTATCTAAACTCATGAGTCTTCTTTATTTCTTGCGGCAGTTATGATATGGTTTACCTTTCGAATATAAAAGTTACCAATTCGCAAGAGTAACATGTCTGAAAATCCACGGCCCATTTTTATTGTTTCTAAACCATTGTGTCCAACAATAAGCTTGTATAGACGTTTTCAGACATGATCGTTGCACAAGGTTATAAAGTAAAGTGCAGTCTTTACCCAAGGGGCATGTGAAGATACTTGCAATTACCGCAGTAACTGCAGCTATTGCGAGTTCTCGGTTGTGTGGTGTATGCATGCGAACGTGGCTCCGGAGGAGGACAACAGCGGACATTAGGCTAAAAACACGGTGTAAATGAAGCCCTTTCAAGTCCAATTAGAATGTTGGGGCTAAAAGATACTTGGATAACACCACAGGAGCAGTATGGAGGCCTTTTGTGTGTTTTTTTTCTGTTGTTTTTTACTGTTTGAAGAAGTGGTCAGTGGTCTTTTGTGGAGTCAAGCACTTCACCCACACCTCCATAGATAGGTAGATAATGAGTGAATTATTAACTATCCCTTCAATATGTATCCGCTATTGTAAAAGATGGTTAATTTTTAACTTCTCATCATTTAACCATGAAAAGTAATTATTTTGTTAGCATTCTGCAGCAGCATATCCCATCCGTCTTGCTGTCAAAATATCAAGGTGATAAAGTACATGGAAGGAAAGCATACTAACTCAAACTCATGCGAGTAAATTCAAAATGAATGTCAGGCCTTTGGGAGTGTCAGGTTTGTAAATCCAATGCATCTCTTTACGTTCTAGCTTTTTGTTTCTTTCTGATCAAAGACGTCTGGGATTTTATGGACTTCTTTGTGGACCGAATCTGGAGCTGAGAAAGTCCCCAGAGCAACTGCTTGTAGAGTTGATGGTAGTATGCATCTTGTTTTGAGACCAAGTAAAACAATAGAGTGAAGGAAGGGAGGAACAAAACAAGCGTAATAAAGCACCTGTTGGTGAAAGCGATACATCAGAAATCATCTGACAGTTTGAGCGTCCATGGCCCTGGCAGTGCACAGACAATTGAAGACAATTTCGGAGCTGGAGTACTTTACTTTATTGAACACTTATACTCTTATTAAGTGGTAAATTATTGTTGATGGGTTGGGTTTTATTTATTTTGCGATTTTGTTCTTTCCATTTTTTTGTATGTTTTCAGTTTATAATATATTTGTATATTAAATGAAATATATCTTTAACAGTTAACAGTTAATATGCTAAACTTCCCTTAGGAAGAGAAGGCTTCTTCTTATTGTTGTTTTGTGCTTTTTTAAAAGAAAGTCTTGAGCTTGCATTCTTGAGATATCACATTCAAGACGTCAAGAACACATTTTTGAAGACACCTTGACCTTTGACAACAAAAATCAAATCAGTTCATCAGTGAGTCCAAGTGAAAATCTGTACCAAATTTGAAGAAATTCCCTAAAGACATTCTCAAGATATTTCGTTCACGGTAATGGGATGGACAGACCCATTCACACACACATTCATACAGTGCAACTATGGTCAGCACCTTTTTTTCTTTGAGGGGCCAGCAGAAAAGAAGTTCAAGAACATTCACTGAACCTTTCTTTACACCATTTTTTGGCCTTTCATTTATCTGCCTTGTCCTAGCTTGTCCAGTTGCTGTTTCTGTGGATCAGGTGAGGAAGTGGCCAAAGCATGTTTATATTGACTCCTAAGAAAGTTTCAGGGTCACCAATTAATATGTCTAAAAGTGGTGTAGCCCCAGGTGAAGAATATTGAAGTGAGCTGCAACAAAAGTTGCAGAGATAAGTCAGAGCCAAGGACAAACAGATTGGCACGCTCTATTCAGATGCCAGAGCAGGAGACTATGAGATTATCTGTAAACATGAATTCTCCCTCCAATATTTGATGGGGGCTGAAAAAAAGATCCATATTTCGCTGGAGGGACCTGTGATGCAAACACAGAAATGATTAAAAAAATTGAAACATCACTATTCTGCTGCTACAGCTGAATCCAATGGGACACATATTCACATGTGCACACACATGATACCAAGCCGAGAAGCCCGTAAATGTGCTTGTGTGAACGCATGTCTGTTTGTGTTTAGTACAACTCAGCCATGCACATGCACACGCATGTGGTTCTGCAACACACAGGTATGTGTGACGAACATCTCTGTGCCCAAGTGCCAATGAAAGTGCATCTGTGGTGTTGTTGCAGAATTCGTTGAAACTCAAGGACAACCAAGAAAACCTGCTGTTTATCAAAATATGGTCCAGATATGACGGCTCTATAGCATTTGTTCCCTGTTGATTATTTTTTTTATTAAATTGAACAGATCATATTTCCAAATCATACCAAATTTGAAATTGCTCTTCCTCGGGCCAATAAGGTGCAGTGTTGGGAGAAGGCAAACAAACTTAAGCCAGACTCAACAAAAACAACGCATCACACAATATGCCAATCCTGCAGCCTTCATGCCGCAAAATTGTAGCCTCATTGTGTAGTCTAAATGGCTATGGCAACTTTCAATGCCATTTTTCAGAGAGATGTTTTAGGTCTTGCACGAGACTAGGGATGTCACGAGTACTGATACTTACGATACCTTTGGATACTAAGATAACAAATCACAGACGATGCCCATTTTTTTTAAGCACCATGAGCGCCGATGCCAGCTGTAAGCAACTTAGCATTAGCATCGGTGCTGCGCCAGTCGACGTTTACATTCAGAAAACCAAGATGACATCTGCGGCTGCAGCGTTCGCCCCACCTCGACTTGTTGATAAAAAAGGCACAAAGAGTCCGGTATGGAAGTACTTTGCGTTTTAGGCAGATGACCGTGGCGTGGTCATTAATCCGCAGAAGCCATTATGCAAACGATGCTACTGTGATCTTCAGAACAAGGGAGGTAATACTTCCAATTCAGCAAAGCACCTGAAAGACCGTCATCCGGATTTGTTTAAAGAATTCAAGGTGAGTTCTGATTCATATTAACTGTAAATCGATGCTAAGCTCGCTTTAATGCATAACGTGTCTCACAACAATGCGTCACTCACATGCGTCCGCAACTACCGTGTAACCCACAGTATATGCGCAAGCACATTAAACTACCGTATATGACATTAACAACATCCAAAGAATGCACTATTGGAATCTTAGAAAATCCTTATTTTTAATACCGTGGTATCAAAATTGGCATCGAGAATCGTGTTATTTTACTGGTATTGGCACAGACTACTGAATTTTTGGTATCGTGACACCACTACACGAGACCATGTGTTTTTTTTTCTTATTGAAATGTTATTGTAAGGAACATTTGCCGCAGCTCCTCTTGAAGTTGCCATTTCTCTGCTGGTCAGTTTGCAGCAGAAGTAACACAGTAACGGCGACGTATCTAGGGTCGACTACTCACATTAGATAAAAACACTTAAATCAATACCAATTGGCCGTAAATAAAAGTAGAAGTGTCTGCTGCACCTGTGAAAAACCTGAACCAACCAATAAAAGAGAGGCCTCAGGTCCCGTGTTTGCCAAAAGTTTAAGAACTTATATTCATTCTTATTTGACCTGTGCCCCACACCAGAAAGTATATATATTTAGACAGAAATTAACCAAATACAATTTGAAAACAATTTATATTGACTGCTCACAGGTGCTTACGGTCAACCAGGTGCATTGTACGATTATTATTTTTTAATTTATGTTTAACATGTTCAAATAGGCTTTTTTTTCTCAGAATGTTGGAGGGGTGGCACCCTAGCGCCCCCTATTGACCAGCTGCCACTGGTAAAAGACACATGGCTGTGAAGTGTCATCACGGATAAGTATCATAATAAAGTTACTGCACTTAAAGGGACTCTTACCTTTGTTGCATTTTTACACTTTTTGTGGATAAGGTTAAATTGGTATTAATAAGGTAATGACACTCTAAAATGCAAGACAGACCCACCAGGAGTTAAAGCAAACAATTATTTCACTCTCGTAATATTTAGTGAAAACTTCAACCAATAAAATTCTTCGGACCGAAGGACCTTATTGGCCGACAGACCTGTCTGTTTGCTGCATGGACATGCAGGTTTTCCGTCTGCTTCTTGTGGCGCATTCGGGCCCGCGTCATCAAGGCGCGTCCTCAACTAGAGGGTTTGTTTTGATTCCACGGCAGACAGTAGCGAGTAGCGACCGTAGCGACTGACGATGGCAGACCAAAGTGGTTCACGGCGTACTGAAACAGCCGCTCCCAGGGGGAAAAACAAAAGAAAAAACACCGCGGATGGGAACGAGGGGGTGGGGCATTGGAGGAAGGCGGGATGATTCGAATGTGCTGTAATTCTCAAATGCAACAAAGGTAAGAGCCCCTTTAAGTGGAGCTTGAAGCCCAATAATTAGCTTTCGTAAGTGCGCAGATTGCTGAAAAATGAAACATTATTCAGGGGAATTTGTGAAGGAGCCTTGTTATTGCTCTAGAACTGCTGGAAGCAGACAAAGAAAATTGTTCCAAAAGAGGCAGCTTGTCTCCAAGAGTCTCCAAGAGTATATTATCGATATAAAAACAAACAAACACTGAAGGACACGTTGATCAAAACATACAATCGATCCTTTTTAGATAGATAGATAGATAGATAGATAGAGTACTTTATTCATCCCCGAAGGGAAATTAAGTTGTCATAGCAGCCGGTATATTTGAATACAATAAAATACAATACAATACAGTAGAATAAAATTAAAAATATTGAGGTAGAAAGAATAAAAAACAGAAGCACAAGATAAAATACAATAAAATAGGTAGATAAGGTGCAGTGTCAAGATGATGGTAATAGTACTGATGATATGATGGTAATGGTATTGTTAGAATACAATAAAATACATAGATAAGGTGCATTGGCAAGATGATGGTAAAAGTACTGATGATATGATGGTAATGGTATTGTTAGACAGTATATAAGAATAGTACAGTATATATAGTATATAATATAACATAATATATATTTATATATGATAGTAATTATACCAATATAAAAGCAGTATATGGTAATAATGGCAGCAACAGTATATATAATAATAATAGTAATGGTGATATAATAATAGTAATTATAACATGTACACATGTATAAATATGTGTATATAGACTTATGTAAACAAGAATATACAGAGAGTATGATATGATATATAGTAGAAGTATGAATATGAATATAAGTATTTGACTATACAATAGGTAATATAATATACTAAGAGTCTAAGAATATGTAGACTGAGTGTGCAAAAGACAATATTATTGTATAAAATGATATATAATATCAATATGGTGTATATGAACACATATCACATATGATGTGAAGTAAGTGTATATGGAGCGGTTGTACAGGTACACAGTGCAAGGAGACAGGTTTAGTGCAGTTCTGTGATGGTGGCTCTGACAGAGGTGGGTGAGTTGTACAGTCTTATTGCAGTTGGGAGGAACGATTTCCTGTATCGTTCCTTAGAGCAGCGGGGTTGAATGAATCTGTGGCTGAAGCTACTCCTTAGCTTGTCCAGGGTTTTGTAGAGGGGGTGAGAGGGATGGTCCATGATTGCCAGCAGTTTTGCAAGCATCCTGTCCTCCACCACCTCCTCCAGGGTGACAAGCTTAGAGCCAACTACAGACTCTGCCTTCCTGATGAGTTTTCTCAGTCTGTTGGCGTCCTTTGCCTTGATGCCCGCACCCCAGGACACCACAGCAAAGAAGATGGTGCTCGCCACAACATGTAAATGGTTTTGTATTTATATAGCGCTTTTCTAGTCTGATGAAGACCACTCAAAGCGCTTTACAGTACAGTTTCACATTCACCCATTCATACAGTGCATCTACTTGCAGCACTTTGTTATTCTATGGGGGGCTATTGAGGGTTCAGCATCTTGCCCAAGGACACTTCGGCATGCAGATGGTTCAGACTGGGGATCGAACCGCCGACCTTCAGGTTGGAGGACGACCACTCTACCCCTCAGCCACAGCCCACAGACTGATAGAACATCTGCAGCATCTTGTTGCAGACGTTGAAGGACCTGAGCCTCCTCAGGAAGTAAAGCCGGCTCAGGCCCTTCTTGTAGACGGCCTGTGTGTTGGTGGACCAGTCCAGTTTATTGTCCAGTGTGACACCCAGGTACTTGTATGCCGACACCACCTCCACATCCGTCCCACCGATGCAGACAGGAGAGGGCAGGGGCTTGTTGTTCGGAGAAGCAGAGGAGGCAGTGGAGGGTCCGCTGGGGGTGGGGGGGTTGGAGTTGAACCTATTGAAGAAAGAGTTCAGCTCGTTCGCACGTCCCTCATCCCCCGCTGCTCCCCCACCTCTCCTCTGGAAGCCGGTGATCTCCTTCATCCCACTCCAGACGTCCCTGGTGTTATTGTCTTCCAATTTGTGCTCCAGTTTTCTCCTGAAGTTGTCCTTGCTCTCCCTGATGCTGCGTTTGAGCTCCCTTTGTACACGTTTGAGCTCTGCACTGTCCCGTGATCTAAAGGCCCTCTTCTTCTCGTTCAGAAGGGCCTTCAGGTCGCTTGTTACCCACGGCTTGTTATTTGGGTAACAGCGAACCTCTTTAGTGGGGATGGTGTTGTCAATGCAGAACCCAATGTACTCAGAGACACAGTCAGTCATGCCATCAATGTCCTCACCATGTGGTTCATACAGAGCAGCCCAGTCTGTGGCCTCCAGGGCTGCACACAGTGTTTCCATGGCCTCAGGAGACCATTTCCTCACAGTCCTCACTGTGACTGGGTGCTGCTGAACCACAGGCTTGTATGATGGTGAGAGCAGGACAAGGTTGTGGTCTGACCTGCCCAGTGGTGGCAGGGCAGTGCAGCTGTATGCATCCTTCACATTTGCATACAGCAGGTCCAAAGTCTTATCACGTGTTGCACATTTCACAAACTGGAAGAAGGTAGGGAGTAGAGATGAGCCGGATACTCGGCTGAAACGAGTATCCGGTACGGATAAAGCACTTTTGCCGAGTACGATTATTATACGAGTAATCGGAGTCATTATCTGTGCTCGGACTGAATGAAAATCCTCACACAGCGTCACAGTGCTCCTCCCGTCACACACGGCTCAGCTCACTCACTCACAGAACAGCTCTCTGTCTCTCAGTCACTCAGGTTCACTGCGCATCAGGACTGTTCCATAGGCTCAGTCAAGGAAGCAGAAATGATTCGTTCATTTCCCGACTGGGTCTTCGGGTACGAGTCTTTGGAAAATTTTTCACGAGACCTGCATTGGCTCAGTAGAGGAGCGCTGCAGATGTAGCGAGGGACGTTCACTGTCTCCCGGAGAAATGAACACTCTGTGTTTTTAGTATAGAAGACGTGAATTATATTTGTTCACAAGTCATAATGACTGGTTTTGTTATTTTCACTTTACATTTACACTTACTTTACAGTAAAGTAAACCTCTATTAAATACAGTACAACATGACAGTTTGTATGGTTTGAAATTGTCATTTATTATCACACTGGCATTTAATTATCACGGCAAACAATTACACTGCACTAAACTTTAAGTGTTAATGTAAAGTGAAAATAACAAAACCAGTCTGTATGACTTGTACGAATGAACGAATATAATTCACGTCTTTCTATACTAAAAACACAGAGTGTTCATTTCTCCGGGAGACAGTGAACGTCCCTCGCATCTCACTCACACACACACACACACACACCTGGTGTGGAAATAAATTTAAAAAAAATAAAAATAAAAAAATCATAAAAAAATTTCAAAGATAAAAAAGAAAGTTATGTTGAACCAGCCCACTTCCGGGTTAAATCACACCACTTCCGGGTTAGGCCCCGCCCACTCCGAGTACGGATACGGATACGGAAAATTCATATGGTTAACAGATACAGATACAGATACAGATAATGCTGTACTCGCTCATCCCTAGTAGGGAGTGTGGATGAGAGGGAGGCATGATTGAAGTCACCTGTGATGAAGATGAAGGCCCCGGGGTGTTGTGTTTGTAATCCTGCAGTCACAGTGTGGATGACGTCACACGCTGCTTCCGCGTTCCCGGTTGGAGGAATGTATTATTCTTATTATTGGACGAGTAATCTGTACATCCTGTAAGTAGATGTATTATGTAATGTTAAATCTATTGGAGTGATCGAAGAAACGCACATTTTTGAATTGCGCTCTTTTGCTGGCATACACTGGCATACCGCCAGCTATGAAGCTATAACATGCAGCTTGTTAATATAGCTATATGTAATTTTACATAATATAATATATATAAACATACCCCCATCTGAGTCTGCTTCAGAATTATTCCTTGTCAATAGTGACTCCTCCTCTAACAGTTCTTCAATATACTGTCACTTTAAATTGTTTGTGTGCTGGACATTGTGTGCAGAGCTCAACAGTCTATGGTGCAGAATTTACCTACAATGATACAGTCAATGATTTCCATAATATGAAATAGAATTTGCTTCATTGCTGTTCATGTGTGTGGTTTATATATAAGTTTGAGTGAATAACTCAACTGGTGTCATGTTTTCATTAGGGCTGTCAGTTTAACGCGTTATTAACGGCGTTAACGCAAACCCATTTTAACGCCGTCAATTTTTTTAACTCGAGTTAAAGCAGAGCTGCAGCTGCAGCTTCAGTATCTGTGTTCGCCTCCAGTCTGACCTGCTCTCGCTTTTTGTTTTAATATTTCGCCAACTAAAATATATATTTTAAAGCTATTGTAGCGTCCCACGGGACACGGAACTTCTTCGTGGTTTGGTAACTGGTATTTTCCTCTACACGAACATGTGCACCTCTCGCTGTTACTCCGTCACTCGCAGACATCAACACTTCATTTCCTCATTGATCCCCGATCCCCCCATCCTATTGGTCCAAACAGTCACATGTCCCACCCAGACCCCTTCACTGACCGTCAGACATCAGAGCGCTCCTTCAACAGTGTTTTACTGAGCATACGTCAAAACCAAACATAAACATAAACCCAGTCCGTTACACTATTAGGATGCAGCTATATGTTTTTATTTATTTAAAAATAGGGTACTTCTTATTTCATACATTTTCCACAAATAAGGGGAGGACTCAAATAACCCTACAAAGTTCTGTGTTTAATTTATTTCAAAGTAGGCCGACACTTGCCTGTGTATTTTGTTTGTTTGTTATTTGTTGCTTGTCTGTTTGAGTAGCTAGCTTAATGTTGACAGCAAACTTGAAAAAAAGAAAATATTAAGCCATGGTTTAACTGCACTATAGGCTGAGTCCTTGTTTACCTGAAATGTGCACTTTATAATTTTATTTTGTACCGCCCTGTTTGGCAATGTTGTTTTTCAATAATATAAAACATTTGCATAAAGCAAGCCAATCCACTTTTCCATGTTGATAAGAGCATTAAAACGAAAGTAAAATTATGGAAAAATAATAAATGAAGGAACATTCAGAATAGATACAAATTTGCGATTAATCGCGAGTTAACTAGTTAACTATGACAAAACTACAACACTGAGCTATTAAAGTAATTCACAGATTCATGTTTTTATTTTAAACATACATGTAGAAGAGACAGTGAATCCTCAAGCTATCTGTGGATGGCACACATACTCCCACATTAGTGAGATGTCGGACCCTGATGGATAGCACACAATTTATCTAATCTTGCACGGATGGAGGTTGTCAGGCAGAGGGTCAAATCAGCCTCACATTATGTTGGATGCATGTTAAAGTGTATTTAAAGACATTCAAATTTGTTGGGAAAAAATTGGTTCGAAAAGAACTTAAAAAATTATAAAAAATTATAAAAAATTGAAAAAATTGTCTAATCAACCAAAGATTTTGCGACCCCCCTGCAGTACATCCGCGGACCCCCTAGGGGTCGCGGACCCCCTGTTGAAGACCTCTGCTGTAAGACTTCTTCTTGGAGCAGCTTCTCTCCTAACACCATTAACACCCTCACAACAAGTCTTTTTGGATTATAGCATCTGCCAAAAGACAAAATGTATGTAATGATTTGAGAGTTGCTCCTTTTTGAATTTTGGTTTAGTCAAGAGTGAGTTTAGCTCAAAATCTTTAATGCATAGCGATAGTTTACATATTTGGACCATGGAAATGCAAATAACAGTGAAATACTGCAACAGGTGGTTCAAGTTGAAGACATTACGAGCAACATGTAGGTTCTCCAGTCTGTTGTTTGTATCTGCCTGTAAGGAGCATCTATTACATCAGCGATCGTAAATAAGCCTGTCATGGTGTGGACAATCATGTGTAATCACTAAAAATAATTATGGCTGCATTTTGTTCAGGTTCTTCTGCGACTTCTGCCTGTGACTCTCTGGAAAGAAGCCGCAGATGATGTACATAGGCTAAAAATGAAGCCTAGAACCAGGTATGGACAGGTCTCTGATACAGGAGTCATTCGCTGGACCTCAAGAAGCTCTGACTATGTACAAGTGTAAAGGAACTACAGTACATAACAATTCTTGAAAGAACACACAAGGCGCAGGTAGGACTCATCTCATCATCACTTACTCTTAAATATAAACTACATCCTGCCGGAAGCAAGACGAGGGCATTAAAAATCGAATACATCACATGTGTTTACGTCTGTACTAAACCATGCTAGTTGTGTCTCAATGAGGCAACATCCTGAAACATTTAGGAATGCAGTCGTATTTAATGAACTCCAATTAATCACACTGTCCATGATGTTATTTTCATAGTCGGTTAAAATGGAGGAGCAATTTCACATTAAAAGCCTAATATGAAACATCTATTTGGGGATTGAGACACAGAAGCCAAATGGAAGCAACTGGAAATAATTCTATAGTAACAGTGTTTCTGTGAACCCGAGGGAAGTATGATAAAACAATGTTTTAATCAATTGCTATGAAAATGGCCTTGATTTTATCCATTCTAGTGCAGTGCCTATTCAATATGTGCGTGTTAGTAGGGTTAGATCGGTTGGCCTGCGTTATCTCCTGGCTGCCTTGTGTGTGTGTGTGTGGTCAGTCAGTTTCATTTGTAACTGCTGGAGTTGGATGCTTAGTTCTGAGTGTCGGAGTGAACATGTAGAAAGTGCTGCTGCAGTTACATTCCGCTTTTCTTAAAACACTGACATGGGCATGCTGTAAGTTGTCCCAATGCTGTTTTGCCGGTGAATGATGTGAATTTGTTGAATAATTAAGTAATTACTGAATCACCATGTATTTTGTAACCCCAAAATATAGTTCAACATAATTCTTGATAAAAGTGGTGTTTTTGCTGCTGCCTGCCCTTCTTACCACAGCTGCATTAGGAAAGATTTAGGTGGCCCTGCTGGAGAGGTTAATGCTGTCTGAGTCCACATGATGCATATCACTGAAGGTGGGATGGACAGCTCTCTGACAAGATGTGTCTATGGCAGTTTCCACCCTGCAGCCCCTCATTGTTTCCACACTGTTGACAGCAGGTTCCTGAGCTGGAATCAGAACAGTGGAATCTCAAGTCAAGACACACACACAAGCACATACACACACAGCGAGAAAGAGAGGGAGAGAGAGAGCTTAATATTATTTCCTTGTTCCCTTGAGCTATAGTTGAGTTACACATCTATGTCTGGTCATGTCCTTAAGCCACAGTGTCATCAGCATAATTGTGGAACCCCTTCTGACACACACACACACACAAGCACGTGTGTTGGGGGGAGATGGAGAAAGCAGTGCGGGAGTAAACAGAGAGAGCAGTGTGTAGTGTGTATCGCTCTGCCCAAAAGGGATCCTTTGTACAGCTGCCTGCTACCTCTACTGTGTGTGTGTGTGTGTGTGTGTGTGTGCGTGTGTTTGTGTTTGTGTGTGTGTGTGTCTGTGTGTGTGTGTGTGTGTGTGTGTGTGTGTCAATCATGAGGTAGTTGATTAATGCATGTCATCTTAAGCTAACAGCTAAATGGCTCAAGTGGCACCATGCCCATCACTCATCTGTTCGAACCTGCAGAGGGTAATTGACACACTTATACACAAGTTACGTGTGTTAGATACAAGTCTTTGCACAGCATAGTGTCTCTTGTGGGCAGCAAAGCAGGTTGAAAATGCATCCAACTACTACTACTACTGCTTATCTGGGGGTAATGGTGACAATGTGGAAAACCAAATGTGATCATTCATGATGGCTCAAATGACGTCATCTCCAGGCAATCAACTAAATAGGATTTGAGTCTATGGCCTCTAAGCCTGTAGATGCAGAATTGTATAACTGCTACTGGGCGTAATTTCTTTAAAGATTTTATGATTTATTTTGTTTTGGACCCAATAGGATATTTTTTTTAAATAATGTATTGCATCCTGAGAAGAACAGGGATACTGTTTTATGTTTTTATTAATTTCATTGCCTTTAGGCATAACTGAATATATCCCCAGGAATATCGGCATCTTGACTGTATACCTCATGCTCTATTCCTTGAACCTTGGATATCCTTCTGTTGCTAGTGCTGGTTATAGCTCTCTCACTAACTCCTTCATTCCTGTTAGTATCACTGACAGGCAAAGTGTATGCACTGTCCACACAGGAATTTTTTTTTTTTTGTATCATTAAAGAGTCCTGGATTAATCCTGATTATCTATGCCCCTCATCTTTCCAGATTTTTCTTTGCCAGGGTTGATAGGCCGAGGTGGGCCCCTCAAAGCAATGCACAAAAACAATTTTAGATGTTCTGCTGTGTCACACACTTGTTTTTTGCATTTGTGAGTCTTTCATTTTCATTTTTAATAATAAGACCCCTTGATCTATCTCTGAGTATATTTAGATTGTGTATCACTCATAATGTTTCAGTAAAACAATAGGAACTCTTATTGTTGGTGATTTTTGTTATTTATAGTTGTGTGTCATCTTCCTTTAGTTTCACTTCTGATTTGATCAAATGTTTAGTTTTAGTTTAGTTTAACTCATTATTATGATATTTGACCACTGTGGAAGATTTTGGTTGATGTTGCCATCTGTGATCACAAAGCAATGTTCTTCACTGTTTAGCTGCCACTAAAGAGCCCCTTCATTTAAAAGTAATTTAAGACCCATCTTTAGGTTACCATTTTTAAATTCTAATTTCTTTCTAAAATTTCCATATGGCTTGGGTTCACTGCTTTAGATGAGGTCTCCAATGACACACTGATTGGAGCTGATTGAAACCTGAAATCCTTAGATGTCCTTGACTTCAGTTTAGCTGTTGAAGCAGTGGACCACAGTATCTTAATAAACCATCTGAAAAATTATGTTGTGATCATTTTGGATGAGTATCTCAACTTCTCCATAAAGGTGACTGGGCTCTTGAGATGTGTCTGCTTTCTCAAGATATTTTATATTTAGGATTTCATTACTTTTAATTGTTGTTGTCAAAAAGAGTGACATACAACAATCTGTTTGAGTTGTTAATGTTTCCTAGCTGAGAAGGGAAAACCCATATCATTTCAGTAATGACTCTTTGACATAGATTGAGTCACACTTATTGGGAAAGAATAGAAGAAATCTAAATAAATGCTATTTGGTAAAAAAGTCACACTGATCAAAAGAAAATATTTTAATTTCAGTATAAAGTAAAATAAATTAATAATTTACAAGTTCCCACCCCCTTAACTGTTGCACACATATGCCTTGAATGTGACAAAGAAATGTTTCAAACAAATCAATGACAACTTTTGTGAAAACAGAAGTTTTTTCAAGGCACTGAATTTCCCATGGAGTGCTTTAAGGCCAAATCTTCAAAAAGAATAAAAAATGATTTATGCTCTCACACATCTGCCTAAAGCTAGATTATTCAACAACATGGATTTGCTTTCAAATTATGTCATATTTTGTGAAATTGTACGGATGTAGTGCACAAACCTAATGTATTGCCCAAAGAGCAAAATGAAAAAAGACAGCTTCCTCCCAGCCATCCAAATATGAAACAATAATCATTCTGTCATGTTGTATTTCCTCATAATAAAGGGTAATGCATTGAAACAGGGAGATGATGACAACATATGACAAAAAGGGAAAAAAATACTTACACATAATGCCCATGGAAATTTCATGGAAATATGTATGTAATGTTATAACTCTCCCCAAAATACTGACGAGTCTGGATGGAGATTGGGCTGCAAATCCCCTGCACCCAACCTCCACTGGGAGACACCTTGCTCTGCATGCATCCAGCCCACTGGCAGTCACAGACCAGTTATGCATACTTGGAGAGCTTCCTTTGAAAGATGAGCATCACAGTTTGCTTAGAAGTCCACCAACAGCTGTCAGTCCCTCTCAGAGGTCAGAATACAGGCAGAGTTTTTTTGGGCTGGTTTCGGCCGCTCACAAGCTCTGACAAAGACGGTGGCCTGCTTGGAAGGGCGAGACAGCTTCACAAATCAACATTTGCTGATAAGGTAATCAATGGTCTTCATAGCTTGATTGGAGCTCCATCTCTACTGTCCCTCTCCAATTCCTTTATGCAGCAGCTAATGACCTGTTCCCAGGTCCCTTGCCCAGATCACTAGGGGCATGCTGGTGACTTGAATATGACCCATGTGTGCAGATTCGACAAGCTTTGATATACATAGTACACAGTTTGGTTAATGTATTGAATGCCAGCGATGTTGAACCCAAACTTGTCACCCACTTTCCCTTACCTAAGCACCATTGATCTTGATTTGTCAGGTTTCAAATGCATCCAGGCCCCCTTTAAAATCCACTGGCAACCTGGGACTGACTCTGTTGTGACTGCTAGTTCATCCATTAATGCACTGATGGGTGACTACCATTGACCTGAATTTGTTCAGACAGTTACACTGATCCTCACTGCAAAATGTTCAATGTGTGTGAAACCGTCTTGTAGACGTCTGGCTGTGTGTGTGTGTGTGTGTAGGTGTGTGTTCACAATGAGTGTAGGTGGACAGAAATAACACCCAAGTAGCCTCAGGGATGGAATGAATGTCGAACAGGGGTAGACTTCCCCTGGTGGGTGTTTTACTACAAACTAACACTAGCTAAAGTGAAAGGTAGCCCTTTTATTTCCACTGAACTCCCCTTACAACTTAGCGTTAAAAATGTCTTACAGGTTCAAAGTATGGGAAGCTCGAGGTTACAGTTTGCCAAGTTCCACAGCAGATCTTGTCCACTGTACACCTTTTCAGTGACCCTGTAAGGAAGTACATATTCTCATTGAAGTGTAAAGTAGGACATGGTCCACTCTTCTGATACTTTAAATAAATGAACTAAATGAAAAAAAAGAGATCCATCGAATGTAGTAAGCTTTTTCTTAAAAATCTGCTTTTTGGAGGCAGTTCTTCCAATTGTGACTGTGATAGTCTTTAAGTGTGAAATCGCAGCACATCACACCAGTATGCACTTGATTGAAGGTACAAAGCAGAAGGCTGGGAGTTGAGACAGATCCTTGTTGTTCTTGGAACTTTAGAAAAACTCATCACAAGCTGATTTGTATGCTAGCAAGTACTTATGTATACAGGTGCCTGTACTCTTTATTTCTCTCTATACTACTATTTACACACCATATTGACATGCAGACCTTTGCAAGTTTTTCTTCTCTGATGCGCTGTACCAAGACATTGAGGAGCAAGAAAATAAATAATTTTCAGAGTTACTTTAATAGGAGGTTCTCATTTTCTCTAAAAAGCACATATGGCACACAAAACGCAAAAAGAATAATTATTCAACACACTATTATTGACCACAAGGAAACGAAAAGCACATCTTTCAGCACCGGACAGCGCCCACGCAACCACAATTCATAATACAAACATCTGTGGAGGTGAGTGTGGTTGGGTTTATACTGTGGTTGGTACATTACAATAAAGATATACACAAGACACACTGTGATGTAGTGTCCCCCAGCCCTGGTTTAGTGCTGTGCTTGGCTGCAAGCAATTTGCCTTACAATTTTGCATCTGTAGTATCAGGACTGGAGAGAATTTCTTCATTTGACGAAGAGCAGAGAAAGACACTGAAAGATTTTCTTGATGCAGATTTCTTTACTCCTCTGGCTTTAACAGCTGTTATCGACAGTGACAGACGGATGATCTGTCCATATTTGTATTTTTATCTAAGCACCCAGCCTTTTCCAAACTTTTTCCAACAAAACCCTCCCAGATGGTTCTTTGTGACAAAGCCTCTGGTACATCATGTAATGACTTTTCAATCAGTGGTTGCCATTGTTTCAGAGTGTGCTTAAATACATTGTAATGAAACTTAACTAAACCAGGTAAGACAGAATTTAGGTCCCCTAGTCCACTGAAATTTGTTCCCCTGATCTCACATCCTGTACTATTTTTTTGTGTCATCTTTTTTTAAACAGACTTTACCATAGACCCCAAACGCATCTTCTTTGTGCTAAGAGCTGAATTTTTCTTTTCCTCTAACTTATGTCGATGATCTTGTACTATTTTCCCTCCCTGTCACAGCTGAAAGGAGGCTTTCAGAGACTGGATTCATCCAAATTTGTTGCTGTGTATTCATGTCACATTAAGATAAAAAGACAAAGGCTGTATTACATAAGGGCTAACTTAATTGATAAGGTGTTTGTGCAGCTCAATAAGTCGCTGCATCAGGTAAGGTGTTATTGTGTTGTGGTTTCTCTGTATGCATTACAGTTAAAAAAGTAAAACCCTTTTTCTGCCCGTCCTTAACCGTCCCATCCCTCAACACAAAGTACTGTCCTGGTAGACACTGTGACCGTTCAGATTCCCTCACCTAGTCATGGTGAGGGAATCTGTAAGAGGGAGCTAAATACAAGGCAAAATGTTTGGAACGAGCCATCGTCACGAATCACAGAATCAGGTTCCACTGCCGATCTGTGCTTTTCAAGTCCGGGTTCAGACACAAAGGCTTGTGTATGAAAATTACAAAAAACTCCAAGAAACTCTCTTGTGTGCTGAGAATACCACCAGCATTTGCTACCGCAGGAGTGTTGGGGGAAAGAAAAAACTAAAAGCTGGTAACTTAAAGCGGTGGATGGGAAAAGACAGACATTTGGCAGCAGTGTCAGTTTGAGTCTGTTCAGAGTTCAAACTAAGTTCAGGAGGGCAGCAGCCACAGCTTGCATAAGCATGTTTATCTGGTAATGTGTCTTTTCAATACACCATGTAGAATAAGTTAAGTCCTTTCTTGTGCTAAGAAACAGGCCAAGCTTACTGAGGCAGCCACACAGCTCTAATATCATAATGATCACCTTTAATGATCACTAACCAGGTCAGGATACTCTCATTCATCATGAATTTAGTTTAAAGCCTCGGCTGCAGAATACAGTACGCGCTGCATCTCTGCCAAGATTTGGGCCACATTTCCTATTCTGTCTGTGAATGGGAGCTTAGCTGGAGATTACACAAAAGGAGAATTGGCAGGAGTGAGTATTTGTCTATGTGTAGGACAATGTGTCTTATGACAAAAAACACAAGCTAGCCAATTGTCCCTGTTTTAAGGATCAGACACAATTACAGCTCACAAACGGGTGGCATTGTTTCCTGTGGCTAAGCTTTTCATCCATACATTGCATTCTAGATTTGATGAGGAGAAAATGAACAAATAAGCTGTAAGGATGTCATGGTAGGACTTCACAATGAAGTCTGGCTTGAATCTGGAGGGAGTGGAGCCATTAAAGGCGTACCTTGACACTTTGTAGTTTGGAGGGTTGTGGTGTGCTGCATTGTCTTGTCATATTATCGCAGAGAGAAACTTAAGGGATGAAAGGGGTTAGGTTTTACATTTTCATTCCATTCCAACTATTATGCCCTTTTGCTTTCAGGATGCATTTATTCTAACAAAAAAGTGCAACAATATTGCAGTCACAAGCTTGGGGTCATAATTATGTCAGCTCTGTCTTTGTCCACCACTCAACAGCAACATTTTAGCAACAGGTAGTTGTAGACATTGACTTTGAAATCAGTGCTCTGATGGACATATATGGACATAAACATAAATGCTTCCTTCTGTCTGCTCTGTGTGTTTCACTGAGTGTGAATTTAGATCTCTTCTGAGTAGCAACACTTGTTTTGGCAGTACATGGTGTACTACATGCAAGGGAGTTGTTCATTTCTTTTGTCAGTTTGTTTCCACAGCACAGAGTAGCTTTGTTTGCTAACAATGATGCCTAAGTAGACTGATTGACATTACATCAATCCTATTTCTTCAGAGAGAGCTACCCCCGCTCCACCAGTGTAGCAGAGCAGTAAACAGCTGTGCTTACCTTTCTGTTGGAATCAAAACCAGGCTAATTGGCTCTTGCATGGTTGTTGTTTGCTTTTCTTCATTGTCATAAAGCTGAGCCTTTCTCAACTTTGCCCTGTTGTGCTCGGTAAGTTTTAAACCTCTGTAGCTCCGAGGCATCACCAGGTCCCGTTCACAATGAGCAGCAGCATTTCACTGTCCCAGGTGTTGTGTATGAATGATCCATTAGGGATGGGGTTGGTGTGCATAATGTTATCTGACCGTGCTTCACCGCCTGTTTCTGACCTAATGTTAACAGTTAACCAAGATAAGGTTTTTACTTACACTTTCTTTACTTGCTCACATAAAACTGCATTGATGGACTAATAAAAAGAGCTAAAACTGTAATGTTATCACCCACCCCACATTAATTATTGCGGTTTTATTCATGTCTTTTTTTTCTTTAATGTTGCATAGAAACTATTTTCGGATAATACTCTTTCGGTCTCTGTCTCACTGCTTTTCTTTTGATTTTCTCGGGTGTGTTGAATTCACTTTTTGGGAGTACAGACACGAGATTCCTCCATGCATGTCTGTAAAGCTCACTTTGGTGCAACCCTTTGATTCTCTGAAGACATAACCTTAGATACGACCACACATATGTTCACAAAGTAAATATATTCTGCTCGTCAGTTCCTGCATCTCATTTTACAGTGGTATTATTCACGTATAATTATTTTGCACCCTTCTCACAGTTGTCAAATTAAAATAATTGAATCACTTTTTCAATCACTCAAATTAAATTGTGCTTTGAACATAAAATGGTTGATACTTAAACACTTACAATGTGGAACATACTGAATATTTAAGACTGCATGCAGTGCGAGTATAATCTCGTTCTTACACTGCTTTCAGATGTGAAGTAAAGCTCCATAGAAAGCCCTGACCCATTGTGCAGACATTCTCCAGGGTTCTTGTCTGAAAACAGCTTTATTTATTTTGAATGTTACATATGTTGATAGTGAAAATATAAGTATAATGTCCACAGATCGTACAGTACTATTAAGTTAAAATTGACCAGGCGTTTGAGCTCTGTCTGAAGCTATCATTGCACTTGCAAAGCATTCTCAAGCTTCCTTTATGGGGTTTTCAATAATAAAATGTATTAAATTGTCAAATAAAATGTCACAAGGCTGTGATTCATATCTATGTATGTATACAGTTTGAGCAACAAGAAAAATAAAGAAGAGAAAGAAAAGCGTGGTGTGTATTTTTCTCTGTTTGCTTTCAACCAGCTGGAGGTTGGAACAGAAACAAGTCCTTGAAAATATATTCTGCCATTCTGCAGAGATGCATCTAAATATCCTTTAAATGTGGGAAAAATGTTTTTTCCTATAATTATGATTCATGAAAAATGGGCCCACTTTTTCTCTCAATATATAATTTCTCAGGCCAGGCTATTTAAGTTAATCAACATCTACATGTATGTTTTTTAAGTCAAATAACAAACAATGGTTAAGATATGGTGAGGGTGAGTGCACATACAACGCATGGTTAAGGTTCAGGGAAAGATCCTGTTCATAGTGATGACAAAGGGAAATGATTATTGCTGGTCTCGTGTATTAAAGACAGACTTCAGAGTATCCATCTACCATAACGATCAGCCTTGCTGAATACATATGGGGCCTGCATTTCAACTTATATAAATGGTGGCCCAATTCTTACCACGTCAGCTACTGAGGTTTCCTTAAAGAGAGAACACAATTGTGATTGAAATGATTGACTTGAACATCTCTTGGAGTCCTCAGCATCAGCACATTGAATGTGTATGATAACAGTCCTGAATTTATGGTGGAGCTATTTGTGACAGAAATACATTTTCCTTCCTCGAATACATTTAAGATGTTGCACTTGGTTTAGAGATGATGTATTGGAGGTTGTATGAAGCCCTTACTAACATATCCTGTATGATCATATTAAACAAACACAGGGGCATTGCGATTTCCCCCCTTGATACCTTATTACTGATAGTAATTAAGAAAGTTGGTATACATGAATTACTATCTAAATAGGTTTGGTCCCGTATGGGCCCTATACATGAGTAATACCACACAACTACCCTCATGGGTTATGAAATAACTACAAAAAGGGAGGCACTTCCACAACTGTATTTCCGTTGATTCTATTATATGGGTTTCTGTGTGGCCAGGGAGGAGGCTCAGTCTTCAAGCCTAAAGTTGTGCACATTAAACACCTAAGATTAACTGAGAAACTACAGCCTTCCTCTGCATACATGTGAAAGGATATCGTTATACGTGGCTGTGCGTTGGCAGAAGTAAGGTAAACAAGGCCTTCAAACATCAACTGGCGGTATGCATTAATAAGTGCGGCAGAGCGTAACTTTTTTCTAAAATAGGAAGCGTTTAGTTCAAAAAGGCATAGAGGTATTGATGTCTGATCTACTGAGTGGGCCACATGGCTTTCATAGTACTGCCATACAAACTAGTAGCCAGTCAGATTTACATGAGCCTCAGTGTACCCTCAAGTTCGGCCTGTATCATTGTATCACTGATTACAAGGCAAAAACACCTCATGGTGCAAAGGGAATATATGACACATGACACACGGAGCCTCTCTTTCCAGCTGCTCCTACCTCTTCTCCATCCTTATTACATCAAAGTAACTCATATCACATCAATACATGTTTCTGACTTGACCCTGTGATGGAAATCTGGAGATACAAGAGGCTGGAAACAACAAAGTTATCTACGTGTATTTAATAAGGGGCTTTCTGCAGAAAGGATCAACACAGGGAGTCCCAAAGAACTCAGAGTGAAGATGCAGAACAGTCAGATACACAGATCTTATATACCAGGGGATAGGGCTGTCTCTCTGAGCCAATCCAGACAGGTTCCCATAGGTGGGGGAAGGACAGGAAACTAAACATAACAGCTGATTCACATGTGTTCCCTGAGGTGATAAGAAGAGATACACTCCTTCCTTTGATGGGTAATTAAGTCGCACAAGGTCTTACTATATTGACGTCATAAACAGTTCCGACCATAAAACAGCTCAAGTCATCAACCATTTGTTGTATGTAAATACAAGTCATAAAAGTCTCTTGAGAAGGCTTCAAACACTTATACAAAATACTTTTTCAACCTTGCTGAGTTAATTTTCTACTACAACCCCTTCCCCAGAGTCCCTTTGCCTTATCGCCCACAGATCCAGGGCCACAGCTGTGGCCACATCATCATGGATTGCGATTTGTGGATCGCGTGTCGGAGGTCTTGGAGGTGGATCCAGTTTGGTGGACTCTATGTCGTGCCGGCTGATCGTAGTGGTAATGGAGGATCCTTTGTCACGTTGGCGTCGGATAGTGATGGTAGACCACGACCGAGGTGGCAGCTGATGATGGATCCTAACTGGCGGCAGTGGACAATGACTGTGGACTATAGTGGATCAGCATTTTGATGCTGGATCGTGATCTTGCTGAATGCTGACCATAGACTATGATTGCAGCAGGACTGCTTGACATATAGTATTGAAGTTATCCTTCAAAATGTTTACCCTCATCGATGCTGCTAAAAACTTTAATCCCGATGATGTTTTCCTCTACACTTGACATCTGTTGCACTTCTGTCCGTCCTGGGAGAGGGATCCCTCACATGTGTCTCTCTCTGAGTTTTCTACGTATTTTGACTAGGGCTGTCAGTTTAACGCGTTATTAACGGCGTTAACGCAAACCCATTTTAGCGCCGTCAAATTTTTGAACGCGAGTTAAAGCAGAGCTGCAGCTGCAGCTTCAGTATCTGTGTTCGGATCCAGTCTGACCTGCTCTCGCTTTTTGTTTTAATATTTCGCCAACTAAAATATATATTTTAGAGCTATTGTAGCGTCCCCGCTTCCACAGGACACGGAACTTCTCCGTGGTTTAGTAACTTGTATTTTCCTCTACACGAACATGTGCACCTCTCGCTCTTACTCCGTCACTCGCACACATCAACAGCACTTCACTTCCTCATTGATCCCCGATCCCCCCATCCTATTGGTCCAAACAGTCACATGTCCCACCCAGACACTGACCCTCAGACATCAGAACGCTCCTTCAACACAGTGTTTTACTGAGCATACGTCAAAACCAAACATAAACATAAACCCAGTCCGTTACACTATTAGGCTGCAGCTATATGTTTTTATTTATTTAAAAATAGGGTACTTCTTATTTCATACATTTTCCACAAATAAGGGGAGGACTCAAATAGCCCTACAAAGTTCTGTGTTTCATTTATTTCAAAGTAGGCCGACACTTGCCTGTGTATTTTGTGTGTTTGTTATTTTGTTGCTTGTCTGTTTGAGTAGCTGGCTGAAAGCAAAGAAGTAGTAGGCTTACCTTTTATTGGTAACCTAACTGTTATGGTTCATTGTTTCTGAAATAAGAGGCCTGACTGCTATGTTCACAGCAAACTTGAAAAAAAGAAAATATTAAGCCATGGTTTAACTGCACTATAGGCTGAGTCCTTGTTTACCTGAAATGTGCACTTAATAATTTTATTTTGTACCGCCCTGTTTGGCAATGTTGTTTTTCAATAAAATAAAACATTTGCATAAAGCAAGCCAATCCACTTTTCCATGTTGATAAGAGCATTAAAACGAAAGTAAAATTAGGGAAAAAAAATAAATGAACGAACATTTAGAATAGATACAAATTTGCGATTAATTGCGATTAATCGTGATTAAATACTTTAATCGTTTGACAGCTCAAATTTTTACCTGTTAAAAGGGTTTTTAGTAGTTTTTCCTTACTCTTGTTGGGGGTCAGAGAATGTCTCACAATGTTAAAGCCCTATGAGACAAATTGTGATTGTGATCTAAAATTTGATTGATTGATTGAAAATAATGCTGTTTGTCCATGACCTCCAGAGAGAGGCAGAATTATTATCTGGCAGCGAAATTAGCAGGATGACATTATTTATTTGTTTTTTCCAAAAGTGACACAAATCACCATCACCAAAAATAATCTGTTTTAGGATGTTACGAGTGGATGGTACATATTTTAAAAACTTAGAAAAACTACAGTATGTGGAAATTTTTAGATGGTTATTGCTTTAGGAAAATAAATATACCCGGTATCTACTATGTCCAAGTGTGGAATTATAGTACCAGCATGAAGCTTCTCTAAGGCGGCAACACAAGCACAGCAGCCACCCCTTTCAATTACTGTATCACTGCCTAGATCTCTATGTCCTTTTATAGCAACAAGTTTCCAAATTTGGACGTTTTGCTAAATCTGCATGATAGCGTTATTAGACTTCTGAATGGATAATGGGAGGTAATGAGCGTGGTGGCAATTAGCACTACTCACTAGTCCAACTCAGGAGTATTAGCCACCATTTCTGTTTCAATATATTTGCCTCCTACCTCAGCAGCAAAGAAGCCAGAATCACAATATCAGCAGGAGTTAATGGGCCCTCATGCGTGAGAAAGTCCTCCACTGATGTGTCCAAAGTTACAAAATTTGGTCTGGATAGAAGTATGTTTTTCATGATTAGAGTAAGTACCTGGGCTTGGTGCTTGGTATCCTGGCAACTGGATTGTGAAACTGGCTTCTGCGCTGCATTTATTCATTTTTTTGTTAGGCAAACATTCTGTCTGATACAAGGAAATAACCACATGGTTTGCAAACAATGTGACCTTTTTACCACTTTACCGATCAGATTGTAGCATTAGATATTGGCTGTTGCCGCAGCAACCAAAGGCAAAAATAAAAACCACAGTGACCGAAGGGCAATCCAGCAAAATGTATAGTAAATGTCAACCAACTGCTTGTGTGAAGTATCAATGTGTCCTGTATTTTTCAGCTGCCATTCAGTTTGTTTTTTTTGCACCCCAATGTGTCATCCCTTTTTAAATCATAAAAATGTTTCATTGTCTCTATGTATTGTGAATTAATTATCTATTCAGCAATTCAGATGGAGGTAATGCAACTTGATGTTGGTTGCAAACCACAAATGACCTAACCCTTTCCAGCTTTATTCTAATCAGCTATTGTTTTAGAGTCTTTTGAGATCTCATGGCTCACATTAGCAGTGAGTTTTTTCATCCGAAATCAAAGTGGCTCTAACCCACAAGCACACAGCTGTTTTCATCATTAGCTGAAGGGTTCACAACGTTTTTCCAAATAACACATTTAATGTTTGAACAATGCTTTCAAAGTGATCAAGAACAATATAATTTGGGTTTTTGAAGATCCAACCATATTTTAAACCAAGTTTTGAAAGCCAATATAAGAAGGTCCATATAGATAGATATATACATAGATACATAGATAGATAGATAGATATATACATAGATATATAGTTAGATAGTATAACTGTCTTTTAGAATTAAGATATTTTTTTAATCAGCTGGCAAAACAAAAAATACCTTAGTAGTGATTGTATATATCACAAATTTGACTGGATAATCCAGCAATGTCAATGAAATCACCTTTATTGTGCACTGAACATCAGTGCTGAAATCTCCATTGCTAATAACAGAGCATTGTTTCTGATGTCAATTCTTCAGTGGCTACCAACAACATATGGTTTAAATTTTTTTTACATTTTTACACAACACAGAAACCATGTGGCAGATTAGCAGGTGGTAGATCATGAAAAGCTTTCAGTGAAGCTACTTTTAACATTAAAATGTCACTAAAACATCTGGTAATTTATGTAGGTATTTTAGCTTTTTATTTAAAAGGTAAAAGATTGACAAGAATTACGTTCCATCCATCCATTGTTGTCAGTTTACCAGGGTTGGGCCCCTCGCCCCAGCCATGCTTCCTTGCTCTTCCTGGGGTACCCCGAGATTTTCACAGGCCACATGGGATATGTAGTCCCTCTAGCAAGACCTGGATCTACCAATGGGTCTCCTCCCAGTTGGGTGGGATGGGTAGAGCTCCAACGGAAGGCGCCCAGGAGGCATCCCAATTAGATGCCACCTCAATTGTCGCCTTCCGATGCGAAAGAGCAGTAGGTATACTGCCAGAGTCATATTCAAATTTGTCCTGCCACAATTTAATAATTAACCAAAGTATTGTTTACCACATTCTCGTGTTTTATTAGTTTTTGTTGCAGTTGCTGCTCTTTCTCTCATGCACGAACTTCTGTAACTCTCGGGCCTGTTTACCTGTCACTCTGAATCATTTGCACGTGAGAGTGAACTTTGTGCACCTGCACGCACACACATATTACCGCCATCAATTTAATGAATTCTATGGGAAACGCAGAACGGTTAATGCTAATTTTGGCAAGAAAATACCCACATATTGCACTTACAAGATAAGTACTCATACAACTTATTCATTGCGTGTTTCTCCCAACCGTTCCTGAAGGACATATGTGAATGTAACCATGAATCCCCATGTGATTCATACACAGAAAGCAATCAGATTAAAAAATAACATGCAGTTTGAGTAGATTTCTTTAGCAATTTTGTGAATAAGGAAACAATAAATTATAGTTATAAAATTTGTATTTGCAACACTCATCCTCAATCCCAGCCTATTATAATTAATTGTGATACATGTCTCATTACACTTGTTCTATTTGTGGTTATGCTCTTCAAGTTTCCTTTTTCTATGTTCTGTTGATGATTTCTGCTTCAGTTCTCTTGCTGTGTTGTTGCGTTTTAACAAGGTCCCCATCTTGCATATGTTTGCTAAAATTATCCCTACTTCATGAATTTGCTTATGTGGCCTTTGAGAGTCTTCATTTCAACAATGCAGAACCAGGGCTGCGCTTGTGACTCATGAACATCATATTTATTCAACATTTACAACCTTTTGAAAGTACATTTATTTTCTTGCTGTACCAGGAAAGTTCATCTTTAACAGACGTGAATGTGTTGTGCACTGCAGCTCCAAAGAATAACTCAGTGCAGACAACTGTTATCATATGTTCACTGAAAGCTATTTGCTGTTTCTCACTCCAATTTCTCCAATTACCATTCTGATTTATCTCCTGGCGGGCTTCTTGTGAAAAGATGGTATTTCTCCGATTAATAATACTTTCACATAACGCTGCCATGATTAGATTAGGTCAGATTGAAGGGAATTATGCTTGATTGACAGATTTCTGATGAGTGTCTGTTTGTTGAAGTGCCCATCCGAGTTGTATTTAGTGGAAACAGTTGGCTGATTCTTCCAGTAGGAACTGTGATGTGCATATTAATCAGGAGGAATATTCATTTCTCCAATCCTGCATTCTTCACCGCTAATGTATTCCTTGCTGTAAATACCTTGAGGAGTAGCTACACTGCTGCTGATAAATAATTCATCACTGATAAATGAAGCAGTGTGCGGCTTACTGTGTGTGTGAATGTGAGTACGAGCTTGTGAACCCCCTTTTAAGAGAATGTGTGCAATTGCAGTCGTTCCACTTAGTCTGACGGGCCTGTGAGGGTTTTTTGTCAGTGTGCTGCTATGATAAAAATGCAGCATGTTTCTTGCTGTACCATCGCCTCTGTCACAATCAGCAGTTTTGTAAGGTTCTCTCCCCTGACAGAACAACTGTAGCAATTACACATATGCACAATAGTCCCACTCTCTCTCTCTCACACACACATACAAACATACAAACAATCTAGTCCTGGTTTCAGGCACTAACACATATTTCACAGCACTGGCATATGCAGAACATCTTTCTGCGCTATTGCTATTAGATACAACTTGGAGAGAAAACACATATGAAGGGAACATTCTTGCAATGGTGTGGGTGTTGTGGTGTGAGTGTGTGTTAACCTGGAGGATTAAATAATATTTCATCAAGGGGGCAGATTATGGCTCAATCATATCTGACCTCCATCCCTGCTCTCCAGAATGTCTTCCTAACCAGGACTGAATGTGGCATCACAGGTTCATCCATTTGGTTCTCCTCAGAACTTCCCATCAGTGTTGTTCAAAAATGACTTGCTTAGTAGCGGAAATCTCTACAGATTTGTCTTGCTTTCCATAATATCAATAAGGTCATCTGTTTACATTGGGGAAGTCTACTGCTACACCCCAATCACCCTCTGCACCTCACAGACACACACACACACACCACCAACACCAACCAACACAGTACACAAAGTCATAAATGTAACATTTCAAATCTACCTTTCCCTCTTAAGATACATTTTAGGAACTATGTAATAAAGTAATGAATACACCATTCAATTGTTTACAGCAGAATGTGCTTAATAAGAGTGATATTTATAGATGTAATCATGATATTAATGATTGCAGCACCAGTTATGATTATTATTATTATTATTATTCATTATTATTATTATTAATAATAATAATAATAGTAGTAGTAGTAGCTGGCACGTACAAAGATAGACATTGAAGGGGGCTTGATATTTAAAATGGACTATTATAAATCTCTATATTATGCAGTTTAAGGCAAAAAAATAAATGTTTCTGCCTTACGCCGGGTTCACACAGGACACTGAAGCGCCGCACAGCGCTTATAATATCACATACTTTTGCTGTTATTAGCCTACAGTAAAAACGGCATTTAATCATTTTTTTCAAGCATATACTTACTTGTTGCTCCAACATTAACTGCAACAGCGTCCCAACATTTATCTTTTTTGGTGTTGTCTTTATACAAAATATGCTCACTGTACTTCTCCACTTCAATTATTAATTTAATGTCATCCATCTTCAAGAACTTCTCCGCTGTTTGCTCCGTTCATTGTCAGGTGTAGACCCTCCCCTCTCTCTTTTTATCTATATGCCTGTGTGGCTGTAGTTGATGGGCAGAGGGGGACATTTAATAATGTGATGGGAATACAAAGCATATTTGATGATTTATATCATATAACATATGTCATCAATATCGTTTAAATACATTTTTCAGTGTGTTTCCTGGTGCGATACGCTCGTGGCGAGCGAAAAAAATAGACTCAACGCCGTGTGAACCCGGCATTGGACTGCATAATTTTGATTTTAGACTCCTCATTTAATAACTATTCACTCTACTACTGTTGAGTATTTAACAATCGTGTGAGGGTGAGTGTATTAAGGGTATTATTATCTAACTTTTGGTTGAAAAACATTTCCTTAAATTAAACAATAATGAGAAGAGCCCTTTTTATCATTTGAGCCCCTGCCCCCCTAAATGTCTGTGCACGACCCTGTGTGGTAGTATTGTTGCCGTTGTTTTCGGGAGCATCAAATCAAGATCTTTCAGCTCTGGCGTCAGTTACCTGCAAAATGTGTGTCTGTGTGAGAGAAAGGGAGAGACAGAGAAACGGAGAGAGTGAGAGAGAGAGAGAAAGAGACTTACAACTAATTATAATTTGTATTGCTTTACTGTTCTTTGTTCAGGAGGTTTTTAGTTGCAGCCAAATCGTCCCAAAGTCCCAATTATCGTCTCTTCAAAACAAACGGATGAAGTGATGAAATGGCAAAAAACACAGAATACAGCAGTTTCATGTTCATAACCGCTGTCTCTCTGATGCTATTAGCTAGACAGGACATCAGAAGGAGCTGTGGGAGAGTACTGTTTGCTCAGGAATTTTCTCTAAAATCCTTAATGCAGTTAAAGGTTATAGTTACAATGTTTTTGGATTATAAAACGTGATGGTTGATTTGAAACAGTGAGAACGGAATTGGCTAGACTTGTTTTGTGCAGCCATCTGACCAACAGCCGGTGCTGGAGCTCTGGATGTGAAATCGTCCAGTAGGGAGATGAGGCTGAGCATCAGGGAAGGAATGAGTACAGTACACAACCATATTCTACACATTTAACACCCCATCCACTCAAACAACACTAAAATACTGGTCACAAATGATACTGGCCCTCATGCCAATGGGCGTTGTTTTAAACTTCTATCACTTCGCTCTTTTGACTTAATTGGCTTCATCATTGTGTCCTGTGTGTTTAAAGTGGCATGACAGTGGGACTGATATTTGATGTTTTCTGGATCGTTGTATAGAAAATGACACAAAGTGGAGGGTACAGCGAGATGGAGAGAATGATGGGAGGCCAGAGGCAGCCACAGATCAAACCAGCATAATAAATACGCTGGGGAGTCCTTGCTGGTAAACTTACAATATCTGCATCTAAGAGTTCACTGCAGCCTGATTTGAGATTCCCCATTTCCACAACATTAGCAGGCACCATCTGGAACTGCAAATTTGTGCCATGTTGCCTTTCAGACACCTGTAATTTGTGGTGAGAGAAGGTAACTGATGTTTCTAAAATAATATTTGTGACATTGTGATGAATTTGTAATGATACTTGGACCTGAATTCAGGAAAAAAAATCAGGTGTGCTGAGCATAAATGTCTGGGGGTGGGAGGGCAACAAAACAGTGTTCATACGTATCTCATCAACTCCCTCTTATGACTTTACACTTTAAACTACACTATACTCTGAATTTCATATACCTCACTTTTCGACTGTCTTGACTTAATTTTTAAACAAAGACAAAGATCTATGACTACATTTTAAAGTAAAGTAAAATCAGAATAATGTGGTTTCTTTCATGTATTGGCAGAACACCAACACTAAAAACTCTATGTTTTTGTACGAGTGCAGTACCTGCTTTGAACATACCTGTTTGAGATTGGCAATTTGTTTGGGTTGTGGAAATACCCTGAAGCCACCGCTGCTGCACAAAGAGCTGGTCACCTTTTTTATTCAAAGTTGAGTTCAGTGAAGCTCAATCCAGTAAGCAGAACCCTGAATCAGTTGTTCTCCCCATCGCCCCTATCTCTTTCACTTCTCTACCGTCATTTCCACCCATCTCCCCTCTCTTCCCCATTTTTTTCTGCTAACCCAAATCGGTCGATGCAGATGGCCGCCCACACTGACTCTGGTTTTAGAGTTTTCTCTCTCCACAGTCGCCAAAGTGCTGCTCATTGTGGGAACTATTGGGTTTCTCTATATATTTTCTCAAAATTATCTCGAGATAATTTGTATTATGATTAGGTAAATAAGGTACTATAATTTAATTGAATTGTCGTAAATATGCCTGTTGTAGTTAATATGCTTATTGATGTGACTTTACTTTCACTTGAGTTGATGAGTCCCAGCTGCCAGAGCGCTGGTTGCTTTGAAAGTTTGTTAATTTTGAACGCATCATGTATCTGAATCACATCAAATTCAAAACTGCGCTTTCTTGGCCCCTTAACACTACACATGCCAAATGTGAAGCCTATAAAACAAACTATTCTTGAAATGTAAGCCACATACAGACGAGGTAAAGATTTGTTGAGATATTGAATAGATGAAACATCAAGGTGGTGAAATTAAGTCCAGATTATTAGCAAGTTATTTTATCATATCATCCTGTAGTCATAGCAAATATGTTATTTCACAGCATCTGTTGGTGTCTAGGGTGAATTCTTCTCTTCAGGTAATGTGAGAATGGTGAGAGTACAGGGAAGAAGCTTCTATCTTGAGGAGTTGTATCAGTTACTTACTTGTAAATACACTTAACTTCAAATTCATTTTACCAGTATTTCAGCTGTACTGCTTCTGACTCCCTGCCACAGCTGCTCACTAACTATGCCCACAACATAAAAACTGATCTGCACTCCTTGTGAAACAATATTGGGTCATTTTAAAGATGAAGTGATTTTCTAACACACAAATACAGTTTCCACACTGTGAATGATGATGCCAGGAGGATACCTGATCTCAAAACAGTGGAAGCTGAGACGAGAGCAGCTTCTCATGCAAACTTGTCCGTAGTTAGCTATAGCGAGTTACGTGTCAGAGATCCCATGTTCAATCCTCACTGTGCAAAGGTCCAGAACAAGCTACTCTCCCCTCAGCTTGTACGACCGAAGATGAGAAACATCGGTTCGATGTCAAGCTAGTTTCCAGTACCTGCTGCCACCACAAGATGGCAGTAAAGTACAAGAAGAATGCAAAAAGGCAAAATAGATCCTTTATGGGACTGAAGTATAATTAAATTGTCTATTTTTAGCTTTAACAGTTCGATCACTTCTGATAAACATATTATAATTCAAATTAGTATCACTGTAAAATGAATTGAATAGTTGAATATGGTCTAGAGAATATAAAGACTACATGGAGACTCCATCCTCATTACTGTATGACCTCTCCAGAGTGTAACATCATGTTCTCAGTTTGTTGGACACAATCAAGTTCAGAAGCATGAGGTGTTTAACACCTGTCAGTTACGAGCCTCTGAAAACGTCTAACTCTAAATCTTAAAAGATTTAAAAGGCTTTTTCCAGTTTAAAATATATTAGAATGAGGGTGACTCCTGTCCCTCACATATTCTGAAAAAAAAAATAACATTGACGGTTAGAGAGGAAAACTAGTGTTAACAGATAATGTTACTGACAAGGCTGTGAATTATAATTATTTTCTCTGATCATGGATATTACAGTGAATCTGCAGCTACAAATCCACATGTTGCTGATGTCTGAGTGGGCTCCCCTCTTCAGACGGAATAAAACAACAGAAACAAAACACAACATGCCTCCATACTGCTTGTGTGTTGTCATCCAAATGTCCGCAAGCCCTGAGACTCCAGAAGGGTTTTGTAGGCTTAAACACTTCACCCAGTCCTCCATTGGCAGAGTGGATAATGAGTGAATTTTTATTTTCCCCTGAACTATCCCTTTAAGTCAGGCTGAATGAGGCGGTTGGCAGCAAGGACAGTTAAGAGAGTGAAGGGTGCATGTGAAGACTGAAGTGCAAGCGTGTGCATGGGACAATGTATTTGTCCCTTGCAGTTACACACACAGACACACACACACACATGCATTTTTTCTTATTTCTGAATTATCTGAATATGAAAGGCAGAGGTATATCCATGGCTACAGAGAACCAGATACGAATGTAAAGATGTGACAATTCCTCATCCTTCACTCACATGTTGGTCACCTACATGCTAATTTGTTATCAAATTAACCCTGACACTGACTGCCTACCCTTCTCTCAGCTCAGAGTGCATCACACAGAATGAGAAATAGTTATCAATAATAGATTCAGTATATCATTTTTTTTTTTTAATAATTCAACAGCTTAACGGGGGTTTCCTATTGAACTTCTATTGAGAATGAGGAGTTTTATGAATTTATATAGATTTTCAAAGCTAAGGTTATGATGTCATGTCAATTTTTTTATGATTTGTTGAAAAGCAACCTTCGGTAGGGGTGTGTCTCAGGGTGCGTGATGTAAAGTGTGTGAAATTGATACCAGACACCATGTTTATTCCCATTCCATAAATTGCATCTGGATTCAATTCCTTCCAGATGCAAGGTGGGGTACAAGGGAAAGATGTACTGAGAAAGATGTATTTCCTAAAATAATATCCATATCACACTTATTTTAATTGCGTAATATGGCCAATGTGCACATGAAACATTTATACTAGCACCAACATGTCCAAAAAAAAAAGTAAAATGATGTGATTAAAATCAATAACGTAAACCTTTTTTAGCAGAGGAACAAATGCTGCATTATGAGAAAATAATCCTATGTGCAGAGCTCTGGTGCAGTGACCAGTGGTGTCTTGGTGACCTCCCTGACCCTTTTTGGCCGGTAACTCAGTTTAGCTGGACGGCTAACTCTACAAAGCGTCCCTGTGGCTCCAAACTTCTTTCATTTCACAGTTATTGAGGCCACCATGCTCCTGGGACCACTCTAATCTTTAGACATGGTTTAATACCTTTGTCCTGATCTGTGCCTTGCCACAGTTTTATCACAAAGGTCTACAGAGAGTTCCTTTGACTTCATGGCCCATGCTGATGTGGAGTGTGAATTTTGGGACCTTTCCAAACCATGTCCAATCAATTTAGTTTGCCTCAGGGAGACTCTAATAAAGTTCTAGTCTCATCTCAAGGATAACTAGAGCACAGAGGATGTACTTGACCACAGTTTGGAAAGCCCAGGAGAGGGTGTAAATACTTTTTGTTTCACTTTGACATTATGGTTACTGAATACACACTGATTGGCGAAAAAGGCACTTTCTATCTTCTATTACAGGTATGACACAATAAGGTGTGAAAAAGAATTAAAGGTTCTAAGTTTTTTCCAAAGCTAAATTACATCATGATGTGTGGATAGAGGAATCCAGCCTAAAGGTATTTAGTGACTAACAGTCACAGTGAGCTTATCCCCCCTATCTCCTCACAGCACTTCAGACGTCCATCCTCAGGGCGAAGCTGCAGGGATCACACACTTTACAAACTCAGAATGAAGGTGACCCCTGAATGTGAACTAACCCATGGCTTACATGAGCAGGCCAGGTAAGAAAACAACATGTAAATGAGCAAACCAATTTGTTGTTACCAGCAGGCATGTTTTTCTTCTATTAGTAGATGCTTGCCTCCTCATTACCAATCCCTGTGCCAAGATAACATGAGTGTTAAACTGTTTTGTTCACCATCAAAACCATCTCCCCGCAGTTCACTTATTAGCTACACAGTCATTTCATTTTTTTTAAACTTTTTAATAGAGCTGACCAACAGACAACTTGTTTGCATTGGTGTGTGTCGAGAGAGAGTGACAATGTTTGTGAGTGTCTGTCAGAGAGAGTTATCATATTTACAAATGAATTCATTGTTTTTCAGACATGACTCAGAGCCAGTCTCTCCTCTTTCCCTATAGGCTACCGCTCTGCTGACCTATTCAACAACTCTAATGGTGGCCCCACTATACTGATAAACAAGACACATCCTCTGCTTTCAGCACTCTGAGCATTAAGTGGTGAGACAAGTGCTCCAGACAGAAAATCCTCTTTCACAGTCAGCTGTGCAAAGCAACAGTATTAGCTGCAGGCACTGAAATTGTATCAGTCCCGGAAATCCACTGCTTCCCAGGCCTCCCTCACACACACCATCAGACCACTGTTCTGTAGGGAGCAGACTAGTTAAAGATGTGGCAGCTATGTTCAACTGGGGGCATAATGATCCACAACTCAAAATACTAATATTTCTGACCATTTTAGCAGTTGCATGTTAATACAAAGAAAAGTTGGACCACATGTGAACTATATACCCACAGCAGAAACCCAACGGAGGTTGTAATTATATTATGTGAAAATTAATAAAGCGTTAGATAAACTCTCATTTATGATATATGATTATCAAAACTGATGGCCAATATCAAATACAAACTTAATGTTAAACTGCTGGGCGTAGCAGGCAGTGTGGACACACACATGCCTGCAAAAGCAGCAGTTTAGCCAGGGAGCTGTCACGCACAGGTGAGGTAATGGTCTTGTTTGGATAATGGATCTTCTGTCTTTTGATAGGATGGAACGTGTGAGCGTTTAAATAGTCCATTTTGCTTAGGAAGGTTACTACTCTTATTTAAGCGGTCTCCATTATAAGAGCTGTTCACATTATTTATACATACTGTTCTTGTTTTAAATGAATCTTATTGCGCTCTATATCTGTGATTGCACACTGTGTCCTGCACATTAACCCTGTGCTTTTCTGAGTCCTGACAGGTCTGTCATCTCAACAACTGTTACATCATCGCTGGTCAGGTTGACTAAAGTTTGACCGGATACCTTTTTTTTGTTTTTTCCTCCAAATAATGGTGACTAACCTTTTTTACATCCAGTGTGTCAAGCCCCAGTTGTGTTGTTGTTGTTGTTGTTGTTGTTGTTGTTGTTGTTGAGTTGTTAATCCATGACTATCCTTGCAAAACAAATCCAGAACACTGTTATTAGCAAATTAAACCAGATTAAATAAATAATAATATTCTTTGTACTTGACTTCAACACAGGCAGAAAATCAGTGAACAATTTAGAGCAATCTTTGGAACAGTCATACAGATTTTGTCATCTAGGTGTGATGACTAGTTTTGCTCTGAGCTTGTAAAATAAGTCCTTGTTGTGACCATGCCATTGGGACACGATTGCATTTCCTTTATGTTTGTCTTTGAATACAAATAAAAACATGACCATTAGCCTGACAAAAAATGTATATGTGATATTCTTGTATTAAATAATTATTTCAAAAGAAGCTGTTTACCAGTTTATCTCAAGCTGATTAAAGCGGCAATAGTTTTTAGGCAATAGACCTTTTGTCCCTTATCACCGTTTTAACTATACAGTATATCATTTGTTTTTGTAATCCACTCCACAGGCGCATGTCTCCAGAGAACCTTCATGTTCTTTGCATTGATGTTATTTTTCTCTCATGCTCTGTGCCTTTTTCCCAATTTCATCTTTCAGATCCACCTCACATGTATGTAATGGTCTCTTCTCTTCATCCCCTCTCACCGTAATCTGTGTAACCTCTTAACTCGGTCAAGCTTCTCACTCTTGACTTAAGATCAAAATATGGTTTGTGGAAATGTTCAAATTGACAGTATTCGGAAGTCAGGGAGATTCTTATGCAGATTTGGAAACACATTAACTATAAATGCAAATGTGCATTAACACTAAGTGGTGCCATAGTGTAATATAACTCAGTCTTGTGCCCCGCAGCCCACGAAAGCTCTTTATGATAATTTTTTAGGAGTGGATCATGTTTAATGAACTCCAGAACACTGAATTTGAGAAAAGGCGATGGATGTGGGGTAATTTCTTTTGGCTGCAATTTGTGGCTGTTTACCTTCCAATCAGATAATCTAAGTCCTACGCTGTTCATCTGATATGGACTCTGAAAGCTTTCTACTTTCAGGGTGTTTGGGGGTCAGCACTTTAATCCAATTTAATCTCCATTTCTGCAGCATAGAGCCAAAACATATGGACAGCTCTGTATATTTTTCAGTGGTAAGTGTAGACATGCATTAACTTCCCTATCTGAGCACTGTTTGGGGTTGTGTTTCATTCCTCAAATTACAAATGAGTTCAATGTAATCCTCTGCAAAAGCCTGAGGAACGATCATCACATGCTCCCTGAAAAATAGCCTGTTATATATTATATATTATATATCTATTTTGCTGCATTGTGCTGAATGTTGTCCAGCTACCATGTGTATTTTTTGTATATAAACCACACTGCCACACTACTCAAATGGACCAGATCAATGTAGAAATGTAAAGTGACAGAATTTATTAATTCATATGTACACCAGCCAGCCTATATGTATAGACAGGGGCCTGAGATGGCATCAGCCCACATGAAAATTTAATTGGTCATCTTGTGGCTCTGCCCTGAGGCCTTCATTGGTCCATTTTTTTTAAACCTGCACCTCCCCACACCAACAAAGCCTGCACCGGACCTGCAATTATCTCCAAGTCAAATCCGGACAATGTGTGTCCCGGGACCTGCTATTCACAGAGAAGTAACACATGCTACATACACAGTCACTCACATAAACTGGGTTATGGCCTCCTTGTCCTCTCATTGTGTTGCTTGATTTGTGTTCTTGAAAAAGTATCTGCCCAATGTCGCCGCACCTGTGCTCCTGCAGCTGTCGATTTGTTTCCTCAGCGTGCTAGTGCTTTTAGCTTGTGGCTCACACTTTCAGGCACTTTTTGCAAGCAGCAAAGCTATTTCAGTCTATGTGATCCATTTTGTAGTGCTGGCTAGTTCGCTGTTGTTAGTGACAGTCATGTAAGCGGATGTGAAGGACTGAAAGGTGGTGGCTTCATACAACATTATTTAGATGTTACAAATACCGTACAATAATAATTCCTGATTTCTCCAGAATGAAAAGACATGCTTCAGTTCTAAGCTACTCCCCACCTGCATTTTGTTACCTGTGACAGTACATGTGAATTCACCTGAATATCTGACAGTACTGCTGCATCCGACCTGGCGCAGGACTCAGGAACTGCCCACATTCACAAAATATGAACTTAGCTAGGTTTTGGAAGCAGGAGTATGAGAGGGGATGTAATCACCATTACCCAGAGCAGTGAACATGTTGAAGAGTGCTGGGATAAATTTTCATCTGTTTACGTTTTTTTGTCCTATTACAAAGTAACAACACTTGTAAATGGACATATTCTTCAATCAATACTTTCAATATTCATAGGACATACCCTCACACTCACACACACAGACATACACAGACACACGCACACACACACACACACACACACACACACACACACACCACCAGCATCAAAGTAACGTCCTGTATCATTACTCGGAACACAGAATTTCTTCCTGTCTCACAGTCACTCTTTCCAGCACTTTTTCCACTTCGAGCTGCTTCTCAAGTGTTTTTGAGGATATCCATTGCACTGTGAGTAATTACTTGTCTCGCATCCATTATGTCGTGGCCTAAGCAGATCACAGTGCATTATGGGTGGAGAAACAACCTGTGAATGATACAAGTGCTTTGCTTTCACCCAGAAAGACTCTGTATTCCGGCATGTCAGGCACAATCCCATCAGAGCGGTGCAGTGTGGAGGAGTGAGGGATACAAGAGAGGAAACACAAAGAGATAAAGGAGGGGAGGACGACAAAGGGAAACACCTGCTCTCTTTGGAGCTACGATTATAACCACGTCTTCTTGTGTCATTTGAATCTTATTTCAGCAACAGTTGTTGCTGAAACATTAGTGACTAGTTGGTCATAGCAGTTATATGTTGATTATGTAAGAGAAAATATCAGTACTTAGTTTCCATGATATTCTTCCTCAACCAACTTTAAAGTAGCATTTTAGAGTAAGAAAAATGTCCGGTTCACAACAGATTTGCCAGTTTAGGGTCATCTAATCGAGAAAGCTAAAATCTCTTTTGGGTTATTAAGCATAAGAAACATCCTTTCTCTTACCTATCTTTTCCCAGTAAACAATAGTAAGTTCAAGGATTTCTGCATTGGTGCCCAAGTGCAGGAAGAAACAAGGGCTTTAAACACTATGAAAAAATGGAAGTGCACTTTCACATCAGGGGATCCTGTGACAGGGCCTGGACAGAGACATTTACTTAAAAGGGATCACATGTAAAAGTCTGTAAATCGATGTGGCTGGACATTCAAACTGAATTTCAGAGGATACAAACAGTAATAAGGCTACTGGCCGTAAAATGTCAGTAGTAGTGCTTAATTGAAATTAATTTGTGTTACTTTGTGCCTGTTACTTGCCAAGATCAGATCAAACTTTTTCAGTGTCTTGTGGAAGGAGGTAATCAGCCATCAATGTACACCATAGTACTTAAGGGTAATCATTTATTTTCCAAACCTGCTCTGGGTCATGTGATGTTGTTTTCTGTCTCCTCAGATGCAGCTTCCTAGCTGGACATGAATCTATCATGCATCCTAAAATATGCCGCGATAGATCTTCAGCACCTGTTTGAGGTGGAAGAAAACGCCTTCTCTTTCTTTTAATAGAGAAATTTCTTCTTTTGTTGAGGAACGGGGAATACCACATATTCATCATATCACTGAATGATAACCCTTAACAACATCCAAGTCGTTGACTGACCTGGGCCATCGTGTGAGCCTTTACTGAGTGATTAACGTCACCATCAATAAACAGAGGTGAGCTTGCTGATACCACTTATCAGCCAATTACAATGTACACTTGAAATTCTTCCCCAGGCAGGTCAACACCGATTGACATCATCACTCATGTGACCCTAACAACTCACATGATGGTCGGGTGTTTCAACGACTCATGTGTAACCCTCACATAGAAAACGATTGTACAAGGGGTTGAATATCTGGGAATGTCCCCCAGTCAGAACTGATTAGGCCTTTCTAATGAGAGGTTAGTGGTGAGGTGAGTGTAACGTCTTCAAGTACCTTATGCAGGTCCAGTTCCATTTGTGCAGCACTTAAATGCTAAACTAAGGTGTCAGAACTCCCATAAAAAGAAAGAGCATTTCTGCACAGCGGCATTTGAGCTCAACCATCCCAGAGCATCACAACTCCTCAACACTCGACTGCAGAGAGGACAGAATCCAATTTTACCAGACATAATAACAACTCTGGAAACTGCGACGACAATTTTACCAGTCACAATCCTTCCATTATCTATTCTGCTTATCCTTCTGAGGAGCAAAAATGTAAAAGGCATAAAGTCAGATGTAGCCAGACACTGTGCAGTAATCATGGAGTGGAGATACTAAATCATGACATCTCACCTCATTGTTATGACGTCAAATAACTTGCTAAAATCAAACTTATGACACAATCAAATCGGACTGATCATTGTCACAACAACTACCAAAAAGACGGGAAACAAAGGGGAACAAATCATATGAAGTTTGAAGTTTGGAGTCTGGCCCACGTCCACAATCCACCAAGATATTCAATATTAAAACAATGAAACGCAACAGCTTGATCATAGTTCAAAGCGGAATATCTACCATCACAATTCTATTGCTGATATGTAGGAAATGTCATTTTGGATATGTGAAATTAAATTAAGTGACAGTTTGTCTAATAATATCTGAAAAAATGTCACCACTAGGCGTAATGCATTGCATGGCGCAACGCTATAACCCTAAATGTATTTATATATATTAAAGAGTTTTGAGTGGTACAATCAAAGTTGTAGATATCTTGCAATACATTTTTACATCTTTTATTGTTTATTTTGACCAGTAGGAAAAAATACTGTTATGAATATGAAATGTAACTACACAGGGAGGTGTGCTTTGACTAAATATGTACGTTTTGCTGTACCTAATACCAACTGGACTGGCTGTTCTGGAGTATGGAAAAGAGATTATGCATCACTGATTAAACCAAACAGCCAATCAATGGTGATGGTCAATCCTCCAAGTGGCCAACAGTGTTAATTTCGTTGAGGATAACGATAACGAAAAATATTCGTTAACGCCCCTTTTCCCATGACTAAGACGAGACGAAGACGTAACGAAATGGATCTTTGCAAATAAAAACTATGACGAAATCTATTTTAATTTTAGTTAACGAGACGAGACGAAACGAAAATGTTGGCGGTTGACTAAGTCACAACAATTTTTAAAAACATAATCGTATCAGGCCGTCATGAAGTACCCGGAGCGGCGAGTGTGTGTGTCTGTGTGTGTGTGCGTGTGTCTGTGGTGCTGCCAGACAGCGCACCGGTCCCGAGGCTCCGCCCCCGCGCACTCGCTCAGAGAGACAGTGAGATCAGAGCTCGTTCATGAAGCAGCTGCTCAGTGATTGCTTCTTAACTATGGAAACAGTGAAAACACAGAGTTCCTCTGGTCTCAGCTGCTCTGAGATCAGCGCCGCAGCTTCTTGATCAGAGCAGAGGATGCAGGTGTTTCTACCGAGCTTCAGTTTCCTCCTCCGGTCTGATCTGCTTTCACTTTTTGTTTTCACATTTCGCCAACGCCAACTAAAATATATAGGCTGCAGCTATATGTTTTTATTTATTTCAAAATAGGGTACTTCTTATTTCATACATTTCCCACAAATATGGGGATGACTCAAATAACCCTACATAGTTCTGCGTTTAATTTATTTCAAAGTAGGCCTACACTTGCCTGTGTATTTTCTTCTCCTCTTCATAAGCATTTGGTGTTTCCCTTTGTTGTAACAGGTAAAAATAAATAAAATGTCAACAGTTTTCTTTATTGTTGTTCTATAATTTCATAAATGCAATAATCTACAGATTAGTATAGTATAACTTTATATAAAATTTTATCAGCTTTGTTATCAAATATGTTTTGCGGCTCCAGACAAATTTTATTTGGGGGAAGAGGGGGCAAAATGGCTCTTTTGATAGTAAAGGTTGCCGACCCCTGCTATAGACCTATAGGAGGGACATCTAATGGACAACCTAAGTACTGAAAGCTAGACTAGTACACTGTAAAAAAGAAAAAGTTGAGAAAACGTAAAATATCAAGGCAACATGATGCAAGAGATTTTTGAGTTTTCTCAACTTTTGCCTGCTGTTGTTGACTTAACTAAGGTTTTCAAGTTCTGCAAAGAGTTCTGCCAACTTGGATCTTCTTGTTCACCTAATTAGGATAATCATGTGAGACTAATAAAGAAATTCTTGCTTGAATGCCATGTATTTCTACCTTCACCAAACGCAGATTTTCTGGTTGAATTAATAAACAATTATGCCCCTCAATGTCATGCATTTGTACCTCCTTTAAACGTAGGTATTCTTGTTGAATAAACGTACAATTATCCCTTCAATGGCATATATTCCTAGATGCACCAAACACAAATATTCTTGTTGAATAAACATGTTGCTGTAATTTTATTATTATAAAATGCTAAACAGATAATAAATAAAACACAGTACAGCTGAATGTTATCTGAAATATTTCTTTATTTCTTTATATTTTTTTATTTATTTTGAACAGGCGGGTTAAGCGCCTTTGTAAAAAAACATTCTTCTCAAATTAGTTTGCAACATCAAATTGAATGACTAACCATTTTTGCACACACATACAACAATGTGTATTCAAACACATACACATACAACAATGTGTATATTTAGACACATACACATTGTGTATGTGTATTCAAACACATACACCATGTGTATATTTAAACACATACACATACAACAAGGTGTATATTTAAACACATACACATACACAATGTGTATTTAAACACATACACATACAACAATGTGTATATTTAAACACATACACATACAACAATGTGTATATTTAAACACATACACATACAACAATATGTATATTTAAACACATACACATACACAATGTGTATATTTAAACACATACACATACAACAATATGTATATTTAAACACATACACATACACAATGTGTATTCAAACACATACACATACACAATGTGTATTCAAAATAAAAGTTTCGTTTTCAAAGATCTTGTGCGCTGGGAGCACCGAGAGCCACCAAGCTCAAAAAAGATAGTCTGGATGGCTTCAAATGTATACCTCAACTGTTTGGGGTAATTTATATTGAGGGCATATAGAAGGCCAAAGAGGTAGGCGAACGCAGAGGAGAGGTTTTCCATTTCATGCAGCACGATGCCCCCTTCCAAAACAACTGCATGGTCTCGAGCATGTGAGATGTCGGCTTCGTCATCTAGGATGGTGAGGATGGCCACAGATGCCCCTTCCAGCACTGGTGCCAAAATGTCAGTGTCCTGAGGAAAAATAACAGATGCATTTGAGCCTTGACAAACTAGAAAGAGCATTTTCTGAAGAAAATGTGTGTGAATGCTGAGAAGGTCCGTGCTAAAGCTGAAAAGAATAATTCGTAGGCTGAGATATGATTGGCTTCATAACGGCTAAAAACAGTTGAAATGTTAAAAAGGCAGAAGAAAATGGGCAGCTATACACTGGAACCTGACAGCCAAAGAAAATTGATGAAGCAATGGCAACATAGCTGACGTAATAGCTGAAAATAGATTTAGTAGTTTAGAAGTAGAACTTGTGAAAAGGAGGTTGATTTACATGAATTGTAAAAAAGTTAGTGTGAACAATGTATGAAAATATGAACAAATCAGAGAAATATGATTACTGCACTGATAAACTGCACTGGGGAGGTGTATATTTCCATTTTGGATGAACTACTACTTTAAAACATCTCATGAGAATGAGGAATTAGCTACATGGCCTGAAGTATTTATCTTTTTGCTACAGTTACTGGTACTTACCAAGCACTTCATGAAAACCTTTTTGGTATCTTCGCGGAGGAAAATGGGCAAGCCTCTCAGTGCTGCTGTCTTTCGGTGTGTAACAATGTCAGATGTCTAAAGAGTATCCAGTGGAAAATAAGTATTTCAATAAGTATAGTACTGTACTGAACATACACATAATGCAACATCTGAAATCTTTTATAGTACTGAAGATGAAGCACACACAACTTTACTTTAACAAATTAAAATACTGTTAAACCAAATGCCACCAAAACACAAAGGAAGGACTGCGGACATCCATTTTTACTGAAGCATATCCACTAAGGTAGTTTTTACAGCAGCCAACATCTTTTTCTGTGTCTGTTATAAGAAAGTATATTCATGCTCTTCTAAAAATGCCAGGCAAAGGAGCACTTCACTCACCTGATCATCGAGTTTATCAAGGAGGTCTTCCATTTCTTGGCCAAAACCACCCTTCTTAGTCCGGTAGAGTTTTAGCAGGCCAGGTCCAAATCTTTCAAGAGATGCATTAAAAGTCCCCAGGAGGTCTTTGCTGGTGATACGCCGAAATTCTTCAGATATCTAAACAAGACAATCAACAAAATATTGTAATTAATTGTAATTGCAATTTCAATTAAGCATGGGGATTTTTTTTTCTTTAACTGGAAGAAATGGGCTTCCATAGGAGTGAGATGGTTAGGGTAAGAAAATTAGGACAGGTCACAGAATCAAATGGATCATAGATTTAAATGTAACACTGGCAAGACAGAATTGACACATTTCCCCAGTAGATACTGTTCTTCTTCAAGAAAAGCCAATGTAGTTGTATAAGACAATTGCTAAATAAATTAGGACATCCTTACCTCCTGAGACGAAAACAGCGCAGGCCACCTCTCTGTGACCTCAGATACCATAGGCTGACAGATCATTATGTTTTCCTTCTCCTGAGGAGAGACTCTGTCTAAAACGAATGCTTGCACCATGTTTTTGTGATCGTTGTTGTGTTTTTTTGAAATGAAATGCAGTCTTAAAGGGCAAAAATACCGTCTGAAAGTTGCAATTCCGTTTTTCAACTTTTTTTTGTTGAGGGGGGGGGGCTCTTGCATAGAGCGCCAAATATGCTAGGGCCGCCCCTGTGTAGCGCAGTGATTCTCTGTATGGTGCGCCCCGCCGGTGCGGCGTGGAGGCATAACAGGCGTGCAACCGGGAGGAGGAAATGAGAGGCGGATCTAATATTATAGCCGAACTAATGTTTTGACGTCCGCACTCTTTAACGGCGGAGCAGTAAACAAACAAACAAATCGCTCTTTCGCCGTAGCCAAGGGTCTGCACCCCGCGGCTCTGCAGCCCCTCCGCAGTGGATCCCTGTGCAGTGTTGTGCCTGTCGCGCATATTTTTCGCGAACAGTGAACTTTACGATCAGTTTTCATATGTTGAATGTGCACGTTAGGGAACGTCATCCACTATTTGCAGCATCTACCACTGCAGTGAGAATTGCCTTGCCTTTCGTTACTTTACACCCCTGACGCACACATACACAATGAAAGATACAGAGCGTTCCTTAATAACATACTTTTTAATCTTTGGGTTTTGGGGAAAGGAGCAAGTCTTATCAAGTCAAAAGGCTCAAGTCCAAGTGAAGTCACGAGTCATTGATGTCCAAGTCCAAGTCGAGTTGCAAGTCTCTTTACATTTTGTCAAGTCGAGTCTAAAGTCATCAAATTCATGACTCGAGTCTGACTCGAGTCCAAGTCATGTGACTCGAGTCCACACCTCTGGTAAAAACGCACTTACCATACCGTCTTGAGCAAAATTGTTGTGGGCTCCACGTCGTTGTCCATCCAGAAAATGTCCGTCGCTCAGGTTCAGCAGAGAGCCGTTAAAACCGGTTTAAACTGGAATCTACTGAGTTGGCCCAACTTAACTCAAAAATCTGCTCAAAAATTTACAAATCCTTGTTGTGCTGATTTAAAATAGTAGTTAGGACAACAACGAGAGAAAATTGCTGGACAGACAAGATTTTATAGATTGCATATTGCAAAGCCTTATTTCTGAGTCAGTTTAATTTGAAAACTCTTATGAGATCAACAATTACTAGTTACCATTTTTACAGTGTACGCAGTTGTAGACACAACACAGGGGGTCCCTGGACCTGAGAAGGGAAGATAAGGAGTTTAATGTGGCTATTAAATGTGACTAAAACTAGACTAAAATGTAATTCGTTTTCGTCGACTAAAATTAGACTAAAACTAAGAAGGATAAAAATGACTAAAACTAGACTAAAACTAATATGCATTTTCGTCAAAAGACTAAGACTAAGACTAAATCAAAAATAGCTGCCAAAATTAACACTGGTGGCCAATCAAAAGAACAGAGACATCAGCCACTGTCCCCGCCTCCAAGGTCTCAAAATTCAACTCATTAAGCAAACAAGTATTGAGCAGTGGTGAACATGTAGGGAACACTGACCTTATGCTTGTCAGCGCTTCATTATTTCAGGACCACATTTGAGCCAGCGGAGGAGAAATGCTCTCTTGTGGTAACTGTTCTCTGCTTGTGGATACTGTTCTGTGCACATACATGCTTTATCTTTCCCTCAAATAAAACAACTGAATATAATGAATGGACTGTATTTATTTTATCTATCACACACCATTCTCAGGGGAAATTTGGGTTTCAGTGTCTTGTGCACACTTCAGGAGCCAGGGATTGAACCACAGAGCCGCTGGTTGAATGACGACCCTCTCCACTTCCTGAGCTGCTCATTACTATTTCTTGGTTTTATGGACCAATGACAACTCATCACGATGAGCCACACGAGTTGAGGCAATTTTTGTTGAGAGAATTTGACACACTAAGGGGGAGGAAGCTGGTGATGATGATAAGCAGAAGTTTTCTATTCTAGCTCTAAGGCATTGTAGCAAGTGTTTTACAAACAGTTAATGCTACCACTACACAGCATAGGAGTGTCTGGTCGATTAAATGCATCACACAAAAAACACACACTATATTAGTATAGCTCAAGGTGAGGTTGACTCAGATTTTGTGGGTGTTGCTGGGAACAAAATAAGATATTGTGTATAGTTATGTGAAAGGAAAAAGATTGTAAGAGCTGGTGAGGTGTTGGGAGGTGTGAAGCAGGGTTATTTAAATTAGCACTGAAGATACAAGTTCTACAGTGATGTCAGTTTACCCCTGGCCTTGCAAGGACAACAAATGTGATCTCAATGTCATAGTAAATTTTGTTTGAAGAAGGAGGCGGAGGTAGAGTGGGAGCTGAAGGAGAAGAAATAGCAAAACGAACAGGACGTGCACATATAGCACGTGCCGTAGTTGACCTTGGTAGAAAATGACAGAAACAAATGATTTCAGATTCTCTCCTCCCCACTGTCCTCCATCTAATTCCTCCTTCTCCCACCAGATTCTCTCCCTCCCCCTGTTTCGCCTCATTTTCTCTACACACTTATCAAGGGATACTTAATTGGAGGAGTCATTTTGACAGAGACAGGGGTTCTCTGTTTCTCTTTTCCCTCGTCCCTGCTTCCTTCTCATTGCTTTCACCCTTAAGTATGTTTCTCTGTCATTTCCCCTCCCCTCCCCTTTGCTGTCCTCCCAACCGCTCATCCTCCTCTTATCTCCTCCTCCTCCTCCCCCTCTTCCTCCTCTTCATATTCCTGTTTCATGTGTAATAAACCTGGACTGTTTTGGACCCGAAGGCTCTTCCACTTGTTAACCTCGTGGTGTGGGTTTAAAGTTGATTTAACTTTCTGCCAGGTTGCCTTACGCCCTGACACCCGGTACTTAACAGGCAAAATCCAAACACTTCTCAACAAGTTGTGGCAGTGAAATGTAACTGATCACTGGAGGACAGAGTTGGCTTGCGGAGGAGCTGCTCAGTAAGGGCATGACAATAACTGCAAGGCAGCATGCACGGTTTGTGCACTTGTTCCCTTGCCAAACAGTTGTTGGCTGTGCAGTGAATAACAGGCTTTGTACTATAATCATATAGTGTAAAGCTGCACTCGAATATTTCACCTTGAGCGGGTTGGAGTTTATACAAATTTATATGTTAGTGTGTGTTCAACTCAACACCACCAACTAGAATACGTTTCAGATATTTCTGTGACCCCTTTATTTACCAACATATTGCATTATTATTTTTTTTAACATAAAAATACCATTTAGACAGCCTCCAGTTTCCATACATTGCAGTACATTATCTAAACCTTCAGTTACCCATTATGGTGAACATTTTTGTACATTTTTTAAAATAAAATATGTGGTTATGAAGCCCAACATTTTCAAACCAGTGGTTTGTATTTATATAGCGCTTTTCTAGTCTGATGATGACCACTCAAAGCTCTTTACAGTACAGTTTTACATTCACCCATTCAAACACACATTCAAACAGTGCATCTATTAGCAGCACTTTGTTGTTCTATGGGGGGCAATTCAGGGTTCAGCATCTTGCCCAAGGACACTTCAGCATGCAGATGGGAACAGTGCACAACTTTGAATACCCAAAACAAGCATAGTAAGTCACAGGCTGTGTGGGAGGTAGAAAAAAGGCATTGCAGAATCTAGAAAGGAAATCTTGTACTTTTGAAATCAGATAAAACACTGATACTGCAAAAGCGCTTTAACATGCCCATAGAGGTGTGTAGCTTCAACTGTATCACCTCTCTCAGCTACCAGCATTGATACAGACAATGTTTGGCTATATTGGCTGGAAACTTTCTGAATCATATAGTCAGGGTGCCGCATTAGCGTCTGACTGGCAACAGCGTGGGGATTGTGTTATGTTATGAACTGGAGCTGAGCAATATAATGAAATTGAGGCTTTGTGAATCAAAAAATAGCATAAATTCCCCATTGCTGCTTTCTACCACTTGCTGTATTTGGACATACCTTGAGATGAATACACCATTACCAGTCGGAAGAAACAGGAAAGAACAGTACCACTCTCTGTTGCTTTAGACTCTAATTAGTGCATAATTATGGAAAGGAAAGGGCTGTAATTAAGAGGGATACCTAACATAACTGGATCAGTCTCTGCCCTTCCATGCTGCAAATATCTGGCCATTCTAAAGCAGGAAAAACGGCTTGGTTAATTGAGACAGACAAACTTGGACCATGGGAGAAAATAATTTGTTTTAGTCCCATACAGCCATTGATTACTGATAGATACGTGGATGACAATTTCACCCAAAAATGTGAAGGTTTTTAGTTACAGCTTGTCAGCAAATAACTACAAATGACAATAAACTGTAGATATGTCTACTTGAGACAACAAATGTATTATTATCTGCCTAATCAAGATGAATCAGCTGGGAACAACCAGACAAAAAGAACAGGGAGGGAGAACAGAGAAGTGTTTGCCTGATACAGTAATGAAATAAATGCTCCAATCACTTTGAAATATTTGCCTGTGATATTCTTAATTTAATGACTCACTCTGTGTGGCCAACCCCAACTGTGTGGCTGATAACCTGCAAAGCTGCCATGGTATAAGGGTTACTAATTGCGATTATGTCTCATTTGCATATACATCACACTTGCAGTACACTGAGTTGCTGGGTTACCTTATTTTCCCTCATCCAAGTCAGACACGAAACATGATGTGATAGAAGCACATTTGTTCAAAAAAAAGTGGATGTTCTGGTGAGGCAGACACACAAGAATCATCTCAACTGGCCAAATTTACCCAATCAACACAAGGCCAACATTTTAAACAATCTGAGAGATGTGTAAAGTAGAATTTCTTGAGAAATCGCTTTTTGAAAGGAAAAAGATGTTGGATTCACAAAGCGAGAAAACTATAATTTTGTTTTTTCTACATACATGGGAATTAAGTTTCCCCCCTACTATTTAGCTTAAAGAACCTAAGAGAAACCTCATGCGTCCATTCCTGGGGAAATAAGGGTCCTATGGGTTGATCCTTCTTAACCTATCCCAGGATAGGTAAAATGTTAGAGGGTTGAAATAAGCAGTTTCCATCCAGCTATGTGGATATCAACTCAAAGAAGCCAGCAAACTCTAAAGGCGGGACAGCTGTTGACACAAATAAGAAATCCTCCATGGAGCAGACCGGCTCATTTCAGTTCGGCCTTTGCCGGTCTATGGTGGTTTTGTCTTTGGAGACCACATTCTCCAATCCTCAGTGCAGTCACTGAACTACATATATTTTTGTAGGATTTTATGTATTGGCCTTTTTTATTTTTATATTTCTTTTGCTGAAATTCCAGTAGACGCCTCACATTGGGGGTAATCTTTGCAACACTCAACACATAAATGCAGCCTTCATTACAGATTTGCGTAACTGACACAGCCAAGATGGCAAATTAAAAGTCGAGTCAAGTCAACTTTATTGGCAGTCATCCACATCCACAGCATACAGCTGATCGATGCGTTTCTCACAGGCCAATGTGCAAAAAATAAACGGGACAGCATAAAACACAACAAATAAAACATAAAAAACACAATATATAAAATGCATCACAGGACTGAGCTATAAGCATCTGTCGGTGCTTTGTGCACACTCAAACACTGAGCAAAGTTTAGATGGTACTTTAAAAGCTATACACAACTCTCTGCTGATCATTGAGCATTCAAGACAGACAGAAATCTGACATGCATCGTAACTAGCTTAGCTGCCTCCACCTCCAAATTGAGGTCATCAACCTAATTTATAATACATTTCTAACCTCAAGGGGTTGGTGGAGCCAATTCTAGTTAACATAGGGTGAGTGGCATACCCTGCACAAGCTGCCAGCCTATCACAGGGGTGAGATACAGTTTCATTCATTCATTCATTTACGAAAACATTCACACTAATGATCAATTAAGAGGCTCCAATTAACCTACCCCCAATCTACATGACTTTGTCCTGTGGGAGGAAGTCGGATAACCCAGGGAAAAGAATCTTCTTTCCATTGCTCCACCCTGTATATCATGAAAGTCGTTAAATATGTGCCTAAAAATAACTTAAGTTGGTGCTGCAAAGATATCGTGCAAGATCCATTATTTTCTCAAAATCTTCACTCTGCACAAACTTTCTTTGATTATGGCAACAAAGTGGACAGGCAGCTGAAATGGGAGGTTACTCAAGCGTTTTGCAAGCAAACTCTATATAGTTCAGTGTCTTGTATCCTCAGACGGATAACACACGATTAATTTCATCCATCAGATTGATAAACTTTCAAAAAAACTTAAAATACTTTTCTATCAACTCAGTTTGTGTGAAGGGTTGAAAAGCTTGTTAAAAGGAATGACACCTATATATTTTTATATCACTGCGAGATAATCTTTCTGGAGGCTGGTGACATTTGCATATAAATATAATTTGACCCTGTGTTTACTTTTTTCACTGACAAAAGAGGAAAATGAAACTAGACAACATCATTCACAGCTCATCTTTGTGAAGGGAAGTGATAAGGGACAAGAGGAGGACACTGAGAGAAAGGACAAAGTGATGATGATGATGATGAGAGAGGAAGAGAAGGTACTGCCCAGTCTGCCCAGGGCAAAATTATTATTATATCCACGTGCTGCTCAACACAAACATGTTGACTGATTGGATCACATTTAAACGATATAGGCCTAATTACTACAGAGATATACTGTATGTTCTTTGGTAATTACTGTGGAACCATAGGCTCTATTTAATTACTCTAGTTAAACGGATTTTCATGCATTACCGTCGACAGATGTATGCTAATGGCCACTGAAATGGTTTGAAAGTGTTTCTTGATCCAAGTTTTTGAGAAGTGACCAAGATTTTCTGTAGTCCAGAGCCGTAGGGTGGTCCTCATGTATAGAGTGGCTCTGTGGTTATCCCATGTACGAGCTGCCCTGGGAAAGAGCACCAAGTCGTTCAGCTTCACAAATAGACTAACAAAGTTGCTGCTCTGCTGCTTAAGCACTTTCCCTTTGAAATGTGTTATTTTTCTCTTTTATTTAATTTTGAAGACTCTAATGTAAATCGTTTCACTTTGTAATTATATTGGCAGAAGGAAATGTGTTTCGTTGATGATGAGAAAACCTATTCCAAAGTTTGGAGTCTGGACAAACACACACACACAGACGCACACACACACACACACATAAATGGACTCATATACTCATTACCTGCATAACTAATTACTGCTGACAGTTCAGTCCTCTCTCAAAGAATCACGTACACAGACACACATAGCAGCATCAATCACAAATAGAAGCGTTTTCATTTCCATTAATTTGGCTGTGGATTAAAGCTGACCCATTTCTGCTAATGGAGCTGGCTTTAGACAGGAGAGATGGGGGAATGAGGACAAATCAGATTAATGGTTATTATACACCTACATAAAAGTACTGATGTACCTGCAGGGCCTCCATGACAACAGGTTCGCTCCTTCTAGATTTCCAGCCCCAAAAAATAAAAGTGTAGCCCAAAAAAATAATTAGCGCAATATTTATGTAAATAAAGAACACAATATAGCCTGAAGCGAGGCTTTGAAAAGCAGCAACGTGAGTTTAAACAGTCTGTGTTCGAATCTAAACTAGGGCTATGATGTTTTCATATTTTATCGCAAAATCATGTTTTATACCCAATGCAGTGAAGTCTCTATTTGCCTGCCTGCCTGAACCCATTTTATGTGTTGGCGACTCACTTTAAACTGTGTCAGTGTCGTTTTAAAGGAGAATTTAGAGCAAGGATCAAGTCGCACAGAGTCATTTTGGTGTCAGGGATTACGGCGGTTTATGACTGTTCCAGCTGCCTGACCTCTTCGAAGAGTGGTTTTGAGTGAGAGAGGTTATTTGTTTTTTCAAATGCGTTTCTCAGCACTTGATGTCGCAGCACACCCAGGGCGACAGTGATAATGTCCATTTAGAAAGGTAAAAACGTTCATTCAATGTTTTTAAAAGCAGCCTAAAGATGTCACTGACCATTGAGATGTTTTGCATCGATAGGAAAGCTTACAGACATAAAAATAACAGCCATTCAAATTAATAAAGGTTTCAAAATGTAAGACTAGGTTGACTAAACTTTACAAAAATGTGTCTTATGACTGAGCAGGGAAAAAACAGTGTTCAGAAATATGTCCTTGTAGCTGTGACTACTTTGGTAAATTTGCTTCCAAAGTCTTCTTTTGTTTGAGGCTTTAGACACTGACGATGAAAAGTGTCATTATGTTTCAGTAAGGACAGCAGTTCCAGTACCTCCCACCAGGTATCCTAAATAACTGGCAATGATCTTCTGGGCCAAGTTAAACAAACTCTGAGTTGAAGAAACCTGGGATGAAAAACTGGGTTTGATCAACTGTCAAATTTCAATCAACCTACTATGCTGTTGAAACAAATAAAAACTGTACCCAGCCTGTATTTGAACATTTTGAACACCATGTTTGGTTTTTATCTTAAAAGAAATTCAGTCACAATCCTGTTCCCCTGTTACTGTGATAGGAATGTTCCACCAGCGCAACCAACCACCAGTGTTGGGAAGGATACTTTAAAAATGTATTTCGTTACAGAATACAGAATACATGCCCAAAAATGTAATCTGTAACGTATTCCGTTACATCAACTAATCTGAGTATCGTATTCTGAATACTTGGATTACTTCCACATTGAATTGCATTTTATAAGTGTGGGAATACGGCCATCAAATCCTGCTTACTAAACAGGCCTATTCTGGTGTGTTCTTCTGTTCCAACTGTCTAAATGTGTTGGTCAAAGTCTCCCTGAAAGTGCAATTGTATTGTATTATAATTTGCTGTAGGAGGAACAAAGACTATAAGAGTATGTTAACGCAAAAAATGTTTTACTTGGTTTAAAAAAAAAAAAAGAATTGACCAATTTTACCCTTTCAGTTTCTTTATTTTCTCAGCTGTGAAAAAGGACACGCTGACAACTGTCCATCAAAACAAAACAGAATCTCAAACTAAAGGTGATGATGGTAAAAAATATAATTAAGATTAAACTATGCCATCAATGATCATTCTGCCCACATGAAACAATGTTAAACTCACAAACAAACATTAGAGACACTACATATGTTAGACCTCATCCAAAGCAGTGAACCTGGACTGATAGAGACCAGCAACACTGTCAGCAGCATCTGGTTAAATCACTGAACAAAAAGAGTAGCAATAAAGATCATTCGTTCTGTACTTAGCGGTTCACATTTTCATCTTCCCCCAAAAGACCCTCCCCCCCATTGTTTGCAGTTAATTTAGGTTTTTATTTATTTTTATCCTCTTGACTATTAGGATGAGGTTTTTCCCTCGAGCACAAAAACGTGACGGGTGTATATAGCCGATGTAAAATTGTCTTTATTTCCATGTCAGTATTAGTCGATGTTGATTTTCTGATGTTGACGACGCTGTCATCTACCTGCTACACAGATGCCTTTCTCACCTGGAAAAGGCTGGAAGCACTGTGAGGATCATGTTCTTTGATTTTTCCAGTGCCTTCAACAGCATCCAGCCTCTACTTCTGAGGGACAAGCTGGAGCAGACCGGAGTGGACCACCACCTCACAGCATGGATCCTGGACTACCTCACCAACCGTCCACAGTATGTGCGTATACGGGGGTGTGAGTCTGACCTGGTGTCCTGCAGCACAGGGGCCCCACAAGGAACCGTACTAGCTCCAGTCCTCTTCACCATCTACACATCGGACTTCTCATACAACTCTACAAACTGCTACCTGCAAAAATTCTCTGATGACTCTGCAATCGTCGGCCTCATTTCCGCCGGTGATGACAGGGAATACAGAGAACTGAACCAGGACTTCATTACATGGTGCCAGCGGAACTTCCTCCAGATCAACTCTGGAAAAACCAAGGAGCTGGTGGTGGACTTCCGCCGGAGTAAACACTCTCCTCCGACACCAGTGAACATTCAGGGAACGGACATTGACATTGTGAGATCATATAAATACCTGGGTCTTCACCTAAACAATAAACTGGACTGGACTGATCACACACAGGCTATCTACAAGAAGGGACAGAGCAGACTCTATCTGCTGAGGAGTCTGAGGTCTTTTGGGGTGCAGGGAGCACTCCTGAAGACCTTCTTCGACTCGGTGGTGGCATCAGCCATCTTCTTTGGAGTGGTCTGCTGGGGCAGCAGCATCTCGACAGCAGACGGGAAGAGACTTAATAAACTCATCAGAAAGGCCAGCAGTGTGCTGGGGTGTCCACTGGATACGGTGGAGGTGGTAGGAGACAGGAGGATAGTTGCTAAGCTATCCTCCCTGATGGCCAACTCCTCCCACCCCATGCGGGACACCCTGGCAGCCCTAAACAGCTCCTTCAGCCACCGGCTGATTCACCCCCGGTGTGTGAGGGAGAGGTATCGCAGGTCCTTCCTTCCCGCTGCTGTCAGACTGTATAACCAGCTGTGACCCCATTAACACACAACACAATATTTGCAATTTAATTTATTTAATTATTTAATTTAATTATCTAATTATTTAATTGTATTGGTCAGTTGTTCTACTACTTACTATTTATTTGCTTATTTGACTGTTTACTTTTTCTTTTTGCTCATTGTTGTTTTTTGTTTCTTACTTTGTTGTTTTGCTCTTTCGTTTGTTCTTGTTGCACTGTGCCTGCGCTGCTGATGTAAAACCCTCAAATTTCCCCACTGTGGGACTAATAAAGGATTCTATCTATCTATCTATCTATCTATCTATCTATCTATCTATCTATCTATCTATAAAAGCATGTTCATCAGCCAGTGATGATGATTATGAAAACAACGCATTGTGTGTTAAGAGCTGATATTGACTCAATTGGATTCATTGGCATTAGACATTATGAAACAAGACTCAAACCTGAGATCAGATATACTATGGGACAACTGTCATTTGGAGCCAGTGCAACTCTGCTCCCTGACCGGACTGAAACCTGTGAGTGTGACTGGACACATGATCACTTTGCCCACATGAAACAATGTTAAACTCACAAACAAACATTACTTCTTAATAATGTAACAACAAAGGCAGCAAAAACCTATCCAAAATGTCAAATTGAACAGAACATAGGATGACAAATAATAATTATACAAATGTCAAATGAAAAAAGATAATAATTGGTTTTACAAGAATAATGTACATGCATTGCCTGTGAACCTAAAGAGCAATATGTTTTTAGCCACTCTACACACCCCAGTAAAGTGCGGTTGTATCGCAGCAAGAGAGCCTGCTCAAAGTGCTTATTCGTCATTTTGTTGCGGTGTGGAGTGAAAATAAGTCCTCCCTGGCTAAAAAGCCGCTCGACAGGAGCACTTGATGGCAGAGTAGTATTGTACTTTAAGAAGGGGGCTCTGATCATTGGATGCATCTTCAATGAAGCCAATGACTTGTCTGAATCTTGGAGGTACCTCTGCACTTCTTCTCCCGCCGATGAACTTGTCATCTGTGCTGTCTCAAAAGAAAAGAAGTTGTCTTCATCTTCTGGATCACCTCCAATTGCAGCATTTCCAGTGGTGCCGGAATCCTCAGAAGGCTCTGTGTGAAGAAGACGAGTCTCTTGGACCATTGCTCTTTTCATGGCTTCCCTCTCAAGCCAAGCCACCACAGTCTAAACTTTGGGATGGTGGAAGCCACCATCCTTGCCTCATGGGAGGCAAACACCTGCCCAAACCGAGTATCAATGGCTTTTATAACAGCTGAGAGGATGTGGGCTGAGAACTGCACCTGTGTCAACTTTTCAGCTAACTTGGCTTTTAGGCTAAGAATGGTGGGAACTATGTATCCAAAGTAGCAGTTCTTTTCTCCCTGTAGCAGGTTAATTGAGTAGGCAAGAGGTTTCAGAATGGCTGTGTACTCTTTTAGAAACATTGTCTCTTGAGGATGCAGTTTGGCCACTTTCAAATGGTCACAGATTCCATTGAGCTGACTCTCAGTGAGACTCATTAACTTCTCGATTGCATGATACTCTGAGCTCCACCTAGTCACTGAAGGTACCACACATCTCATCTGGGCAATTTCCTCAATTGCATCAGCAGCAACTGATGAGCGATGAGCCTTATTCCAGATTGCAGCACATTTTGACATTGCACTTCTGTATAATTTTCGAGAAACACCCTGTGAGGCAACTTTGTCAAGATCAGTCGTGGCAACAAGATTCAAAGTATGAGACATCAGCAAACTGCACATCATCTGTGTTATCCATATCGTCATCCATTTCAGACTCTCCATATTGCCTTAACAAAATTGCTTCCATTGTCAGTGACTGTGGCACTGACTTTGCCTTGGATCTGGAATTCTGCATAAATCTGACTAATTTTTGCAGCAATGACATCATAGGTGTGGTGGCCCCTTATCCTTTCACATGCCAATGCAGCAGTCCAATCCAGTGACATGTAATTCCCATGAAACTCGTATGATGAGCCGTCCATATATCTGCTGTTGTGCACACGGTTTGAACATCCTGAAGAGTTTTAGTAAGTGCCTCCTTCATATTTTGAGATCCCCTCTCAATGCGCAGCATCAATGTTTTTCTGCACATAGGTGTCCTACCCCCACTTATTCCTTCGATCATCTTGAGGAATTGGGCATTCTCCACTAATGAAAAGGGCTGCACATCTGCAATTATGAAGTCCAGAACCAGGGCGTTAACTTTCCTTTGTGTGATTGCTGAGGTGCTGAGTGTTGTTTGTTTGAGTGGAGGTGTGGTGGGCCTGGCACTTGGTTCACCACCATCATCTGATGCCATCTCTGCTCTTTCAAAGACACTGGAATGCTTCCTCTAAAATAAACAAAGACAGAAAGAGCACAAATTAATAACACTGAAATTGTTTATGCTGGCAAGAATAAAGTGGACTAATTGTAGGCCTATACATGTGTAGGCAAAATAAAATGTCCTAGAGGTGCTGATGGTGTCATTACACTTCACAGTAATCATTATGCATTGCCTACTCACTCACATAATAATCATCTGTTTTAAATGTAATATGTGAAGTCTACTACCACCTAGGCTATTCAACATACCATGTTACCACATCATGGCCTATATATTTCACAGTAGAACTACACAGTAGCACTATAGTACATAGGAGGACTTGGCATTTATGGAAACATGTTGAGACAGTAGCCTAACTGAAGACAGGAGGCTAACTGTAATTAACTGTACATTAATATGTAGATAGAGATAATTGCAAAATCATAACATCTCGGAATTGGTGATGGTTTCATTTCAAGTGCAGATAAAAAAGCGGTTGAAACTGAGAAGCCACCATCAGGTCCGTTCATCATTCATTGGAAGCACAGAGTGAGACTATCCTGAACACATGTTGCTAGCCAAAGGGTATGAGTTTGCTATAACAACAGGAGCATGCATACATGCAACTAAAAGTATGTGGAAGCATTTAAACATATAGATGCTTCCACAGTAGTGCTACTAACAAGTACCTCAACATGCAGATACATGTTTGTATTTGTAGTCCCGATCTGCATACTGCAAAAATCAAACCGGAGTTTAAGCTAACACGGGCTAATTTTAGCTAACGTTAGCTAGCATGTCGTCAGACAGGTATAATCAGAGTCTTTCAACGGCTCCGTGGCTCGTAAATCAGCACATAGGAGAATGTAAAGTCGCACATCTGGCTGATACAAGTATGAAATGGCAAGGTGACCAGTAAAACTACAGCAGATGACTACCCTCGGCTAATTAAAAAATAAACTTACTTTCAGATGCTTCTTCAGGTTGGAGGTGGAGTCTTTCGACGCTGACAGTAGGTTGGTTGCTGGCAAGCAGAGGTTGCACTGCACCGTTAAATTACGTCCTCCCTTCTCTTTCTTCAGCGTGAAATGCCGTTTAAATTTCCAGGATAGGAAAGCATTCCTGCCCTCGCTCTGTTGTGCCGGCTCTGGCACCGGCTCCTCTTCCGACTCCATTATCAGCTACTGATCACGCAAATAGCTCATTTTCATACGTTTTTTTCACTTTGGGGCTTCTGGGAAATGCATCATGTCGCCTTAATTTATTTAGAGAGTGAATAAACTCGTGAAACAGAGAAGTACCGTCATGTAATCCATTGATTTCAACAATGTAACTGTATTTTGAATACCATCTATTTAAATTGTAACTGTAACGGAATACAGTTACTCATAATTTGTATTCTAAATACGTAACGCCGGTACATGTATTCCGTTACTCCCCAACACTGCCAACCACATCATGACAACTATGGTTTTAGTGTTAATGCATAGGATATATTTCTGTTTCTTAACCACAATAAAAATTCAGCCATAGTGCGAGGCGCATGATTGTGAGAGTCTATTAATGAATGCTTCACCAACACAAGTTCCCCTTGACAGTATTTTGCAGAGGCACTATCTCTGCATCCTGGGGTGTGTTGCCCAAGATAATTGGGATCGGTCCAAAGAAATGTAACAAAGCCAGAATGTGTTTCCTTCATTGCAGAATGATAATGTCGACATGTCCTTTAAATAACCGTGAAACATTGCACCACTGACACTGACTTGGTCTTGTTGGTGAATCGCACAATCACTGCTTCAAAAGAGCGATGTGTCAACAATGCGTCTGATCACACCTCATTTCAAGGACATCACACCCATGGGAGCTCACATGCTCGCAGGTATATTTGTAGTTAAAACAATGTGGGTGCTGGATGGGAAAAATGAGAGCTGTGTTGGTCTGGAACTAGAAAAGACAGCCTCATATTTATAAACATAATGTACAGATGTTGAGCAGCCACAATGTGTAATATTTGAATGAGATTGTACTTTACAGCAATCACTGATTGATGATACAATTATTAAAGGCAGGTAACAAACCAATGTCCACTTGATTTTTTTATTTTATGATTGATATGCTGTGGAAATAAAGTGCCGTGTCAGAGGCCCCTTCAGGCTGGGGCCGGAGGAGACAAAGGGTGCGTTTATGAAAAATAAAAAAAAGGTTCAGAGTAAGTTACCGCATTGACTGACTTAGAGGTTATTTCAGTTTTTGGAATTAGAAGAGTTTTTTCCTCATCTCACTGTTATCAAATGTAATATTTTCACCTAAGCCCACTTTCTGGAACAGGCCCCAGCTTGCTACTTCAGTGTTTGCTCTGTAACAGTTGGCAGCAAATAAACTTGGACCTGAGCTGTTTTTCTGTAGCAGTGGAATCGGTGTAACAGCATAATATTGTCACCGCGGTGTGCAGCATCTGTCCTCTTGAACAGTCACCTTCAAACGTAGGCTAGTGCCTTTCAGACAGAATGTGAAACCACGGTCTGACACACATTTGCCACATTGGAGTGAGATGATCTTTGTACAGCATCGTCTGCAACTTTCTGAAATAATCCAAAAATAACACACGACAGAGGTGAGAAAGCATGGATGGGTGTGAATATGTCTCTCAAGCTCTCTTTTTTCTTTCTTAACATAAATACTTATCCCCATCTGAATAATTACTGTGGCTCACCCTTCTCTCTCCTTTCAATCCTCATTCGAGCTTGGCTGTTCATAACAGCTAGAAAAACTTTTGACTTTTGACCAGGACCTCATATTTATGGGATTTGGGTCTGATAATTATTAGATACTAAGTCATAATCATAAAACCTTTATATTTTCTTTGGTGAAGTCAGTGTGCTTTAAAAATAACAGATTGATAACCAAACCTCAAGTCACAAATTATTCATAAATTTTATATGATCACAATAATTGTCACTGTTATCTCTATCTTTTTCTTTGATCATTTTCTGATTGTTTTTTAATTGAACCAGTCTCGGATGAAAATTCTATTCCAATCCCTGCAAGTAAATGTAGATTGTATTGTGTGTGTGTGTGTGTTCATGTTTCCTGAGTGGCGACGGACTGTACCCAGACTTCCTCTGCCTCCTCTGTCCTCTATATTGTGAGTTTGCAATTTTATAGTGGTATTCTAATGTTTAGCTGCTTTTTATAGCCTATATAGTGCACTTATCATTTACCATAATGCATCATGAAAAATGATGTGATGGTCACTCACCAAGCAATATACACCATCATGCATTGCACTTTCTGCAGAGTGACGAGAGGAGCGAGGACAGCAAGAACAGCCAGAACTATGAGCAGAGCCTTACAGCCCAAACTGAAGCAAACACGTATACTTCTACATTTAAAGATTATCAATCAACATCTTCTTTTGGGCTAAAAGTAGTGTAATGTAGTGTCAAATAAATATTAAAAATGTATTGTGGGGTTTTATACTAGCCAGGGTTATTGTAGCTGTAAGTGATAATTCTGTGACAATGTTGGCAGAGTAGTATCTGAAGACTTTATTTATTTTTCTGATGAGCTCACTATTGTCCTGTACATATTGTAGAAGACCCTATACAGTAAAGTAGGGTTTAGTGAATGAGTGGGTTATTTTGGACACAGCCAATGTCTTTACTTACATCTGGCCACTCACAGACTTAGCCTGAAGACACACATGTGGATGCATGCACACGCACATGCAAACTCAGACTTACTCACCCATTCTGTCTTACAAATGCCCCCTCACTTAAATAGCGTGTCACTCAACCTGTCTCATACAGACACAAGCGTGTGCACATTGACTGCTGCTGCAGGTCAATACATTACTCCAGTCCCTCGAGTGACTGGGTGATCAACTGTTTGGTGGAATTGTTTGGTACAAAGGGGACTGACAGGGCACTTCCTGCTTCTTCTGTGAATTGTCACCATCATAAGCCATCATAAATACATTTTAATTCCAGGGATTTTTAATGGAACACACCATTGTTCGTCTGTGTTTCTACCACGGTGTAAAGACCAGTGGATATTAGACAAATGTTAATGTTAATGTGTGAACAACGGTCGGCTTGGACAGGTTTTTCCACTCCAGTCCAACAGCCGCAGTAATAGAGAAGACTATACAACAATGGTGATGTTGCGTAAATGGAGCAACACAACAACAACAGTAACGATGGTGTGGATTCCAATTGTACTGCTATTGGTGAGGAAAAAAAGAAAATGTTGAAAGCGTATGCAAAACACATGAATACATTCAAAGCAGGAAAACAGCGTTTACAAGGTTTTTTGGACCAGCTGAAATACAAAACTTAAAAAAAAAAAAAAAAAAAAGTCCTCGGCTAATCAGACATCTTAAGCACAGCCATCTCCAACCCAAAAGTTCCTGTACTTTCAAAGAGTACTTAATCCTTAGTACATTGTGGGGTGGTAAAAGATGTTCTTGTAGCTTATTTTAGACCCTGGTCCCTGTGGTTTTAATGCATGGAGTTACTGCATCTGGGGAAAGTTCCTGCTGTGGAGATGTAGCTATAAGGAAGCTTCCTGGTGAGAGTCAGCGAGCCTGAACCTGAGTGTTTTAGTCTGACATCATTGACCTCAACTTGAAAACTTTCCTTTCCGTCAACCATATCTCAGTAACGGTTATAGCAGTGGAGATTCTTTTTAGTCCGTTGAACTATTATCAGTGTTGCGCTGTTTATCACTATGTATAACACTGTGTTAAGTAGCTCACACTCATGATATAAATGTAGTCAAGAACCACTTCAGTGCTCATCAAGCTGGAGCATAACCTTTGAATCACAGACAGAAATCAGAAACAATGCAGACTGTATGGACAATAATACAAAAAATAAATCATAAGATAAGCAAAGAAATCAGTTGGAGGTGTTATTGCAATTTGATATAAGTGTCAAGACTATTTTTGTTTATTACGCTAGGTTTTTGTTGTTTTTCCATTGTTTGTTCTTTTTTGCCCATTTTCAGCTGACCTACTTTCCTGTCAAGAAGTATTTTTCCATAACTTTGTTTATACCAGACTGCATGGGCTGGAGAGAGACAGTAGATTACTCTGGGAAAGAATTTGGATTTGCTCCTTCGTTTTCCAGCAATCTTTTTTCATTTTCATCCCAGTGGGAGAGCCAGTGATTTGCCTTGTGGCTATCATCTTGGAGATGCATATGGCAGGGCCTGATGACACAAGAGCTCGACAAATATCAGATGAGGCTGAAAGAGAAAGAGAAGGAGAGGAATCACGAAAGATTTCTGGGAGATTCATTGTCTGAGAGTGTAACATCTTGACAAAATGCTTCAGATAGATTTGCAGGCCAAAATTATACAGACGCTTATGTGCTACGTTTCTGGATTGAGTTTTTACATTACTATATTATTTTACCTCTCAGAATTATAGAAGGTGTATCTAATTATGATAATAATGTTTTGATTTAGATACATTTTTTAATGATATTAGAGAAAACATGCCACATGAGACATGTATTTAAACACAGAAAAATAGTGTATAAAATATTTTTTTAAATATATTTTTAATGTGCAGAACATGATGAGACGTCATAACAGATACGAGCGGCTACATAAACTGCGATGTAAAACAGTTTCTGGATTGTTTGCATCTTTCCTCCATTACTGTCTTTCCACACAGTTAAACATTCTAAATGTAACAGCATCTTCTGTTTCTCCACCCAGGCTATAAACTTGATTCTTTAGCCCAATTCATGCTTCTGCGTCGAAGCTACGCTGATGGGACGCAAGTAGCCGTGCCACACAGTGGGTGTGAGTCGCGCTGCAATTACAGCGCAGAGTTTTTATACTGGCATTGAGTGTCTTCTGGTTTCTGATCAATATTTAAAAATTCCACTGTCTGTTAACTTCAATCGCGAGTGTTAGTAGTTAGTTAGTAGGTAGTGTGTAGAAGTTCACGACGTTCATTGAACGATGACCTGAATGTAAATTTTTTATATCATTATCTTATCAGGCCATCATGTTAAATACTAGGAGCGGGCAGTAATTTGTGTGTGTGTGTGTGCTCCCAAACAGCGCACATACACACACAGGCCCCGGGGCCCCGCCCTCACTCACAGCGACACACACAGTGGTTTGAAGGGAGCGTCACCATGAAGCAGCCGGTAAGTGACTTTGTTGTGGAAACAGTGAAAATAGAGAGTTTCTCTCTGGTCACAGCTGCTTCATCATCAGAGCAGAAGCTGCAGTTGGTTTGTCTCGTGCTGGAGCTTCATGTGTCCTTCTCCACTCTCCTGCTGACCTGCTCTCACTTTAACTAAAACACTAATCCGTTATCAGGACCTGATCAGTACATGAAGTAACTTAGTGTTTGTTTGATTCGCTCCATAGTTTATGAGGCTGCATTTAAACATCATAAATCCAGATCATGTATACGGAGCCTACATTCACTTTAACACTGAGTCCTGACTGTGCATGTCACATCCCGTTTTGTAAGAAGTGCACAAAATGTTGAATACCTATTTTTCATGATGTTTAAATGCAGCCTCATTAAGCCTGGAGCAAAACAAACAAAAACAAAGTTAATGTGATGAACTGATCAGGTCTTAATAACTTATTAGGTGATAAGTGTTTGTTTTTATTAGTTAAAGTGAGAGCAGGTCAGCAGGAAGAGTGGAGGAAGACACAGGAAACTCCAAAACAATACAAACCAACCTCCTTAAGATTGGTACAGCTGTGGACCGTGGTGGACACTATTTCTACTGATTCTTCAACAAACGACAGTAACTTAGCATTCTTCTTCTCTAAGCATTCTAAAGAGCGAAAAAGTTGAAGATCAAGAAGATCAAACTACCCACTGGAGGCAAAATTGTAGATGCTTTTACTGTGTGTACTGTAAAGGCATGTTTGTTCAAACGAGCTGTGGTGCCATTGGGTAGATGCCCTTCAAAGACAGACATAGACACTGATGCAATCAGCAGGGCCTTTGCTCTGGCTGATGTTGCTGGGTTTACATCCTCACAGGCAATTTCTCTTGAAGTATGGAATATCATAGGTATGATGAAGCAAGATGACATAGCATCTGTAGCTCGAAATTACTTTCTAATTCTAAAGCTATGTCAGTCCCTCTATAATAAACATGGCAATCATCCAACAGAATTTGAGCACATGGAGAAATGAGGTTTGGGAAATGGTCAGGCTCTTGTTCGGCTTAGGGAAAAAAAAGACAAAGTGATCAAGGCTGTTAAAGATGTTGCCAGGTATGATGAAGAGAAGCCCTCGTACTGCACACCAAGTATTACTCTGAAACTGGGAAATTCTTTAAAAAAGCAGCTGGCTGATTCACAAGACCCAGTGAAAAAGAATGGGCAAGTTATTATGTGCTATTTTTGGACTCACTCCTTTTTTTTTAATTTTGAAATCACCCCCTCCTGTAACTGTTATGTCAATTTACTTTTTCCTTGATTGCCTCATCTGTTTCATCTGTATCTCTTTACTAACTTGTGTTTAGTTTGCTAATTAGGTCCTTATTGACCGATTGTATTGTACCTTTGTGACATGCATTCCAGCATTATTGATCCCTCGTATGACCCTTTGCCTTGACTTTGGATTTTTTGCCTTGCACCTATTTATACTTTTTCTATGTGAATTGATTATCTGGTAAATTACCCAAACCTGTCATTAAACTGCCGCTGAGTCTCTGTTTAGTCGCTGGCCTTTACAAGTAAGTGTCGCCAACAATGCTATTGCTGCTTTGAAAAAAAACAAAGTTCTGCAAACCAGCTACCAAACCATTTGCACAGGATGTACAGCTTTCCCCCCAACATCAACTGAAGCCTGTGAAAACCTAGGAGTCACCAGAAACGTATGCAGAACCGGCCAGAGTGACTTGCACATATCAAGTTATCTTTAATATAAGTCTAGCTGGGGATGTTTAAAAAATGACACTCAAGGCTTTCAGGAAAAGAGACCTGACAAGCTCGCAGCTGTATCAGCTTGCTTCCATCTCCCACAAGCCCTTCCAACTAACGCCGGGTTCACACCGGACGCGGAAGCGATGCCAAATCGACATGTATGCGCAGCGCCAAGCCTTAAAAGCCAACTGGCTCCCATCCACCCCCATGTTAAACCTTTGTGCGGTTCACACCGGACGCTGAAGCGCCGCGCCACGCCAAGGCTGCCTAGCGCCGTGAAGCGATCGCTTTGGAGTCGAGTCTCTTTTTTTTTCATATAGGACCTGATCCTTCTTTCCATTTTTTTAACTCTTGTGAGCAGAGGGTCGACTTTGAGGCTTTTTATAGGTTTCTCAGATTCTCAAATTATTATGATTCCTTTCATTGGGGAAAAAATTTAAGTGAGCCAGGATGAAGCAAATAGTGGGATTTCCCCCCTTTTTGTTGGACGATTTTAGTGCTTGTTAAATATGTCTAGGACAAGGGGGAAGGTGGGTGATTTGAACTGGTATGGGAAAAAGGTCCTTGTAAACCCTCCTTACTCGTAAAGGTGTTTTTGTGTGGGTGTGTGTGTGTAAGTGAAAGCACTCCATCAAACTAATCGTTTGTGTACGATCTCACAATTCCGAGCATATCAATGACGAGGGAACCCACTGGTAGCAGCGAGACCTGTTACACCTACATTTATATTATACTTTAGTAAATCTATTGGTTTTCAACCTTCGGTTCAAGCTCCCCTCAAAGAGCCACAAAAAATCTGAGGGGTTGTGTGAAGGGAAAGAAAAAAACATAAATAAAACAAGACTAAGGCTGTGTCTAAAATCACTTTAAATTCTGCGTATGAAGGTGCCGACCAATTATAAGATTCTTCTTTTTAATACATTTTCCATGGCATGTACACATTTTTCTGCAAGCAATCCGCAGAGCAAATTACTTTGTGCAGTTTTTCGACAGAAAATGTATGATTGGATTTGTTGGTGAAAACTCAATTTTTTTTCTCACTAAAGAGTAAATGACTTTGTGTTAATTGTAACGGGTAGAGTGAAGGGGTGAAAGCAAGTTTCAGACAGAGCAGCCAACTTCACAGTCAGCTCTGTGAAGCTATGGCTGCATACACAGTATTATTTTTTTGTTTTGAAACACAATAGCATCTTCACATTTATACCAGGCATCACACAATGATGAGTTGTAGATCCCCTCAAATTTTGTATATGCCACCGGCCATGTTTTAGTAAAAAAAACCTCTGGGGGTTGCATTTTAGCCTGATCGGCCAGAAATTGTGACTTCCAGGGACAATGAGACCCACTAATATCTTATAGCAACTCCACCTTGTTGTCAGTCAGGAGAAGAAATCCCTGCTCTAATTGCTGTTCATTGTTCATATTATTTTTTGCAGCTATGCAACCAACTACATAGTTGACATTTTGCAGTTCTTGTGACATTGGCATGCTCATTACATGTGAATTTGAATGATCATTTGATAATTTGGTGTAAATTAATTATGGAGATCAGCATGGCAACATGCATACAGTGACAATGCTAACATGCTGATATCTAGCAGGAATAATGTAGTTCAGTGTGTTAGTTTGTAAGAATTTCTCATCACCAGGAGATGATCAAGATGATTTGGCTTCTCTTTTGGGAGCTGTCTTGTCTTCCATCTTCATATGCAGTCTTTATTAGACACAGATTAAATGTTGACATATATCACAGAAATAAGAGAGGACAATCAACAACTCACACTCTCAGTGGTCACCCTTTTTCACCTAAATCACCCGTCGGCTACAGTTTAAACAAAATCCTAAATGAATATGTCCATTTTGGTGAGGATAACCATTTCCCAGCATCTTTTTAGCACCACCTTGTTTGCGAACGCACAGATTTTTGACAAATTTAAGCCAGGACCGATGTTTTGATTAAATAGGTTGTGTATTTAATGTATCTATATATATTTATAAATAAGTGTAACTCTATTGAATTAAATCAGTTAGGTTATTTGAATTATTAAAAACCACTCAATATGATAGAAAATACATGTAATACAGTTACATAGAAACAACATTCATAATTATTTTGGGAATCAATTCAGTACCCATCCCTACTATCAGATCAATTGGCTATATTGTCCCGAAAGCTTGAGAGCTCAACAGCTGCTGCTTACTTGGACATCCCTGCCAGATCACAGATTTAATGCAATCTGTTAATCTGTGCAAACCTGAGACCAGAATAGATTAATCGGAGGCAGAGTTCGGTTTATTTTGTTAACCCAGCGTTGCTGCACTACAGGCGTCCAAATAGATGGGAGGATGGGATTAAACTCAGTAGGTGACACAGAATGCATTAGTGTCAGTCATGACACAAAAAATGTCACAGAGCAACGTTACCATCTGCCTAAATTGAAATGACTAATTTAAATTGAATTATGAGAAACATCTATTGACGGATGAAACTCATTTCTATTTTGTTGCACAACAAGTGGAGAGTACGATGAGATATAAATTAATCTTTGAGAATTTAGTTTAGAGTTTAGAGCAGGGGTGTCAAACCCATTTTAGTTATGGGGCCACATACTGTCCACTTTGATCTCAAGTGGGCCAGACCAGTAAAATCATAGCATAATAGCTTCGTACCCCCCGTTTTTTTTTCACCGCCGCCGCCACGCCCTTCCGCCCTGGACGACGTTGAGTTGCTCAGGGTGGGGGGGGGGGGGGGGGACGTGGCAGCGGCAGATACCAACATGAACCAACATAACAGAGGGGTCCGACCTGTCTTGGAACATGGACCTAGGAGTCTGACGAACGCATTGAAAGTGAAGGTGAGGGCCGGCGCCCGCTGGCTGAGGTGGGATTCCAGCCCCCCGGGGCTCCGTGCACACCAATGCGTACCTGAACCACTTTGCGTAGCCTGTAGGGCAGGGGTCACCAGCCTTTTTGAAACTGAGAGCTACTTCAAAGATACTGAGTAGTCTGAAGGGCTACTTGTTTGATACAAACTTCCTGAATAACCAAGTTGCAAAGATCACCTTTTAATAATGATAATAATATATGTGAAGACATGTCTGATCACGTCAATGTTAATTATTTGTCAATACAATGTCAATGTCAATAATTATTAACAATGATTTCCACAACAATGATGGTAGGAAACAGATGTATTAAAACATGCAACATTTATTCCTATTAATCTGTTTCAACTTTGCTTAGATTCAACTTGATTGAAGTACTTTTGGTGACATTTATCAGTACATTCCTCTATCAGTCTGTACTTCTGACTGGGGTGAAAAGTTTCTTAGTGTCTTCTTAATTTGTTGGGTTTCATACTGTCAGCTGCCAGAGTTTTCAGACCTAAAATACACACTGGTCTCTCCCCATGTCCTCCTTCATTCACTGTGAACCCAAGAGCAAGACAAGACATTTTCCCCTCCCCGTCGCGGGCCCCACTTGTTATGCCTCTGCGCCCAACCAGTTTGAGAATCACTGGCATAGAGTGAGATGGCAGTTTTACTTTCTTTCTTTTTTTTAATTTCAAATTTAATTTCTTTTTTTTTTCTTCATTTTTTTTTTTTTTTTAAATTAGCGCATGCCTTGCATTTGGCGGGCTGATCTACAAAAATACCCTTAAATTAAGATTTTAAATTGTACCATAGAGGGCTGTTCGAAGAAGTTCATAGACTTTTTTACAATTTTCTCGATGAAATGGTCATTGTTTCAGATTAGGTTATTTTAGCTATAAATATTTGCGATCTGGCCATGACAGATGACTGGGGACACATTGCCCCCAGACCAGTCAGTCATGACCTGCTAGATGTCATCGCAATTAGAGGCCAGGGACCCACTTCAGGGATTAGTGAAAATAAACAATGGCATCTGAAGCATTGTTGTAGTGGCTGTCATGTGTTCAGAAAGGACTAAAAAAAGCAGTGTAGTTGTCATTGCTCAAAAAATATTTCCTCTGTAGAACAATTCTTACTGTCGCAGCACCAACAACTTTCAGCTATTGTTTTGCCAATACAGAAATGATGTGTGTGAGGAAGATGGCTCTGTGCTCATAAGTGGTATCAGTTGTTGTCCAGGAGACATGCTACATGAGATAAAACAATCAGTTGTTGCAACTGATTCCCGTTTTTGCTCCCCATGCCCCGAGTCAAGAGTTTCAGACAACACCAAACATGTTGGTGGTGATTGAGGTTGTGATAAGGTGTCTCTTGAGAAAGAGGCAAAAGTAACAAATTTGTTACTTTGCAACTTGCACAGCCTCTCCTAAAACAGTCCTGTCATTGTGGAAATGTTTGTCTTTTTTCCGATGGTCATCACACTTGAACTACTTTTTTCCCTAATCTGTAAGCTTTCAAAAGACATGCGTAATTATGCATTATGAGTGTGGCAGAAGGCTCTGTTCACATCCATATCTAAGTTACTAACATTGAGCATAAATAAGAGGATAAGTAAGAATTATTAAATTCATCCTGTGCCACATAATCAGTGTTGGGAAGGATACTTTCAAAATGTATTTCGTTACAGAATACAGAATACATGCCCAAAAATGTAATCTGTAACGTATTCCATTACATTAACTAATCTGAGTAACGTATTCTGAATACTTGGAATACTTCCGGTTTGTATTGCATTTTTTTAAGTGTATGATTGCGGCGTTGTTATAGTCAGTGGAGCAGCAGCAGTTTAAACTCTCTCTCCGCCGATGCGGCGGGCCAGCTGGATGTCCGGCTCCCATCCACTCCCACCTCTGTGCCGGTCCCAACGGAGGCTGAAGTGCAGCGCCACAGCAAGGCTGCCTCGCGTCGTGCAGCGATCGTTTCGGCGTCGAGTCTATTTTTGTTTGCGCTTGACGCGACCGTATCGCTCCAGGAAACACACTGAAAAATGATTTTAAACGATATTGATGACATATTTTATATGATATAAATGATAAAGTATGGATCCCATAGTTTAAATTCCCCTTCTGTTGTCCTGGAGTTTTAATTTTACCAATATTACCAATCACATTATTACATGCCCCCCTCTGCCCCTCCATACAGACACACAAGCAGTCATAAAGATAAAAAGAGAGGGGGCCCTCCCCATTGGCTTGAGTGGAGAATACGTAATTTACCCTCGACACCCGACATTGAACGGAGCAAACAGCGGAGAAGTTCTTGAAGATGGATGACATTAAATTGGGACGCTGTTGCAGTTAATGTTGGAGCAACAAGTGAACATATGCTTTTATACTACTGGGTCAACGGGTGATATTATAAGCGCTGCCCGGCGCTTCAGCGTCCGGTGTGAACCCGGCGTGCCTCGCTGGTCTCCTGCTGAGCCATGACAGCGGAGCTCTGGGAGCGCAGGTCGGTCTTCTCTCACCAGGCGCTGGAAGGGCAGCTTGCGGATCAGCAGCTCCGTAGATTTCTGGTAGCGACGGAACTCTCTCAGAGCCTCGGTCCCGGGCCTGAAACGGTCCCGAGCCGGTCGCGGTGAGGCTTCTTCACGCCGCCGGGGGCCGGGCGCTCTTACGGCAGCCCTGGTCTCCAGCTGCTTCCTGGGGGCTTTGCCTCCGGTGGATTTACGAGAGAGTGAATAAACTCGTGAAACAGAGAAGTACCGTCATGTAATCCACTTATTTCAACAATGTAACTGTATTCTGAATACCATCTATTTAATTTGTAACTGTAACGGAATACAGTTACTCATAATTTGTATTCTAAATACGTAACGCCGTTACATGTATTCCGTTACTCCCCAACACTGCACATAATAAAATGTATCAGCAGAGTGAAAGAGATGCCAATGGTTTTGTGCTCCCAGAGGGTCCTGAGAAGGCTATAAATGTGCAGCACCCAGGTGGGAGGTGTGCATGGTATCACAGGCTCCTATGTGACATTGTTCCTGTGACATTGCAAGTGCAATATTGCAGTTGGATGTGGGTTTTGCAAGTGTCTATTGCTGTCTTTTCAAAACAGTGTTTTTGGTGTGTGTATATGTGTGTGTGCGTGTGCGTGTGTGAACCAGCTGTCTTAAAGTTTTTGTGTGTGTGGATGTGTGGCTGCCATTACACTAACGTGTGTGTGCATATATGTGTGTGTGTGGTATTGCACTTATGTAAGGGGTTGTGGTATTATTATGTGTGTGTATGTTTGTGTGTGTGTGTGTGTGTGTTTTGCAGCCAAGTCCATGCATCAAATCAGGTGGTTGGAAGCACATTTAAAGCTGTTTAAGTTTGGATACCTTGTAAAAGATATTGAGCCCAGCCTTGAGTCTTACATTGTCTGAAGGGAAACCGTTACCAGCAGTGATAGTTGGGCAGTAGAGGGCGCTTCTTTTTTTATTGTTTCAATTATATATGTTTATTTTTAAATGAGCAAGACATGTATGAAAATTGTTAAGTGAGTTTATACAATCTGCAATAAAAATGTAGATATGAAATGTTCTTTGTCGGTCAAGTAGTTCCTGCCTGAGGTCGAGGAATTTTGTCCTGTAAACTCATTCATCTCGTGAAGTCAGACAGTGACCAAATCTTTTTCTGTTTTGATGTCCATTATAACTAGAAACCCAAATTAATGAAATAGCAAATAATCTGAAATCCACACAGTACAGCGATCGTACAACCCATAAACCTAACCACATGAGTGAATTGGCTTGCGAATCCCTGAGCATTTTGTTCTATGAGAGATGATGAGAGTGCATCTTAATGACATTACAATTAAAATAAATGTTTAACCAGTCATTCATCGCTACTCTTTGTGTCCTGACATTACGAAAGCAACATTTTGAGACTTTGCTCGCCACAGGAGTTTCAACATCTCATTTCAGCCTAACTCTCTTCCTATTTTATCATCACCAGTATTAGCTAGAACAGTGTAAGGGGTTTGGCAGAGGTCAGTGACAGCAGGAATGAGCTGAAGCAGCTTTGGGGATTTTGCCCCTGGACTTGACAGTGGAAATTCACAGATCTAATTATTAAATTGATTTACTATTCTCCCAGAAGAAGACATTGTGAGCTGCTGTTTCAACACCAGTGTGGATAGGTTTGAGTGAGAGTTTAATGGGACGCTCTCTGCTGACTGATCAGATTCACTGGAAAGGCACATTCACTGTACCAAAAGTCTGAGACCAATATCCTGTTCACTAAGTGGTCTGAAACTTTTGGATACCACTGTGTGGTTTGGAAGCATATTCCTCATCAATATTCTAAGCACAACAGACCAGGGACTTAATTTTATTTTCAGAAGAGGTAAGTAAAGAGGAGACTGTACATCCACAAAGAAGAGCATCAGTTATTTCTCCAAATGCCAGACAACTGTTGTACGTGTTCAAGAAACAAAGCCCTCTAGTGGCTGTAGATATTATGATGAAAGAAAAGGAGGAATGCAGGCGATGCGGTTCAACAAAAGGCCAGACTTAAAATGGCAAACTGCTGTTTTCTTCCTGATTTGTTCACTAACGACACCCACACAAGTCTTTAGGTTCAGGGTCAGATTCACATTCCGTCTGTTTGTATTATGTTGCATAATGGATTGTGAGACTTTGTTGTGAAAATAATGAAACAAATAACGTTACTCTTGGCGTATTTTATGTTAACAAATGACTGTTTCATATAAAATGGCAGTGTTAATTGGTCCATTAAGACAAAAAATCATACACATTCTGTTAGTGCCATGCATTCTTAGTTGCAGGGAATATTTTCATCATGATTATTTATAGAAGAAAGTAAAAGTTTAAATCACACAATGTGACCTACTAAGTTTTAGTCTCTAACTTTCTTTCCTCCCCTATTGTTAGTTTTTAGCAAACTAACACAGTTAAACTGAATGCTTCTCTGAGAATGTGTGCATGGCTGTATTGTTATGTGCAGCTCACCGTTACCTTCCTAAATAACTTTGGCTTCATTATATATATGTATTTTGGGCAGTGTTGTGCCAGTTAACACTTTAAATTAGCTAGTTAAAAGTTCAGTTCATACAGATGAACATGAATTTGTTCACGTTCATTTGTTCCATTTTTTTATTGGGATGGTTATGATTTAGATAACAAACTTACCTTCATGTATTAACTCACTTAAACACTTAGTCCTGACTTTGAGCGTCACGTCTCGTGTTGTACTGAGCACAACATGTTGACAAGTCATTTTCATGATGTTTAAATGCAGCCTCATAAACTCTGGACTGAATCAAAAAACACTAAGAAAACTTCATGTGCTGATCAGGTCCTGATAACTTGTGATGAGTATTGATGTTTATTAGTGGGAAAGTGAGAGCAGGTCAGAGAGGAAGAGATAAGCTATACTGCGCCTCTGACTCAGGCTGTAATTTCACAGATGGAACAGCTCCTTCATTTAGCAGTAGCCTGGCTCAGTATCCACTGTCATGCTGTGAAACAAGTCCGACGTGAACATTTGCAAAGGGCTTTGGCTGACCCGCAAATTTGTATATTGTCATTATCACATATGGATCATATTTAGAGCATTGAGCTTATAAGAAGTTATATGAGACTATGTTTTCCCTAAATTACCATGACAATAATGTTTTTGTGAATATATTTTTTTGCTGATTGTTACTTGGATGCAAAAGCTAACAGGCTGTGATGATTAGCGGGTCAGAGGCTTTTTAATACCCACCTGAACCCATGAGGGTCAATCTGCACCACCCAACCAACAAATCTGTCACACTCACACAGATTGTGATTTACCAGAACCAGTGCTGTGTCTGGGGCCTTGTCACAACGCTGGCATTTCACTGATTTGATCAACAATAGCAAAGTAAATTCTTCCAGCAAATACACAGACTTAGAATAACAGAATAATGCTTAACATGTACATTTAATCAAAACACTCTCAATGTATTTAAATTAGCATTATAATTGTTTCATGTGTTTGAATCAGTAAAATTGTAAAATTTGCCTACATGACAGGGTCTCAGTCAGAATGTGGTCTTTTGGAAACTCCTCTGAAGAGCTAAAACTTTGTTCAAGAGCATTTTTGCTTGTAACTCATCGAGTTTAGCTGCATGGTTCCAGCTGTAATGGTTGAGTTTATCCTCTTTCATCATTGAAAGTGCATCCTCAAAACAAGTTGCACTCAGTTATCTTTTACTTTTAATAATCCATGTGTCTTTTCTCGACAGTCACCATGATGCTTGTCAGTGATGACACATAACAGCTACAACTGTTGTGTCATCCTTTCCATGGCCTGACAGGCAAACAGCCAAAAGGGACCACCCTGAAGGACATTCAGAAGCTGGATTCACTCAATTGTTGACTAAAATATTTGTCCAGAGTCTCTGTGGACAAATCACATTAATCACATTAAGACTTGCATAGTTCTTTGATTAATATCTAGAGGAATGCCAACATTAATTCTGCAATCATTCCTTCTGGTAGAAACAGGAAAGATAGCTGACTGAGAGTGAGAATAGTGTTTAGTCAACAGCCAAATAATCAGAAATAACCAGACTGAATTAGATGACCACTTAATTTGCAATTTCATTGTCAAGTACACAAATAGCAGAAAGTAAAATGCTGGCTATAAGTACTAGAACATGCTTTGGGAGTGTTTGTTGAACCCTGTTAGTTCAGAAGGTCAGGGAGAGGGTTTGGAAAACAGAGGTTGTAAGTTGAAACTCTGTATACCTGTATACTGTTTAACCCCCGCTGTGTTAAACAGTAATTGTGGGATGTCTTAAGCTGATTGGTAAAAACAGAGTGGCAGGACTCAACATAAATTGTGAGGCTGATTTAGACATGTCAGCTCCACTTTGATCTGAAGAGCAAAAAGTAATTCAGAGTTTATAGATTAGTGTGATGAGAGTTTTAACATTCAAGGTCAAGCACCAAAGTCTTCCAAAAATTGAACAATAGATTCGGGCGACCAAACTTCCTCAGACTCGCCTTCATTTAGTTGTAGAGAGCTTCGCGACACACAGCACTTATCAGGAAGACAGAGGTTTAGAGACGTCAGGTCAACGGGGTCGTTCTACTTCACAGATGGATACAGCTACGTATGGTCTGCATATCAATGAAATGATACATTTCTATTATAATATGGAAGCAAGTTGAGGTACATACACTGACATGATAGAGGTCGAAGATTAAACCATGGACACATCATAGATGAGATTTGCAGAAGAGGGAATTTCCTTGGTTGAAATTAGGAGGAATAGTTTAAACAAGTTGCGTATCAAAGTTTTAAAAACCTATTTAAGCAACTAACCCTTAACATGTATGGGTTTTCTGTAAGAGGCTCTGCTTCCTTCATTTCAATGGTTTGGTGAAATAACAACAAAGAAATTGTCTATAGGTCATCTGTGCAAGCAGTTTATTGCCCTTTTTTGTTTTACAGTTTGGAGACCTCTAACAGCCACAAGTCAATTAAATTGTATTTATATAGTGCCAAATCACAAAGGAAGTTATCTAAGGGCACATTTCATATAGAACATACTCTTTAATACAGTTATTTACAGAGATTCCTACCATGAGCGTGCACTTGGCAACACTGCCAAAGGAAAAAAATGCTTTTAACAGGAAGAAAGAAAGAGAGGAGACAAAGAGCCAAGTTTGTTTCGTGCATTAATAAGGTATGAACGTGTGCAGAGGGAGAAGAGGGGAGCTTGGTGCATCAATGGAAGTCTCCTGGCAGTCTAGGCCTATACCAGAATAAGGGATAGTTCAAAACTCACTTGATTGAGACCTAACAAAAGGCAGAGGATTAGTATTACCATTAGAGATGGTGTCTGCTTCCTGAAACACAAAGTGGGAGCTAGTTCCACAGGAGAGGAAGGTGACATTGTTTATACAGCCACAAAGTCAGTGTTGGGGTTGGGGTTGGATGGGTTGAGAAAACTGGACGTCAGGCCCTCATGCCATCCTCATGGAGTCTGTTTCTGACATTTTGGAAACACAAAGGAGCAGATACCTGCTGCTAGGTTGATGCCCTTCTGCGGCCCTGTCCATCTCTCCTTGTATAACGGCCGCTCTCCTGGTATCTCCTCCATGCTCTTGAGACACAGCAAACGTTCTTGAAACCACACGTATGGATGTGTCATCCTGGAGGAGCTGGACTACCTGTACAACCTGATTGGGCTGCAGGTACTGCCTCACACAACCATTAGGGACAAGGACGCTAGCAGAACACAGAATAGTCTGTGGCAACTACATGTAAAACCATTCCCTTTTTGGGAGTTGTCTTGCTTTTGCTTCTCCATTGCAACTGTTTCCTCACAATCACTTGTGCTTCCTAAATGGACAGATTGATATCCCTGAAGTTTAACTGACTGTGTTATACTGTGACGATTAAGTGATCCCTTCATTTTTTCGTGTATGTTTGCATTATATATATATTTCTCTATATTGTGACCTAAAGTTACTACTGTTTTATTTGAGTATAGGTCAATAGGTCATCTGTTGCTCTCTCATCTCGCTACAGGAAGAGGAGATATTACGCATGGTGTTGCTCTTCTGGTTGCATTTTGTGGTTCTGAATCTCATTAATTATTATTATTATTATTATTATGAGTAACTATAAAATGGTAATATTATAACTTTAATATACTTTTGCATTATTCAATACTCTTCATAATTCAGTTTTGGCAGTTAGTTACATTGTAATGTTTTTTGCAGCTGTTAAATATTACTCAGGACTCTTTCTCTTTACTATTTATTTTGAACAAGAGCAATATAATTTATCATGCTAAGTGCATGGTCAATCATCTTTCCCCTAGAAAGGGGGACGTATCTCTCTCTCTCACTCTGTCACTCTCACTCTCATGTATCTTTAAGGGCAGCCCCTGGTGGGGGCGGGGTGTGGATGAACTCATGTGGCTGTGTAGTTCCCTTCTCCGCCGCTAGGTGCGTCTCTGCTCCATGAAAGCTGCCGAGAGAGACTCGGGGCTGGCGGAGAGGAGGAGGATGAGGATGAGGAGGAGGGGGCGAGGAGAGGAGGAGAGAGCGGGGAGAGAGGACGGTGTTTTATCAGCCAAGTGCAGCCTGAATCGTGAGGAGCGGACGATGGGGAAAAAAAAGCCCACTCTTGTTTCTTTTTCTCCAGCATTACCGTCATTAACATGTAGACCGGTGCACGTCGAAAGACCCGGGGGTAACGGCTCTTCTCTGTCCAGGAGAATATAATTATTTTCATAGTAGTGAATAAAAAAGATTTTGGATTAATAGCGGACTTGTTTTGGACTATAAGGGTTTCCTTCATTTCTTTCCGTGCGCGTGCAAATGTTGGACCGCATTTCACCTGAGTTTCTACCCTTTTGGAGCGAAAAGTGCGCCAGGCTTATTTTCAACGCTTGAGCGTCCGGATGTTTTTTGGAGGGCTGTGTGGCTTTTGGATGGAATGCACCTTATCCTGACGGGACGTAACGCACAGAGGAGCAGAGGAATATAATCTGAGGTGGGAAAAAGCAGCGGATGGGATCCTTCCTTCACGGTAAATGCTCATTCACACTCTAGTTCTAAGAGCTCCATCAGTCTTGGAGAGATGCTGTTGAAGGCTTTAACACTTTACTGGCAAAACATTTTTAAATAATCGACCAACTGTGATGCAGTGGGCTGATTTTTTTAGTTCATGATTTACTCAGCTGAATTATCCAGATAAGGTGGTGGTGGACGAGGGCAAGTTCAAGTGGATGTTAAGATCATCCATGTCTTTCCCCCTCTTCAACATGACGTGTTTTGTCTATGTGTTGGTAAGAAGTGTGTATTTGGAGAGGCTGTTGGAAACGTCCCTGCGCACAGCACTGAGCAACATCTCCTCTGCCTCTGTCTGCCACTTCGGGCTGTCTCACTATCCTCCAAGCCCATGGACGCACGGAGCTGCGCACTCTCACCCAGCGAGCTGCGCAAAAATACATAGAGCTACAGCCCGGTTAGAAGAAAAATAACGCTTTGGCTGTTATGGTTGAGTGGGGATCTAGTTATGGAGGAATATTCATCTGCTGCAGAAATGTGGGAATTCTAAAAAAATGATTCTGCATCCATCTGTCGTTTACCACCTGCAGACTGTGCGCGTATATAAATCCTCCACCTCTCACTGTCAGCTCACCACCACCACCACCGTCATCCTCATCTTGTGTTATTAGAATAAAACATCCCGATACTTTTAGTACAGAGGCTGGTTAGTCTCGCTGTTAATCAAATGATGGCAACCCTCCTCTCAGGCTTATTGCTGGGAGTCAGGATGGAGGGGATTGAGGAGAACTGTTTGTGTGTGTGTGTGTGCGTGCGTTCGGCCGTGCATGAGGAACAGAGTCTCTCTATTTTCCTCTCTGCGATCCAGAGGAAAAGTTGCGCCCGTCGGCCGCTGCGGGGGCACCCTCCCCATATAAAACTACATGAATGCGTTGTGTGTGTGTGTGTGTGTTCGTGCGCGCTCATGTGCTCCAAGGATTTGACTCCCCAAAAACTAAGAGCGCGTGGACGCTGTGACGCGACCCCGTCAGTGGGCTTCAGCTGAGCCTAATGGAGCCCGAGTGATCGTGCATATTTTTTTGTGTTCAGGGCTTCTGTCAGACAGCAAGGCAGCTCAAAAATGTTAATGTGATTATATGTGCTCAGATGTCCCATAAATAGCATCAGGGCTGATGCTGGGGGTTCCTCGGTCTACACGCGACCCCTAAACATAACCCCACAACTCCCATGTCGTCTCTCAGCATGTAACTACACCACCTCAAGGCCCACGTGAATGTACCTCAGCTTGTTCTCTGCAAATATAGACCAAAGACAAAATGGCACTTGGATTCACATGCAAACATTTCTCTCTGATCATGACTTCCGTACGTGAAGTCATGATCTTGTGTGAATCCCTAAACAGCAGCTAAAGATGAATATTTAATCGATCTAATGAAGACTTACTGATTTAAGTGGAAAGGCACAAGATCACGTGGCAAGAACGCAATTGCAGGCATTACATGACCCAGTCTGGTTCTGACCTTTAATGGAAATGCTTGTTTTTTCTGCCTCCTCTCCTCTGTCATCTTGTCATCAAATGGTGGTTGAGTCTGACTAAACGCCACACCACTCAGTCCCTGGGGCTCTGATCTACATAGCTCAGCCCTCAAGGAAAACATCTACTCACCGCTAATGGTTGTCGCCGTCTTTTCTCCCTTTACACCTCGCACTCCTGGTTTACCCACATCCTCCACCACTCTCTTCCCTCGCCTCATCCAGCGTCGCTGCGAGAAGGAGGGAGCTACTTTGTAAATTATAGATTCCCTGTTGACTCACGCTGTGGCCCTGTTGTTTCAGGGTAAAGCGGCCACCTCACTCTGTGGTGACCTGTTCTGCTTTGAGAGACTCTGTACGTGAAGCTGGCGCTTGAATGTGCAGTTGTGGTTTGAAACCGTTTTAGTGCAGTGGTAAATTTTGCCAGTAGGACATTGGTTATGCAGTACCAGTGGTTAAAACCTTGAAATATTTTGTTTGTCCTCCTGTCTTAACAAAGGCTTAACATGTTATGTCCTTAATACCAATAATGACAGGACCATGCAGAATAAAGCTTAGAAGGTAGAAGGAGTTTAACGTGCTAACCAAATGCTTTATTTATGCTGATATGTGTGACTTCTTCCAGGGACATGGCCCACAGAGGTGTAGGTATGACTGACAGTGGTCTGAAACTGTTACAGTCTGCAGAAGACTGTTTGTGATTACAACACTCCAAGCAACTTGTTCTACACTAACTTTTGTGTTCAGTTCAACAACTTATGAGGAGAGAAATTTCAGTTTAAAGTCAAGAGGTTGATCTTGAATTCTGTGTTTACTGTTTTGTGATATTTAATTTCGTTGGAAGGATTATTTGTGAAACAAGAACAAATGTTAATGGTAAATATATACATGTAATGTGTGTAACCTGAATTATTTGTTAGGCTGTGTGTTAGGTCATCCACGTAGACATTAAAACATTTGGAAAATCCAAGAGGTAGAGGCTTAGGAGGTAGAGATATTATTTGTAAGGCTGGTGGTTGGGTCCCTAGGCCCTCCAGTCCCTATCTGGAAGTGTTCTTGGGCAAGACACACAACTCCAATTTGCCCCTGAAAGATATGACTTCAGTGTCAGTATGAGATGTTTGGGTAGAGAACTGCTAATCCAGAGGCACTGTATTAATGTTTGTGTGATTGGTTGTTAAAACTAGAAAAGTGCTATATCATGTAATTGCTTTCGTTGGTCGATGGTTATCTGTCAATTTTCAGTGTGTACAGTTATCCACATTGATATCAGCTGACTTTGAAGAGAACAGCAAATTTAGAAAATTGACCTGTTTGCAACTAATTGTCCAAGTCCTAAAAGCTTCTATCATCAAAGTTGCATTTCCTGGCTGCATTTCGGAGGAGGTCTTGTTGAAATTCATGGCAGCATGTTCCGTCTCAACATTTGGACTACTCAAATGAGTTACAGTTACTGAGCATGAGAGAATGTATGCTTCACCAAATGCAGGTTGCCAAGTTAAACAGAGATCTGCAGTGTGTCATAGTCGGATAAACGTTTAAAAGATTTAGAATTTGCATGAATAAAAGAGTGCATTTTGTTGAAAGAGTGAACAGTGTCAAAGCCTGATGTAATGTTATTACTAGCTAGTTACTTCAATGATCTTGTCCTTCTGAAAGAAGAAGCAGATGCAGGTAATTATGACTTGCACAACAATGTGTTAACGCACATCTTAATATGAGTCTACCCCAAAATTCCATCAGATCATGCTCAGTCATGTTTGAAATTAGTCAAAGGGAGGTTTTGAAAGGCACTAACACGTCTACTTTTTATTCAGTTAGGATGCCTTGTTAAAAAGGGCATCAGAATACACTTAAAGTGTGTGTCTCTTGTTGCTTTTACCAGGGTAAAGCAGCTCAGTCTAGAGACAGAGGCTGAAAAAAAGGTGCTGATTTGTCCTGGCTTGTCCCTGTTTGTTTGAGGGTAAAATGAAGATGATGTAGTATTGAATCAGTGGTGTAGACAGAGAACTATACTTCCATCAAGGCCGAACAATCCTCCAGATGATGTCAAGGAATTGAAAAAAAATAATCCTGGAGCTCCCCTTATTCCGTGTCCGCTCTTGCAGCCAGCCCAAGCCCCATCCGCCAACCAGCCTTGGTCGAGGTACTAACAACGATTACAATAACTCAGATATGTCTCTTTCTTTAGTGACACAGCAGGGAGAGTGAATAATCGACAGGGATACAGAGAGGATAAATTTGGTTTTATCCAGCTCATTGAGAAGAAATGTTTTCTCCCACATGTTTTTGCAAATGTAATTTTGCTGCTTGCCTCTGCTTTGGTAGCAGAATGATGTTTTCAGGATAGTTTTTAGACTCATGAATTTGTCAGAGATAGGGATGAAGAAAACATATTCCACTTTTGAATTAGTAAGGAAATGGGGAGAAGAATCACAAACAACCCAACAATTTTTCATCATTTTTAGAATAGGAAATGGAATGCTACATATGTATTAGAATTACTTTTTCTCCAGAGTTTAATTTAAATGGTCATATTTAATATCTTACACCATACTCCATACAGCTGCTTTCAGACATGTATTGAACTTCAGAAATCTGGAGAATTTCTTCACAATGAACACAAATGTTTCTGCGTACTTTCTCCGTCTGGCCTCCTAGTATAAAAGCAGCAGAAACTCAGAAAGAGCTCAGGTGAGAACACAGCAGGATATCTTCCACAGGATTTACTGTAAGCAAGGGGGGGGATTGATGACACTTCTTACATGTGACGGACTTAGAAATGAAGAGAAGGAAAAGAAAAGAAAAATCTCTGCATGAAAAGGCAGTGCCACACCTGAAGAAGACCCAGACGAAGATATCAAGAGTCTGTGAAGATTAGGGCAGACGCCTGTGTTAATCTGATTTCCGACTGTGATTTCTGCAGTAGCATTAACTCACGTAAATCCTTTGGAGAATGTTTTGCTGTTGTGAACATGTTCTAGTGGAGAATCATCTGCTGTGTTCTGAACGTGTGTCAGGCACACTGCGGAGAAAGTCTGGTCCCAATTCTCCGGAGATCCTCTAGAGGACATGTCTGAAAATTGCTTATGTAACACAACATGTGCTTTATAGGTGACATACTGCATCAGGAGGTGGAGGAATGGACGGGTTGGTGATTCCAGTAGCAGCTTCTAAAGTCCACACATGGAAGTGTCCTGCGGTTGACGTGTAAATGGGATGTATGAGTAGATAAGTGAAATATATAGAAGCAGTTAAGGACTGTGCGGTCGTTAATACTAGAAAGGTGCAGTATTATTTATTTGTGATGTTACCCAATAAATAGCTGGTCTGTGGTTATCAATGTGTCAATGTGCTTAATATCCAATTGGATGGAGTTTGGACTCACTTTTATTCAAAATCCTTGCGAAATGTTCACATTAAGCTTGAGGTGTAAATTTTACAACCTTCGTAGCTGGAACTATTCACCAAACAATGTCTTCTTACGATTGTCCCTTGACAAGTTCTCTATTGAGACTTTTAATTTGAATTTTAATTGAATTTTAAATGACAATTCACCAGGTTATCATGTTAATTGTTTCTTCACATTGTCTTGTTAGTCCATTCAGGCTGGAAAACCTGACGGATACTACATGTATATTACCAAGCATGCTTTTAGAGTTGCTAGAGTGACAGATGCTGCTGCCATTTTCCTTAATTCTTTTAAACAAGAGGTGGTCTGATCAAGAAAGAAAAATGCAAATTAAATTCACCCTCAGTAGAAAGCAACTCCTTCAAAATAAACCCAAACCTAAGTGGAAAATCATGAGATTTGTAATTCAAATGAGGTGACCCTTTATAGACGATAACTCAGATAGATGGCAGAGATACACAGCTCATTCTTCTATGCAAATCATATCCTCTTCCTGTTTCAGTTGGCGCTCGGTTGCTTGGCTCTGCGGGGGGGCCTGTGAACAACAACAGCGAAAGCAGAAATAATCCCTGAAGAAACAAACCACAGTTATTTTTGTGCTTTGATAGTCATGTTAATATTGTGCTTCGACACACTGGCAGCACCTGCATGGGAAGCAGCGAGTGCATGTTACTCCTGTGCACATGCTGCTTCTTTTAATTATCAGAATTTACAAATTGCATAGAATGAGAGTGAAACAAACAGTTTGCATGCTTGTAAATAAAATTATTATTAAAATGGAGATTTTGCTGCGTTAAAGTGGGTAAAAATAAGAAGGCCATTAAAGGTGACTACGTACATAGACGTCAGAGTAGAAGGTAACAGGGGAGCTGTAACTCCACCAACATGCTTATCCAAATAAAGAATTCAGAGATGGAGGACAGAGAGGAAGCTGCTCAAATAAAATAGACCTCACAGAGCACTGATACCTGCCTGTTCCCAGTGATGACAGACAGAGGTGATAAGATGCACAGCAAGCAGCAGAGAACATATTACTTCCTCTGCACTATTTCAGCGTGGGAACCTTGTTTATGGCTGCCGAAAAAGATCTCCATGTACTGAGCATCCAAGCAAGTTTCTTTTTCAGTAATGGTGAGAGGACTTTCTATCACACAGAATAACACTGTCTGTTGGGAACCCACACTTGTTGACGCTCCTGTAGACATGCCTTCCGCTCCATGTATGACCACTGCTGTTCTTAATGCAGATGGGTTAGTTTTCCACCACGGTAATCCACAAATGTGGGGAGGGGAGAGATGAGATGTGTAAAATATGCAACAGACAATTTGAGAGAGTTTGTGATGGGTGCCTCTCTCCTCTAACGCTGCTGTCGTTTTTCTAGATCCCCTGGCAGTGAGAGTATCAGAGAAATGGCGGGTAGAAGTAAATATTTTTTAGCAAAAGGTTCAGTTCAGGGATTTGGTGCTACAGTGTTTACATTCTATTTTATAAGTCTCAAGTCAGCATTGGCTTAGTGGAGACTTGTACTGATTCATCACCTGTTCTCCGTTTCTGAACATTTCTTTGGTATTTGATAACCTGGAAAGTGTAGCCTCCTGTTAACCTTAGTAGCCTTCAACTAGCCTTACACTTATGTTCAATGTTTGATCAACACACCATCAAACTAACTACATGGTTGGTTTTAAAGCACCCGCCACACAATTTGTATTCAATACTGACCCAGATCCTGAGAAATGACATAAATTAAAATGAATTATGCAGAAAAGTGTAGAATTATATACCAGACACCTAGATTAGGTCATTTTATGTGATGGTTATCATCACATTTATATCGTAGAATGTAAACCTGTTATTTAGTCTAATCTTACAATATGCAGAGAGGGGAAGAAAACAGCTCCTAACTTTATACTGGACTATATAACATCAAGAGGTATCTCAGTTGATTGTCAGGGTTTAGTGCCACTGGTGTCCCTGGTCTTTTCAGACCATACTATTAGCTTTGATAGGGTTTGAAGGCAAAAATTGCATAATTTAAACTGAAGTACAAATGTGAAAGTGTTATTTTGTGAAATGGGAGTTTGTTTATCCAGAATTGCTCACGTTGCACAGCTTCAAGTTTACTGAGATCCTCAGCGTAATCATGAGTAACAGCTCAACATTAATTTGAAGGCTCCCCAACCTCACTACTGTGCTTACCCTGAAAATGGCCTAAAGAGCAATAGCTATCACTCTCCCTTGCTTAGTTTGCTTAGTGAACACAACACTGAATGGGCTGAGGAGGATCAGCAATGATGATGTGTTTTGTAAGGATTGCATAACAAGAGTGTGAAAGTCAGACACCCCAATAAATGTCCAGAAAAGACAAAAGAATGTTGAATTGATATTTATTCTTGATGTACCACGTGCAATGTGTAAAATGACTATATCGCGACCATTGAGTATAAATTGTGACGTGAATGTTTTAAGCCGTCAGCAGGAAATTATCTTTGTGTTTCTCTTCTCTCTTCTCATGCCCCTCTCACTGCTCACTCCCCCGCCCATCCAGAAAACATTCCTGCGCGCATGTGTGTTTTTGTATCAGTAGGGAATATCGAGATATATATCGTGTATCGCGATATAGCCTAAAAATATCACAATATTTGTTTTTGTAAATATATGTTATCACATGTCCACTTCCACTGCATTAATTAAATTATGAATCCATTGTTTTCTTAATTGTAATAGTCCTATGATAATTATACTACAGCATTATGATTTAGTATTACACACTGGGTACACATTTGCTGTCCTCCATGTTTGTTCTACCTTAGTGTGTATTTTTCTGCATAAAGGCTTTTCTGTCTGTAGAAATGGAAAAAAAAAATGGTCATAGTGTTCTGCGGAAAAACAAAATGAACTATATTTTCCTACCATCACACAACTCACTGCCCTCAATGGGCTACCTTAACATAGTAGTTTCAGGTGCCTAGTCCTAACTTTGTAGACATTGTATGAAAAAACTTTGAAAAACGTCTCACTGAACATTATACGCGTTTTTTCAAACTGTCCAATAACGAGTGAGTTGTGTTGCTTATGTTCCAACTATCACTAGCACAGCAGTATGCTACACATCACATTAATACTGTCCAGTGTAAGTTAGAATAACCAACCAAGCACATACAGTGTTTGACTAATCACAGTTTACTCCACAGTTCACTCCAGTGAACTGTGAACTCCAGAGTCTGTAGGGCGTGAAAATCCCAGTTTAATCCAAGCTCACCCCAGAAAACAGTCATGCCACAGTCAAAGTCTCTGACATTACTTTTTTTCCCCTCCCCATTCTGTGAACATTAACTGAGCTCCTAACCTGAATCAGCATGATTTTATCCACTGCGCTTCCACCACATGATTGGCTGATTTGATGTAAGCACACAGTAAATTTTGCAGTGTTAAATCAACACTTAAAGAGTTAAATTTAACACTGTGTCCGAGTGTATTTGGTCCTTATCAGAATTGGTGTTAAATTAACTCTTTCCATAGTGTTAAAATTTCAGAGTTAAATTAACTCAAAATTGAGTAAAAAATTAACACTGGCTAACACTGTACAGTGTTAATGGAACTTAACACTACAGGTTAAATAACTCTGGAGAGAGTAAATATGACTCTGAGCAGTGTTGATAAGTTACTCTACTGTGGTGACAAATCAACTCTGATTCATATACTTTTTAACACTGAATGGAGTTCTTGAAGGTTAACACTGGAGGCTCATATAACTCTGATTACTGTTAATTTTACACAGTACAGTGTTGATGATTTACTCTGTGCTGTGAAAAAACTACTCAGAAAGAGTCAAATCTTAACACTGCACAGATCAATATGTTGTTACTTTTACACCTTTGTAGTGTCAAATTGCCTCTATCTATAAAATACTTTTAGAAATACCATTTAATAAAAACAAGTGACCACCAAAATGCATTAAACTTCTCATTTTTTATTGCACAAAGTACCTTCTAAAAATGCATTTAACATTTGGAATCAACCTTTATAGTTGTACAAAATAAATACAAAGTGAATAGTTGTGCAATGGGTGTGTGTGCCTGCCGTGCCAAGCACCCCAAAACAATAACTTGTTCACATGTAACATAACAGTAAGATTGTGTTAACAGTGCAATGGGTGTGTGTGCCTGCCGTGCCAAGCACCCCAAAACAATAACAGTTAACAGTGTACTTGCCATGCCATTACAGGGCTCAAAGTGAACTTTACATCATCTGAGCTAGATGGTTGCAGTCATGCCAAGCAACTGATCAAGTCTGCATAAAAACATTACTTAAAAAACAAGTTAACTTTTGATCAGTCTTACAATGCCACAACGTTTGTCTCGGGGACATTGGGACCCCTCCTTCCTACTAGACTACCTAGGTCTGCATAAAATGGCAATATGGAACAATATATAAGGCAGTATCAGTTGTACCATACTTCATTTGAACATCAAATGGTTTGAAGTAAAAAAGATTATTTATGTGCAACACTTTAGGAACTTTGTCTGGATGCAGCTTGACCTTAAAAGCATGGTAATGGTTATCAAAACAGATGGTTTCAATCAATTTTCCACAGAGCAAAACACAATCATCTTTTACAGCAATCATGTCAATCTTACAAAATACAGGCATCTCACATGCTACCTCAGTGCATACAATGAAGTCACAACGGTATTCCGTACCATGATACTTTATCCATTTTGCAGAAAACACACTGGTTGACAAAATAGTTCCAAATTTTTCCGCTACTGCTGCTCCATGTTTTGACTCATAAAGTGTCACAATTTTTCCTGGACCTACAATTAATCTTTCTTTGCTAAAAGATTCATGCCATATATCTTTGGTGCTTTTTGGCTAATGTTGTTGTTATGTTTTTAAAGCTTTTTAATTGCTGTTTGAAGAAATTATGTTTGGCTTCGTAACGCATACACCATGTGTGTAAAATTGGACCAATGTGCCTAATGCAGCTAGGATAATGTATCATAAAATGATGCTTTGGCAAGAGATTTCTTTCAGGAAATAATTGCTTGAACAGCCGATGATGATCAGTGATTAAATGTTTGAGGTATATGGTCATGCCTTTTGACAAGACTGGTGAGAATACAATGTTATCAATCTGAAGAAGCAAAAGTAGGAGATGCCAGTGTTTATCATCTGTCTCGATCAAATCACCAAAAAGCAAAGGCATATTGTTCAACAAACACCAAGGATGTATGGCATTCAACCCCAAATCATTACTTTCATCCATCATTTTATCTGTTGGCAGAGGTGGACGGTTTCGCTGCTGACTGAAACCATAGTCATACGCATGTATTCTACCAGCCACTTGTTCAGCACTTAGGCAGTTGCCTTGGATGTATTTCAGAATCAGTTTCACCTCGAACTGCCCAACTCCCTCTAAAATATCGTGCATGATATCAACTGCAAAATTGTTGGCTGTGTTGAAATACTGAAGTGAATTCAACAGACAAACACGTTTGACACCATATACATGTGGCAACCTTGGATCTGTTTGTACAGTTTGACAGTGCTGTGCATGTGAATCAACAGTTCTTAAGACAACTTCCGGGTCATCTTCACAGAATACAGTTTGGAAAGAGTGTTTCTCAAGGAGACAGAAACGACAGCAATATCGCGCCCAAAATGACTCTACAAAGCCAAAGAGACCATGCAAACCAAGATTGTCCCCAGTGACCTGAACTACAGTACCATGAATAACATGTTCAAAAGTTGGAATTTGAAGTCCCTCTGTCTCAAGCACTTTCAGATCATTAATAAGTGGTTCCAGTATCAAATTAAAACTGTATCGCTTTATGTCCTGTGCATGAAATAGAGCACACAAATGAATATTAATCAAAGACGAATTAAAGATTGGGGGGTAATTTCTTAAAGTAAAATATATAGCACCTAATTTATGTAAACCCCTTTTTGGTCCCAAGACATTTGCAGTTTCGAAGTCGTCGTAAAAGAGCTGGATCTGCAAGGCATCTTTTTCTATAGAAAATAGGGGACTTTGGTTAAAATAGGTGGCATCTCTCAAGTCTGCATACACACCTTCCTTGGGAATATACCTGGGCTTGAACAAGTCTGCAGATTCTTTTTTTTGTAAAATACTCTTCAGTGTTTCCAAAATGGGAACATATGCAAACATGTCAGTTACAAGGACTTGGTCATATGTCCCAGTAGTTTTGTTTCTTCTGCTGTCAAATCTTGTGCCAAGCACTTTTTGTACAGGCTCAACAAGTCCCCATTTCTCTCTTAGGTGTCTGCTTAGTTTTGCTTCTGTATTTAAAGGTGTGAATGGGTTTTCCAACATTTGGAAGGATTGCTCTATTTTGTTCCTATTTTCTGTATCCTGTGGAGACAAGCACTGTAAAGCTACATCTTTAGCCTGACTGTGAACCTCAAAAATCACTTCTTCCATTGATGAGACAAATCTCTTAACATTAGACTGACTTAATCCTGCTGCTTTGAGTTGTGCAATAGCTGTGGCACACATAACTAAAGGGCTGCTACTGGACCTTGTCAACGGGGTAGATGTTGAGGCTGTCTCTTCTACATTGGCTGTCACCTGCTCTCCTGCTTCACCAAGATCTGCTCTGCTTAAATTGACGTCATTATCAACTTGTTGGTCAATATTGTCAGTGTGTTTGGTGTTTAAATGTTTCCTAAACCCAGAAAAAGTTCCAAGCACATGGCCACATCCAAACTGAGCACATTTAAGGCGAAGATATTTTCCATCCAAGTAACCATGAACAACTCGTAAATGCCTAACAAGGGTATTTGTGCAAGTTAACTCAGTCTGACAAACAAAGCACTTCATGACAAACAGAACATGGTTGTGATATTACACAGACACACACAAAACAGCTTCCATGTGTTTGTACAGTTTTTAAATGTGTATAAGTGATTATGACCTGCAAAACTGAAGCTCCCTCAGTCAAACATAATTGAATAAAACATATTATAAAATTAGGAGAATATAAAAACCTTCTTGAAGACCACAAGATGCTTCTCTGCTTGGGAAGCAGACACCTTTCCAGGTATTTTACGACCCTGGGCAGTGGGGGGAATCAGGTGTAACAGCAGCAAAATCGATGAGAGGTCACTGTCCCAACCTGTAACAACACAAATTTGATGTTAAGTGGACCATCAGTTGAAGTTGTATGAGGTAGTGAGTGAGTGAATTAGCAATTATGTGATTGATAATTTTGAAATGTGTATTGATGAGTTTAGTGGTTGTTTAGCTCGGTAAGTTGTCACTATTTTGTTATGTTATTCTCTGCCTTAAGGGCACCAATACCTTTATGTGGCTGTGAGGTTATTAAATGTTCCTCATCACTGTATGTTCACAGGACATTATTACACTGCTAATTATTGCTACTTGGCATACTGAGTGTATACAGCATAACACACCAGTAAAACCTTAACACTGACATGGGTTACAGTGAAGCAGACATAACAAATGCAGCCAATGAAATGAGGCAAAAGTCATACTGACCACTGTCGTAATCCACTTCAGACCCATCCTCACAAGTATCAGCTGCCAGGAGAAGATCTTCAAGCTCACTGGTGGATGGAAGCTTTCTGCATTGCTGGATGACCTTTTTCTTGAACGTGGTCGCCCATTTCTCAAGAAACTTGCCAGAGACATCCTCTCCAAACATCATAAGAAAATCTTGTTCCACCTAGGGGAAGGAAAATTAAGAACTTAAAGATTTCACAGCCAGATGAATTGTTACTGTCACTAAAATGCACACATACTTTCTTTTTAAAACATAATTGTGAAATTGTCAAAACAATGAAAAAAAATTACCAAGTCTTTGACGTCTTTGAAACGTGGAAAGACAGACAGTACATCGCTTGACTGCTGTGGCTCGAGAACCATGTTGCGGCGGAAGTCAAACGTCAGCTTCATCTTCTTCTTGATTGTGTCCTCATCAACTGAATGTCTCATCAGTGCGATTGCTTCCTTACACCCATCTTCACTCAGGACAGTCTCTGGAACACACTGGGGCTCTCGTCTGGCAGCTGGTCCTCCAGGCCCATCTTCCCAAGATGTTCCTTCAGATGATGCTACACAACATGGAAAAAAACACCATACTTTGACAACCATATAAACGTACAGGCAAGAAAAACAAACAAGAACAAAAACAATGTTTCAAATCTTCTTCTACTTTTATTATTATTATTGTTAGAGCGTTACCTCCATATGATGATCGCCTGTCTCTAGCAGTGGATCTCTGAATAGTTTTGATCCTCCAGGCCAAGTACCCTGATCCACTCTCGCCATCATAATAATGGTCCTTGAAGGGTGAAAGGATAACAAAAACAGACACTCAATTAATGAGATTTGTTTTTTAAGTTAAGGTGCTTCCAATTTTGTACGCAACAAAAAAAGTGTCATTTTGGACATGAATCCTCCATTCCTGCCTCTCACAATTGGGGATTGGGGACTGGGGGTAAGAAAGCCATAGTTCCACAACTGCAACTGGGAAAGCCTCATGTATGCAGAGCAATTAAATCAATTTTTTCTAATCAAAAAGTACCTTTGAAAGTGTGCTCTGGTAGCAATCAAAATATTTAATCTTTTAACCTTATCACAGAGATTATATGTGACTTACATAACCGGTCCTGGAGAATGGATCACTGAGGTAGGGGAATAAGTTCACAATGCCCCTGGCATACATTTCTTTCACCTGTCTCGGTGGTGATATACTGCAAGATTTAAAAAAGTACAGATTTGTTAAATGCACATTTAACAAAGACTTGAGCTTGATCTAAAAGCTTCACCAAGTAACATAAAAACTATTTACAAATTACCCATTCTTCTCCGTCATGTCAGCTGCCAGTATGTTCACCATTTTCCTCCTGGTTTCATCTGTCAGGGACTTGCTTCGATTATACTCATTCATTATGCGTTCCCCACCAGGTTTCTTGGTAAGAGTGGATTCCACCAACTTCAAACAAAGAGAAAAACAATTCCACATTGAAACAAGTGGTTATTTTTTTATGGCCTTGGCGGCCTTAATATAATCCCTGTTCTGCTCTGTTTGTGTGTTAATTCTTACGTTCTTGGCTTCTGTGTCCAGCCTCTGCCGTTTAGGACTTTCTGAGAGGATGATTGTGTCGTGAGAATCAGACGATTCAAGGGATGTAGACAGCTCAGGAGATGGTACCATGGAGACAGTTTCTTGACACAAGAGAAGCAGAAGGAAGGAAAATATTAACCACAAGGAACTAGCATGTACATTGAAAACTGAAAAATAAATTACATATTTAACTGAGACATACCAGTTTCATATGTGATGGTTAGCACTCCAACTGAGGGATCCTTAACTACGTCCTCAAATACGTCGTCATCCAACTCAGTCCCAGAACTGTCAAAAACTTTCACACCTTCTGTCACAGCTGGCACACCAAACTTTGCAAATGCTACAGGAAAAGACAAATACTTGTATGTGTTCATGATGGTCAAACATTCACGTCCAATGAATCTGGAACATTAGTCTACTTTTTTTTAATAAACATGAATAAATTAATGTGTATAATAAAAGTATTTGTAGTATTATAACTTTTTTTTTAGCAAAGAATTCAAAGTTTCTCAATGTCAATAGAGATGGTAACATTTGTACAGAAAGTTACTATCACATTTAGCACCATAAAGCTTCCAGTGCAATGTTTGAGTCTAATGTCAATTTCTTACCTGCAATCAAGAACTCTTTGAGATCTGGCTCCGTTATTCTAACAAATTTTTGGACATCACCAAGCCTGGCTTTAATCAACATGGTTCCTGCAGCACACAATTCCTCATTGTCAGAATCTTATATGCTTATCATGATAACAAAAACACAAATTTAACAGCAAGTGCGTGGTTTTCAACAGAGCCCTGCAGTAAGACTAACGTTAACTTTTATTGTTCAATTTGAAAATAAAATGTGTAGCTTGTTTCAGGCCACCAAACAGCAGATAAAGGATCAGCTATTTACAGAATTGACAAGCACCACTTCCATTTTTACTTCATAATAAAACACCCGAGTCCAGGGCTGTACTGTTTTTTAGCACAGGACCAGAGAGTCGTAGCACACCCTAAAAATGAATGAATGTTACATCTTTGTATGAATGGATAACAGACAGACACACACATGCAGAGACAGACACAGACAGACAGAGACATAGACACAGACAGACAGACACATACACACATACATACATACATACACAAAGAGGGAGAGACACACACGCAGACAGACACACACACACACATACACATACATACACAGAGAGGGAGAGACACACACGCAGACAGAGACAGACAGACACACACACATACATACACAGAGAGGGAGAGACACACACGCAGACAGAGACAGACAGACACACACACATACATACGCAGAGAGGGAGAGACACACACATACAGAGACAGACAGACACACACACACACACATACACAAAGAGGGAGAGACACACACGCAGACAGAGACAGACACACACACACAAATACATACACAAAGAGGGAGAGACACACACGCAGACAGAGACAGACACACACACACAAATACATAAACAAAGAGGGAGAGACACACACGCAGACAGAGACAGACACACACACACACACACATACACAAAGAGGGAGACACACACGCAGACAGAGACAGACAGACAGACTGCTCCCACTCAGCGTTGTAGCTGTATCTGTACGTTTACATTTTTGTCGTTGGCGCTTTTTCGGTCGGTGTTGGTGGGTCCTCGTTCGCTTCATTTACGTTGTTGTCTGTGTCGTGTCTTTCGTTCGTTTTGTGTTCTCAACGCAAACAGGTTGAAAAAAACTCTTTTTAAGACCCCGCGGGAACCCTGTGTTAATTACTAGGGATGAGCGAGTACAGCATTATCTGTATCTGTATCTGTATCTGTTAACCATATGAATTATCCGTATCCGTACTCGGAGTGGGCGGGGCCTAACCCGGAAGTGGGTGTGATTTAACCCGGAAGTGGGCTGGTTCAACATAACTTTCTTTTTTAACTTTGAAGATTTTTTTATTTTTATTTTTTTTAAATGTATTTCCACACCAGGTGTGTGTGTGTGTGTGCGCGTGTGCGTGTGTGTGTGTGTGTGAGTGAGATGCGAGGGACGTTCACTGTCTCCCGGAGAAATGAACACTCTGGGTTTTTAGTATAGAAATACGTGAATTATATTCGTTCACAAGTCATACAGACTGGTTTTGTTATTTTAACTTCACATTAACACTTAAAGTTTAGTGCAGTGTAATTGTTTGCCGTGATAATTAAATGCCAGTGTGATAATAGATGACAATTTCAAACCATACAAACTGTCATGTTGTACTGTATTTAATAGAGGTTTACTTTACTGTAAAGTAAGTGTAAATGTAAAGTGAAAATAACAAAACAAGTCATTATGACTTGTGAACAAATATAATTCACATCTTTCTATACTAAAAACACAGAGTGTTCATTTCTCCGGGAGACAGTGAACGTCCCTCGCATCTCCAGCGCTCCTCTACGGAGCCAATGCAGGTCTCGTGAAAAATGATCCGAAGACTCGTACCCGAAGACCCAGTCGGGAAATGAACGAATCATTTCTGCTTCCTTGGCTAAGCCTATGGAACAGTCCCGATGCGCAGTGAACCTGAGTGACTGAGAGACAGAGAGCTGTTCTGTGAGTGAGTGAGCAGAGCCGTGTGTGACGGGCGGAGCGGTGTGACGCTGTGTGAGGATTTTCATTAAGTCCGAGCATGGTCAAGTTGGACACGAGCGCATTTTAAGCTAGGTATTCACTCGGTCCCGTTAGCCGTTTTTAGTTCGGTGTTAAGATACAAAACCCGATCAAATACGGGGGCGAGCAACACAATGTTCTTCATAAACACAATTTCTGTTGAAATGTCAACATAAAAAGTGGGTTAATATATGAAAATAAGAAACTTACCGCGGCCGCTCGACGGGGAGAACATAGCGGTTGGAAAAATCTTGACGGTTGATCTCATCGGTTTGAAGGATGACGAGGTGGGCGGGGCTTTACAGAGTCAAATCGACACGGCGCCTTGTAACTCTGCAAATTAACACCAACACTAGGGGGCATTCTACTCAATCTGTTGTAATAACTCTGAAAGAGTCAATGAACTTTGACACTGCACATTTAACACTGCGAAATTTACTGTGCAGGAGCACAAGTGCTTCTGATACAGTGCTCGATGAGTGTGTAATTAAGTCGTGCTTATGATTCGCTTATTGTCACCAAATTCAGCTGCCCCAGGCCTTATTATTGGGGTTCTGAGAGCGTTTGACTGTCATGCTGAGATGACTGAGTGCAGAATACAGTGCCATGGTGACAGCTGAATCAATGGGTGCTGTTACATGAGCCACTTTATATTTTCTTCCAGATCTAATCACTATGATCAACACTTCCCATGGAAGTCTTTAAATCAAAATTAACTAAGCAAAGTAAAGTAAGATTACATGTACCCATGCTGTGCATCCTTACTTCACTTAATAAAAAAAGATGATGATATCTTTTTGCCTCTGTGTCTTGTGTCCGTCCCTCAAGGCGTTGCTTTTAAAGCCTTCAAATCCTTTCACACATTTGTGTCAGCTGAAAGCTCACCTGAGGATGCTCCTGAAAAGAACAGACTGTGCTAGCAGGCTTATAGGGCTGTTAAGGTTACAGGGCTGGAGAATGTGACTGTGAATGTGTGTATGTGTGTCTGGACTGTATATGTACTGTATGTGTTGATGTGTCCATGTGCAGGCAAGCTATTCCTGAAAAACACGAGTAGAAATGGAATGATAATAGACTTCTTTGCTGAGACAAAGAACTGAGGCTTTCACTTACCATTTCTCTCTCCTTCATGTAAGAGGTAAACATTTGTTTTAAGTTTTACGTTCAATTCTGCCTTCATTTGAGGCACACAACAAGACTCCCTCTGGTAGGAATCAAAACATGGATGTATTGGATATGTGTTATTGACCATTCAGCCAATGTGTGCTACTTAAATACATTTTTCTCAACATTTTTTGGATTTGAGTGTTACTAATGATGTTTCTTTTTTATTCTGAATCAAAATCAGTGATTCACGGTGAGCATCCCAAAATACATGTATCAGCGTGAGTTTTAGTCAGATTGCTTGATGCCACAACTTTGGAGTTGCTTCAGCATCCCAAACATAACCAATCCAGGTTTGTGAGGCTTCCTTACTGCAGAGCTACGTCTGATTGTAACCTCTGGACTTTAGTTCAGATACAATAAGCTTTGCATACACTATGTGCTTATCTCCACCGAGGCAGTTGCTTTAATTTTCTGTTTTAGTCTAAATAACAATCTAGATCTGCATCAGAGCAGATATCAGGCTTTTGGGACATAACACACTGACCTCTGTGAAAGACCTGTGCCAGATGAGGGGCTAAACATGAGTGTTGACCGGACACTGTGGTGTCTCTGTATTTCCTCACAGTCACAGAGGAATTAAAGTCAACCACCATTTGGCACACCTCACCCTTAATCCCTCAGCCCCACACATGAACGGCTTTCCACTTGGAGGTGGATCATCATGACCACCAGTGACATGATCTCATCTTTCTTTTGGACTCATTGAATGCTGGATGTCTGGATGTATCTGTCGAGATTTATGCGGATGGATCAGACATGGAGAAGGGTTTATCCTAGATAATGTAAATTCAATTATTTAGATTTTTTACAATTTGTGCATAAATGTGGCATAATAAATAAATAAATATATAATTGATCAATTTGATTAATTTCTGTAACATATACCGACAGGTAACACACAACTCTGAAATGAAATGAAATAAAAACAATCTCCTTTCAGTTGTAAGAGAAGCATAATTCTAACTAAATGCATACAAGACAGATACTTCAGAGTCAGTTGTGATCCATGGCTCAGGCGGGTCGGTGATTCCATGCCCGGCTCTTTCAGTCCACATAATGTCCCCTGCTGGCTGGACTCGCAGTGTGTGGATGTGGTGTGTGCTTGAGAAGCACTAGGCTATATATAGAAACGCTGTATGAATGTGTGTGTGTGAATGGATGAATGTGACTTGGAGTGTGAGTTTTAAGTGCTTTGACTGGTTGTTAAGACCAGAAAATTGTTATATAATTGCATTAATGCCACCCTTTGTTAATAGTCTGAGTCAAAACGTTTTTCTTGTTGAGATGCTTACATCATCGCTCTGGAACAAGAATTGAGATGTGTGTGAAGGGATTCGTGCATTTTGGATGCAAGAGTAATTTTTGTGCCGCGTGAGAGACTTGTGTGTTACCATTGTTTTCATCCACCCCTCCAGAGTGAGTTCTTCAAACTCTGTTTTTTCTTGTGATATCTCTCACCTTGTGTGTCTGTTGGTTGTTTTACCTCCTGTCATTGTCTATTTTCTCGTTTTTACGATTGTCTGCCCCACCTTGTTGTTTTTCACCTGCGTCCTATTATCCCTGTCTCTCTTGTGTATTGAGTCTCTCTGCTCTCACATATTATTGTTAGTTGGTCTGTACAACTTCCCAGTGTTTCCCTGTGCGTTGGTTCTATAGACATGTCTTTGAGTAGGATTTCCTGTGTGCATCTGCCTGGGTCTCCACCACCCAGAGCTACTGTAAGCCTGTTTGTTCTTATTAAAGTGTGCAAGTCTGTATTTGGGTCCAGTGATGATTGCATTGGAAGAACTACTTGTTTTAAAAACTAAAGTTATAATGGTTGTTTTTTTTTTACAAATACCGAAGTGCAGATTTTCGAAAAACAGTTTGTGTGTATTCATGTGTAAATGTAAAACAGTGTTTGGGAGATGTCACGTCTCATGAGCATGCACCAGAAACAACAGTATTGACGGCTATATACTGGTACCTCTATGTTTCAGTGGCACTCCTAGGTCTACAACTATACGTTTGCAGCTACATTTTGAATCACTGCAAAACAGTACTGTCATTCACAGGCATTTTCCTTGGCCAATATAACATGGACCACATTATTCTTCTATTGTTTTCGAATGAGAATCGGTGTAGACTTTGTTTGAGTTCGTAGTAATCAACCTGATGGAGATATACGGATACGTATTTGTTCAGAAAAATATCGGCAGTAGTATAGACAAGGCTTAGGTTTGACGGCTTGAATTTGGTCAAGGAGATATGTTAAATAGTCCCCTCTCTTTCTCGTCCAAGAAGGGAGATACCAAATGCAAACCCAAGCTCAACGGACTATATGCTGGCACAAATATAATCTTTGGAGTAACTTAACACAGGCCAGACATTCTGTTTTGTCTTATCAAAAATAATGCATTCTTGAATTCCTGTTTCTGTTTGATGTGGGTTAATGGGACTCTTTTTGGGAAACACATTGCCAAGTGTATGAAGTCAGAACAAGCAGTATAGCTGGCACTCCCCAAACTTGTTCCTGAGCGTTTCACAAGGGACAGCATGAAGAAAAGAACTCCTCAGACAGACAATTTAGACTTCACCCGTTCAAGCCAAAAGTGATATAAAACAACATCAAAAAGTAATGACAACAGAATTCAGAGTCCCTTCAGTGGCTGTCACATTCCCACTGTAACTTTAGGTTTCCTGTGGCTCCTCAGGGAGATTTTCAGACTAGTACCTCAAACTAACAGAGGCAGATTTGAGCTCTCCTTTGGTGTAAAGTAGGTTAAAGTAGATATCCAATGATTTAGAAAGGAAATTACAGTAACTGGATCGAGGCAAGTTAAAATGTGAAATATTAGTTACAAGGTTTAAAGGTGCAGTGTGTACAATTTATGTGAAAGGGATCTGTTGGCAGGAAATGAATATAAAATAATCCTAGTTATGTTTTCACAAGTCTGTAATCATCTAAATTGTAAAAATTGTTGTCTACATGCAACTTCACCACTAGATGTCTCTAAATTCTAAAAACTGAACCTTTAATGATGCAATCTGCCCAGGTCCCCAAAACTGTGTGAGCAGGTGTGTGTGCGTATTCTTTCCAGAGGCAGCTCTGTACTCACCTGTGTATTGTCCTCAAGGGATCAATATCACTGTGAACCAGTGTGGTGGCCACAAAAGCCAATTTCATGCCAATCAATCGGCTTCCCACCAAACCTTCCAGCAACCCAGGCACCAAATGTCTGCCAGGTGAATCAAACAGAACCAAAAGGAAAGCTCATCTCTTCCCCCACCCACATAGTTCATGCTGGTTGCTTTCCACTTCATCCATTTCATGGAACACACAAAACCAGCTTAGTATGGACACCCACCCACCGACTGACTGTGACTGAGAGAAAATATCCTCATATTGATTCTGCTCTGTTGAGATGATGGAATTGAATAAAGTGCAGGCAGACTGACCCTTAATGTACTCATCCTTGGTGTGAGGTTATTAGACTGCGCCTGTTTATGCAATGAACACGTCATGAATGGAAGAAAAGTTGTGTGAGGTCAGGGATGTGTCTGTTGGATAGTCCAGTGCTATAGTTACAGACAGTTTTTTTTTTTTTTTTAAATCACTGATCCTTGATTTGACCAAAGTAGTCAGTAGACTATGTGCAAGTTTAGTCTGAGGCTGCAAAGGAAAGGAGAGGAAAGTGGAGAAGGGCGAGAAAAAGTGAGGATGAGGAGCAGCAACATAGGGGGGAAAGTGAGCTGACACATCCTCTCAGTACTTATATAGCTTACGGCTAGTGTGTGTCTGTGTTGAAGTGAAGTGCTGGAGGCTCCATGCTGGAGTTTGAGTAGGTAGCAGCCCAGGATGCACACCACCCTGATCTAGACTGACAGGCTAGAACACAATCTACATTCCCCTGGTCAACAGCCTGAACGCAAGTCCACTAACAGTGACCAACATCCAACAGTCAGCAAACCTGAACAACACACAGGTTACTTAGTTTTATAACATTGCACATGGTGAGGACTTATTGGAAATAAGAGAGGTACTATGACTACCTACAATTCAGACTACTAACGTTTCTTATTAGGAAGTTCAAACTTTGAAATGGGATTGGATGGCAATTAGATTGGTTTTAGGGACAAAAACTGCATCGCTCCGGTGTGCTGCCTGCTTGCTGCTGAGGCAAGTGAATATTCTGTTTTGTACAGAGTGTATTTGTTTGTTTGTGCCTGAGAGAGGGGAGTAAATAAACAGACCCGAAGCTGTGTAGTTTCATTCATCCTAGACAAAATGATTGGTGGATAATCAATAAATTGTGGCTGACCCTTTCATTAATGAAACTACAGCATCTCAAAGGATTATGTCCCTTTGTGATGATTCTACACTTTATGATTTCTGTCCAATGCCAAGACTCAGTTGCCAAGCAGAACTCAACTTCATTAATGTTTTCAGGTCAGGTTAAATCTGAAATATTGTCAAAAAGGAGCTTCTGCATTTACTTTGACACCAAATAATTTGCTCGTGGGTCATACTCTGATTTGACTCATCTCTGCAGCTGCACAGAGTAGACCCTTTAAAGTTAATACTACAGTTATAACTGTAGTATTGTCTGACTAAAAATGTATACTATTATGACTAAAACGAATTTAGAGGAAAATACTTTTTTTTAAATGATAAGCACAACCCAACTGATGACCGGCGGTCAACAACATCATGCAGACTGAGGAGACTGTAGATGGATTATTGAAGCCTGGTAAACTTCCCTTTATGGACACAAAGGTAACTGCACAACTGTGACGTGAAACTATTTATAGAGTACTTTGTCAGAGGAGATTACCTCCTGCCCCCCTCACGACATATTCTCAAGATGACTGGTTCTCCCTGACCAGTGTGCGGTTGGAAGCTGGACAGACCTGCAAGCTAAGCACATCCTTCAAATAGTCATAAGCACCTCTTCAATAAATCCCTTCCACAAGCCAAAGTGTGTGTCCATGTGGGTGTGTGTGTGTGTGTGTGTGTGTGTGTGCTCAGGTGCGTGCGCATCACAGACTGAGGTGATGAGATGCTTAAAATAGGACAGACAAAAGGATGGAGGGATGACTCGAATGCTGTGATGTTGTGGGGATTTATCACACAACGACGGTGAGTGGAGAGACGGATGGATGGATGATGGGAAATAGAAGGAGGATATGGATGAGACCGACTAAAGCGCAGGCTGATGGAGTGTTTAGCTGGGTGACTGACTAAGCCATAAGTCTCTCGTGAGCCTGTATGCGCTCCCTCTCTCGCTTTATCTGTTCTACCCCCTCCTCTCTCTGCGTCTCTTTAAAACAACACTATGTTCTGTGCGGTGACAAGCCAGGATGAAATGATTGGCCCTTCGTTTTCCCTCGACCGCCCTTTCAGATAATCACTACACCTTCTGGCTGCCTCCACATGCTGACTCTACTTTATTAAAGCCAATCTCTCAATACATTATGTTATCGTAGTTGAGTGTCACCGCTTTGACTTGGGTGGGCTTTGAAACTGCAAATGTGGTTCCCTAACTTTTAAAACCATATACTTTTGCAAAATGTCCATGTGCTCTCTGCTCTATACACAGACTGCCTGAGTCGAGGTCACGAAGGACTTACTACCTGCAAGTGATACTGCAGGTAGTCGGCATCTTCAAAACTGAATTATTCCTTCCTCTTGTGTCCTCCAGGGGTCGATTTTGGATTCCCTCTTATTGACCATATACATTCTGTATATACAGTATAAGTAATGCATGCTATGTCGATTATATGTCTCGGCAAAGCTTGGTAACACAGATGTATCCTGCATTATGTCCTGCTTCTCGGAAAGTTGGACTAGGATGGGCAAAAACCTCCTGCCCCCTGAGGTCCTAACACTACCGGCATCAATAACCTGTCCTGTAGTCTGGGTGCCTTATCCAATAATGTGTTGTGGTTGATTTAGAATTGTTTTCTGATTCTGAGTTGAATAAAGTTGTACAGTCCTCCCTTGTCCAACTGAGACAGAAACCTTAGATCCGGTCATTCTCTTTGCTCTGCAGACGTAAAGAAGGTCACCCATGCTTTTACCCCTCCCATACTTAGCCCCCTCTCTATTTTTGTATCAGCGGGCGAAACATCCAACGACTGCAGTAGATAGAAAATGCTGCTGCCAGGCTGTTAACACGTACTAAGAGAAACGACCACATTACACCAACTCTTGCTGCCCTTCACTGGCTTCCTGTGAGTTTTAGAATTGATTTTACTGCTCGTCTTGAATGGCCTGGCTCCTGCCTACATCTGCGATCTGCGAACTCCTTATGAGCCTGATCGCTACTTCAGATCCTCTGGAAGGGCCTACAAATGGTTACTGAATACAAAATCGTCACCTAATGTGACTGAGCCTTTGCTTCTTTAGACCGTCAGCTGTAGCTCTCACTGCAAAGTTGGCTGTCAGGCACATAAATGTCAAAGTAAAAGAAAGAAATCTTGCCAATCCTATTATACTTCTGAAACTAAACTCTCTCATCTAACAAAGTATTCACACTCCATGTTTTGGTTCTCCATATTTTGGTCAGATGCATTCTCTTTGCTTTAGTCATTCTTGAGATATGCTTATAACTTGACCTTAGTCCACCTATAATTATTACTGATAAAGCCTGTAGAAGCTTAACCGAGAAGAGTTGAGGCTGTGATTGTAGCCAACGGAGCTTCTACAAATTAATGAATTACACCTCTAAATAGATTTCACTTGTTTATTGTTAAGCCATGTACCAACATGTCTCAATGTTATTTAATTTCGTCATCATGGGTTTTTATAATTGAACTGGATTATATCCTGGATTCAATCCAGTTGAATTAGAATAAACTACACAATACATTTTGCAAAAAGTAGAGGAGTCTACAGGCCGACTGTAAAAGGCACTCTAGCCTATATCTTTCAATTTCTGGTCAGTCACTGAATTGAGGTCAAGGCCAATGTCAGCTGGGAGTCGCTCCAGCCCTTCTGCAACCCTCTGATGAATAGATGAATTGTTTCTTTCTAAGCACATTTTAATCTCTGTTTAATAAAAAAGTCTAATCATTTGTGCAGGTCGGAATCATATTGTCAAATCAGCAAATGTGCCTATGTAGACATGTGCAGTCCCCCAAAATACACAAATGCATACGCACATGTCACTCTAAAATGCTGTCATTGAGCGTCAGTGAAATGGCAGCAGCGAGATTGCAGGCTACCGTGGCTGATCTGAGCTCATTAGGACAGCGACTCAGACTGAGGGGATTCAGTTGGGATTTGTTACGCTGCAGCAGCACCCCTGCACCGGCCAGGAGGTGAAATTGAAAGTGATGAAGTGGAGGACGAAGGGGAGTATTAAGAGAAGGTAAAGAGATGAATTTGATGGGCAGGAGGAAATTGGGAGCAGAGGGAAGAAATTTAGGAAAAAGAGAAGCGGTAAAGTGGCAGTGGGTGGGAGAAATGAGAGAAGAGAAATTGGAGCAAGGCGAAGGAGGAATAAAACACAAAGACGATAAGGCAAGACAAAAATTAGAAAAGGGAATAGATAAAGAAGAAAGACATGGCAGGGAAATGTGCAACTCACATTTTCAGGACCTTTCAAATGTTAACTAGCAATTGATGAATAAAAATATGCAAAATGGTTTGAGATAGCAGCAGCAAAAAGGACAAAAAGATTCAAATTTAGTCAAATTGACAGCAGTTTGTGTGAGTACTTAAGAGGAATGAGAGTGTGAGTGATGGCAAAATAGCAGAGTGTATGTATGTGTTCAGGTTGTCTGATGCATATGTATAAAAATTAAGTAAGGAGAAGAGATGGGCAGAAGGGAAGAAATAAAAGGAAGAAGGGAGGAAATGGTATGAGGACAGTGAAGGGAAGATTGAAGAGGGATTTTCCAGTTGGTTACCCAGTTCTGACCACGTGTGAAATTTGCTCTGAACATCCGGTGGCGTTCAATCACCAGTCAAGTGAAGCAACAAGGAAATTAACGCCAGCACAGGGAGGGAGAAATGGGGAGAGCTAAAGGAAAAATCTGAAAAGGGCGTCTGAGAAAAAACACATATATTCATGGGACATTTGCAGCAGTGTTCCTCATGCTCCTTAAAGCATTTGGATTGAAAAGCGAGCACTGCAAAAGCTGATGTAACAAGTCGTACATCACAACCATGAAGTCAGCTATTGACTCATGCTGTTATAGGAACAAAATGAGATACACAGCCAGTGAGGTATGGTAGTTATTTTTACCATATTCAAATGAACGCGTTTCATTTTGAGTCTTTGTCTCACATTTCTTAATACGTTTCTACTAGTGCTGCAATTTGTGTTTTTATGCCGGGGTTCAAAGAAATTATGCTTGTTTCCGTTCTGCAAATTATGTTTGACAGTAGAAAGTGGCGTGAAAACAGCTGGAATTATGTTGAATCATTTTAAGACTCAGTATGTGTTCAAGTGCTAATCCCAGGCATAATATGTTTTAGTGTGTCTGAGGACATCTGTGACAACTGGTGGCTTTTCATAGAACACAGTCTGTAACTTAATTTTAAACACTGTAGGGGGGTGGAAATCCATTTTGCAGCATTTATTCTGTTTAAACTTCATTTGAGAATTCAGCTGGCAGTATTTCATTGTCTTTATAGCTTTTTTATGATAAGCAAACTCCGTGAAGAGACCAATGAATTCATACTTCCAACAAGTATTTAATTTGTATCCACATCAGCCAGCGCTGCAACAGCACAGAAAACAACCAGCAGCCTCCTGTGGGAAAGTCTGTGTTTCCTTGAACCATCCCTCCAACCCCCCTCTTGATGAGGACTTTTTCCGCACTGCATCTCCTGACTTCCTTCTTTGCTCCCGTCATAATGCCATCGGCCACCAGAGGTCCCCTGATGAAGAAATGTCAGCAATTATTGAATTGTATTGTTAGGAGCAGTTATCTTTCATAACAGTGTTGACCATGACCTGCAGGTCCGTCTGTATTGCTTTCGTGAGTTCAACTTACCACCACTTTTCTTGTAATTTTTCTTTTACTTTTTTTGGCTGTGTGTGTGTTCCTGAACTGAGCTATGATCCCATTTAAACTGGCAAAATGTGTCTCATGATGTCTACGACAAAATGATAAAGCTTCACATCTGTTTTTTTTTCCCTCAGCTTCTTGACTTTCTAAAGTGCAGCACAGTAAGAGAGACCAGAGGAAAACCGAGGAGGGCAGTGAGATGAGAACAGAGAGTAAAGAAAAAAGATATGATGACACCAAGAGAAATAACCAAGACTGACACACAAGACAAATAGAGAATTGGAGATCAAATGCATCCGTGCGGCCATTCGCGATTTAGTTTCAGTCAGCTGACGTAGAGTGAAATCCAGAGATGGGTAGTTTCCCAAACAGGCACAAAGATGAAAGTGGAGTTTGTCATTGTACATAAGATAACATGTTCTTAACAGTGCAAATAGGACACACCATCCAATACAAACTTTAATCAAACACATACAAGCATATAGTCCATATCTGTTAGCAACAAACTGAAAAGTGGAACTTAAAAACTGTAAAGACACTGAAGGAAGGAAGCTAACAGCTAGAATTAGGTGAATTCAGACAAAAGGAGACCCTGACAGTTTCAGACGCTGGGTTACATCTGATGAAAGGTGAAACACAGACACATAACATGATGCAGGACCTGAGTCTCCGCACCTCCGCAGCCAGACAGATCCATGCACTTAAGATGGAAGAAAATCCTACACCTTGACATTTTGTCAGGGGAGATGGATGATCACAGCAGTGCCGGAAGCATTTGAATCTGACATGTCGTTCTTGTGCCACCAAACCATGTATAATGTAGAAAGCCGTGTGCTCAGTTAGTTGATGTTGCTCAGCTGCTTGGAAATCATCTCTTCAAGTCACTCTCCTCCCTTTAGCCTTCAGCAGTCTTTGAAAGCTCTTGCTTGAATTGCTGCGGGAAGTGTTTGTGCAGTTGATTGCATAGCAGCTCTTTACCATTTCAGCCGTGTCTGTCTTTGTGAGTTTCCATGTGAACACATCAGGACCGATGTGGCAGCATTTGACCCCCATGGGCCAGTGACTGTTGAGACTTCCGTTTACAGTGACATCACATGCAGATGCACGCACACACACACACACACACACACACACACACACACACACACACACACACACACACACACACACACACACACACACACACACACACACACACACACACACACACACACACACACACACACACACACACACAGTTGTCCTCTTACCAGAAGATCGGGGGTTCGATCCCAGTTGTTCCAATATGCATGCCAAAGTGTCCCTGGGCAAGATACTGAACCCAGGATTGCCACTCATAGAAAAAGTGCTGCCCATAGATTACAATTTCATTTAATTTAGTTGACCCTTTTATCCAAAACAACTTACAATATGTAGATGCACTGCATGAATGAATGTGTGTGTGAATGGATGAACGGCAATAAACTGCACTGTACCTTGAGTGGTCATCAAGACCGGAAAAGCATAATATAAATACAGAGCATTTACCATTTATGTCCTAAAGGGATAGTTCATCCAAAAATAAAAATTCACTCATTATCTACTCAGCCCTATGCTGATGGAGGGGTGGGTGAAGTGAGCCCTGACATTCAAATTCGGCTCAAAAAAGGCATCATATACACCATGTTTTTAGCCTAGATGACCGCTTTGATTTTAGTGCCAACAATGCTCCAGAGGAGGATATCAGAGGACATTTAGGCTAAAAACTGTAAATGCCTTTTCGAGTCCAATTTGAATGTTTGGGCTTAGGACACTTAGATAACACCAAAGGAGCGGTATGGAGGCGTTTAATTTTCTTTTCTTTTATTGTTCATCACCGTTTACTTCAATTTGATTGGATTTGGCCTCAAAGCTATTTACCCCTAAAACTCTAGAAGGGTTTTGTGGACATTTTTGGGTGCGCTTTCCCTTTAAGGTTGTGGCTAAATGTTCTAACAGAGCAGCCATATGTAAACCCTTGTGTCGATCACCGCTAATAGTCTTTATTTCGGTTTGTTCGTTCTCAGTCTGTTGATTTATGGGACTTTGATCAGCTTTGTAATAAGTGGTTCAAAGCAAGGAAAAAAACATCTGTGTCAAAGTAGAACTCAGACAAGTAAAACCATTACAATTTGAACATAAAACAATATTGTAGTGAGAAAGCTAATATCAATAGATCATATAAATGTATTTCTTCAAATGTTATTGTTATTGTTTTAGGTGTTAACGACAGCTCAACTTCTATAGCAGAGGGAACAATCACCCTCACGTAACTTTTAACTTAACCTTACTTTGCTTTGAGTTTTAGGCCACTGACCATGTTCCATCTGCATTACCTTTGACGATGGTATTACAGGTTAGAGGGGGCAGGGGTGTACCTAGACTCTCTGCAGAGAGGAGCTAGAGGGGCACTATCAAAGGGCCGTACTTATAATGTTATTTTAATGTTCTCATCTGTAAAACAGCTTACATATATAACATCCTATTCAACCCAATAACATAAATTGTCACTTATTGAGCAAATCAAGCCTGTGTCTCAGAAAACAAACATCGGGCCCACTATAAGACAAGTTTTTACTGGAGAACAAAGTGTTTCAGGACCTTGGACAGCAAGGGATGAGATTGACGGTGCATGTCTACATCGGTTCAGCACCACATCCAACAGACAGCGACTAAAATAGATACAGCGGTCTACAGCGCTATAAGGCCCATTCCAATACAAAAAAGACACAGTTGCCCACATCCCACAACAGCACAAGCAGTGCAAAGATGTTACACTCTGCACTCTGGACTCTCTGCTCTTCCTGCTCAAGTTTATTCAAGCTCATTAACAAGCCAAGCTCATACCATATACAAAACTACATCCCTTTCACTCCTTTGTTTCTATCACAACCTTATCCTTCACTCCTTCATGATGGCAAACCTGCCAACACCTTTCATTCAATCAATTAATCACATTTTATTTGTATAGCCCATATTCACAAATAACAATTTGTCTCATAGGGCTTTAACAAGGTGTGACATCCTCTGCCGTTAACCCACAATAACAGAAAGGAAAAACTACAAAAACCCTAACCCTTTTAACAGGGAAAAAGAAGTTAGAAACCTCAGAGAGAGCCACATGTGAGGGATCCCTCTCCCAGGACGGACAGCTGTGCAATAGATGCCTTTGTCCTTAACACAGAGAAAAATGGGACAGGACAGTGTGGCGTTATGAGCGCAAATACTTATCAATGATTATCAGACACCTGAAACATAAATTCTCTGGTCAGGTGTGGGAATAAGTGCTTAAGCATAATATCTGGTCATATGGGTAATCCTTACACCTAGGCCCCACTGGCTGCATGAGTGGTGTGTGACTGCTGCATCACTGACCTCACAGGCGTCTGTTGTTCACACTGGCAGTATGCTTGCTGTGTGCCTGCTGCGGAGCTGTGAGGTTTCAGGTATGACTACTGTATGTCCTCGAATAAAATCAGCCTACTCAGCTGAATACCAGGATACCACACCATGAAGCTATGCATCTTCCAGTTCTTATAACAATAAAAACATGTTAAAACAAATACATTTATTAAGTCAACAAAAATGCTGCATGTTTTTAATTAAAAACAGGTACAGGACATTTTGCATACATTTTGCTTATTGACATATATTGACAAAATTGAAACTGTGGTCAAAGATAATTTTCGCTGTCTATTTTTCTGTGAACCACGTTTGTTATGTGAAGAAAACAAGCAAGACCTCTGCTCTCTAGAAGAGCGGCGCAGCTCAGGCATCTGAGACGCTCTAACCTGAAAACATGGGCCCCAAAAGCATGACAGTACGTAATGCACACACCACATTATAGATATTCTCTAAACCAGACTGACTGCCATGCTCAAGCACAGCTCAGATCATGTTGGTTGTGAGAGTACGGTTTTGAAGCTGTGTATCAGTCGGGTACTCCTCCTGGATAAAAATGTTGGCAACCAGGTCCTCTGCTGGCACGGCTGCTGGAAACATCACCGACAGCTGGGCTACTGTCCTCCACCTCATCACCTCTGCTGCAGTCCAGCCAAAAGGTAGCTCAGTAGAGGGGCCTTACTAAGTGCCCTGAGATGGATGCACCCTCTGCCCCTGTGGTCGTTCCACCTATGTATATGGTTCATTCATGCCTTGCTGCTGCTGCTCGTCATAGCGTCTTGCCTATTTTCCCACATGACATGGTTCCCCAGAAACCCTAAGGGAGCAGTTTTCTGCTGGTGTCTCTTCACTTTGAGGACCTCTGATTGTCAACTGATTAAAGTTCCCAATTACCATTATCCCAGGATGACTGTAGCGCGGACAGACACATGCTGTATGCTTGTTAAGCTGCAGTGTGTCACAATTGAGACAACTGTGATACAGATAAAAGAGTGAAGACACAGTGCTTGACTATTGATGTTTGTTTTTTTTCAAACACAATCTCTGAAGTTTCCTTCAGGTTTCAAGGATTGACGAGATCAGATCTGGATGTTTTCCTGTTTACTATATGACCAGTGAGCAGTTCATGTTTCCGTGAAAACAAAGAGCAACACTTGCCGACTTAATGGAACAACACAGGGCAACAATCAATGGAAACAGCATCCTTTTCAGTACTCTCTCGCTGCCTCTCTGTCTTCCTGCTTTGCGTTTGTTTGTGTTCATATAATTGTTTTTTTTTGCATGTTTGTGCACAGCAGTTGATAAGCAGACGTTTGTTTAGCAATGTGGCGGCTGGGAGGAGGGATGGGAGGGCGTCTGTCTGCCTGCATGGCTGTAAGGGCTGTAAGGATGGAGGAGATGACTGTCAGCTCCATCACCATGTGTGCTTTGAGTTGGCAAGTGTTGCTCCTCTGTGTGGTTTGACTGGAGAGAGAGCATCACGCCTGGGATTACTTAGAATGACTCAACAGATGTTTCACAGAGGAAAAAAAAAAATGGGGATTTCTACTCCTGTTTCTGAGCTGGCAGATGGGAAACCCAAACTGTTTGCTCCTTTAATAACTCACCTCCACTCCTGTGTCGTTGCCACTCGACCGACTGCCGCCTGTGTCCCGAGAGACCTTCGACAAAATAACAAGAGCAGATGCAAACTGTCACATCCGTGGTTTTAAAGTGAGGAAATAGATCGCTTTAGAAAGACATCAACTTCCATATTCAGTCTTTTCTGAATATTTAAAGAGAGGAAATGAATGCCAGTGGAAAAAAGATCTTTCTGCAGTTTGACACATTTACTTTTTGTCTTTCCTAAGATGAAGAAACAGCAGCCACACCACAGTTGTACATTTGTTCAGAATCACAGAGTAGCTTTGGGAGCAGACACACAGACTCTCTCTTACCCCTAAGTACTAGTGCTGTACGGCTTTTAATGGTAACACAACATATTGAAATCAACAAAATATGTGCACCTTACACAATTATGTTTGATGTTGTACACATATAAATAGATTCATATATTAAATTATTGGTCAAAGTATAAAAAGTCAAAATGAATGTAGTATAATTAAGATTTACTGATCTACATATCTGTACACACATCCATAAAAAGCCTGCAATTGTTATCAATTTGAATTATCTTTATAATCTTATATAAAGGTGCAAGAACAACATTGTAAGAAAAGGAAACAGTTGTATTATTTGACACACTTGTTCACCTATAACACAGAGGAATGAGTTACAATTGGTACAAACACAGTTGCAGTAACTCTCTCACCATATTGTAAATCAGACATCAATACTCAACAACAATGGCAAGAATACGAAAATCATTTCTGATCATATACTATAACATTTCAATGCAGTTGGAGCTCTAAAACATGACTCCACAGCTCGCTCTCTTAGAACATGAAAGTAAAATAATAAACCACGTCACCCCTGTTTCTCATAAATACTATGTACTTATGTTGTGAATTAGAAAATTAAAGAAATAGTAATATTTCTGTGTGTGCACGTGCATGATTAACCTTAAGCTTTCCTTAAAACATGTATTCACCTTGTAATGCAATGATTTTACAATATGCAGATTTGCTTTTTGTCCACATAAGGAAGACAAGTGTCCAAAATGTGACTACGGTAGCAATTTCAATTCCTCACGATATAAATAATACCAGGACCACACACACACACACACACACACACACACACACACACACACACACACACACACACACACACACACACACACACACACACACACACACACACACACACACTTGCTGAAGAATGGAAAATCTATAATCTATTCTTTTATTCATCTATTTTGACTGACAGCTTATTCTATGCAATCCCCATGTTCACGTGAATAAAATGAGCCAAAATGTGTTTAAACCACCCACAGAATGAGTTCACATTTAAATTTTTTCCTTTTATGGCAAAGGCTACATGAGAGCCTTGTACATGTGCATATTCATCGTGTGATTCCATGGTAGCTGCCATGTTGATGCCAGAGGATAAACTGCTTCGTCGGCCGCTTTTAAAAGTCAGCAGTTTTTTGTTATTTGTTCAGGGACACAGAAGAATTGCCGACTAAACCTCTTTTACTTTTAGCAAAGTGAGGCACGCTAAATGGTCCCTTTGGATCATGTCAAATGAGGAAACCAGTGGAATACACATGCATTTTTGTATATTGATGGAAAATTACCACATGCTCGAACACAACAGGCTGCTGAGAATGAGCAGTCATGACTTTGATCACAATAGGCCACAGAAAATCTCCAGTAAATGCCCAGTGTGTTTCTGTGAGATTTATGTAAATGCCATGACACACTTGGTTGTAGTTATTTTACGTAAGCGATTCATCTATTTGTGCCTTTGTCTTTGATTCTCAACAATCAGACTGGACAAGATCCAATTTGGATTCAAACCTGATGACGATGTGTCATTTAAGTTGTCTGATTAAACTACTGTAGATTCACATGGTCCTGAAGAGGCGTTTTATTTTCATTTTATTATGGACAATTCATATATTAAATCACAATAGGTTAAAAACAAGTTGTAATTAGTTGCTTTAAGATAATTAAAGCTAATAATAATCTAATAATAATCTAATAATAATCCAATTAATGTCTTGCATTAACTTGCATTAGAAATATATTGTAATGTTATACATATGATATAAAACAAAACTGTGTACACGTCTGGTCACTCACTGTGTACAAGTCTGGCCGAAGTCTAACAAGAATGAAGTCAATTAATTTAAGTATTTAAACTATATTGAGAGGTTCACAATAAAGAACCAACAGCAAAACAAGTTAAAAGCTACTTCATGAGTTAGGCGGCTTTCTTTTATTTATTTTTTAAATATTTGCTACATGTGCCTTTATTTCTGATGACAGATGGGATCCTCCTGGGCAGGGATGATACCAGTCTTACACAACTCTGTGGAGAGATGTTCTGGCGCTCTTCACAGTTGATTCTCTTCCTTGTTTGTTCTTCCTTTCATTGACAAGTTGGAAATGCCTCTCCTGCCGAGTAAAAAAAAGCTACATTGAGTCCAACCAACTTGTGTCCATTATCATGTTGAGTTTGAAAAAGGGGATCTGGTAGAATACTCTCCCTCCCTTCAGGGTAAGAAAGGAGATGAAAGATTATGATAATAATAAATGAACAATTTAATCAATACACAATTACAACAAATACTATTAAGTTTTCTGGCGGGCTTCATGGTGTTCTGGATGTGTACAGCACAACTTCAGAGATCTGCTTCTTTGGGAAAAACTAAATCAGACATATACTAGCTGTAGTTCAGTTGATGGGTGTTGCTGCTCCCCTAATAACCTGCATTCTGTGTGTGTGTGTGTGTGTGTGTGTGTGTGTGTGTGTGTGTGTGTGTGTGTGTGTGTGTGTGTGTGTCTGTGTGAGAGAGAGAGGGTACATTTGTCAGCCAGCCAGGTCAGTTAAAAATTGTAGGGAAAAGAAAAGCAGACAGTTAATCATTTTTACACGGTGAGACCACAGACAAAGTGGTGTCTTTGAAGGCAAATGCAGAACAGATAAATATTTACCTGTCGGTTATCTACACTAGTAAATATTATATGGTAGTAGTGCAGATGTTTGTCCAGGCATACGTTAAGATACACCTGTGAGCTCCTACTGAGTGCAGTCGCTGTGTTAATACTTGAAAAATAATGTTTTCTATGTCAGAAACACAGTTCTGTTTGTGTGTTGCAATGCTACATTTGTATGCAGTGAAATCTCTAAAGGGTAAAGTAGCTCCGTCTATCTCCAATGGCACGGTTCTAAAAATATCCTGTCTTATTTTATACAGTCATGTTCCTCATTAAACCACTCCCCTGACTTCTAACAGAAATAGAACACACCCCCTGTTCACTGTTTTTTTAGGTTTTCACTCACAAATAACGCAGCAAAATGCAAACACACAAATAGACCTTCCAAACATGGCAAGAAAGACTGGATACATTCTAGTGAAGTCTGGTGAAGAACACAGATTACTGAAGGTAATATGTGGAACTTCTCCAATCTGGATTATGGTGAATGAACAGAAATAAATCCTTTCAGAGCCATTGTTCTCAAGTAATTATGTGATTCAAGCTTGGGCATAAATAAATAAATAAATAAATAACATTGACTGACCATTTTAAAATCTCAAATATTGAAGATTGGTGACATCCTGTTGTAATAGCAACACAACAGGTTTCCAGCTCTAGGTTTTTCAGTTCCACAGTGAACGAAACTATTTCTCGCTCTAAATCCCCTCTAAACTCGAACAAGGGATAATAAGGGGTGGGTAATACTTCCCAGTTTTGTTTTGAGCTAGTACCACAGTGAAAACTGCAGAGTTGGTGGAATTCCCCTACAATAACAATAAATGAATTTGTCTTACACTTTGTAGTACACTTAATATCACACAGTATACTAACTCTAATTATGATAATTTTACAGGCTGCTTATTCAAAGTTATGAAACATTATTACAATGCACCAGGTTGGTTTTTGATGGTTTATGTAAGTCATCTATAGTGACTATAAGGAGTATATATAAAAATAGGATTAGAGTTGTATTAAGGACATTTGGAGAGGATATAAAAAATAATACAAATTTAAGACGGGTTTAGACCTTCTGTTGACTGATTACATTAAACAGTTAGGTTATTATATGTGATTTTGGAATATTTTTGCAACTCAGCACTGTGTCAAATATGGACACAAACTCCTGTTTGCTGGGTATAAAATCAACCCAACTATATGTGTTGAGTAAGTTTGTCAGGGTCTGATCCAAGTCTGACCCAAGGACAAACAGCAGGCGGGTGCAGCTAACATGCTCAAACCCACATGCACGCCTAAAGCTACATAGAGATACCACAGATGCAGAGTACTGAGCTATTGGAGACTTCTGTGGCTCTGACATATTTTCCCATATCTGTTAAAGAGGGTGGCTACGATGATTTAAAATAATCATTTCACTCTCATTATCTACCAGCAGTGTTATTCTAAACTTTAACTGGTTGTTTGTCTGAGGGTCCCAGGTCAGCCTCGCCTCGCTTGCAAATTTCAGGAAAGCAAGTGTCCATGTCCCTCGGCAAGTCGTGTGTGCAGCTGCAGTAAATAGGATTTTCTCAGTGTATGAAATCTGAAGGTGAGCTCATCCATGTGGAACACTGACTCCTAAGCAGTGTGGGAAAAACTTAGAAAAACTCATACTGGGCACGACAAGCCCTTGTGTTTTACATTGCACACCCATGCACAGACTTACATAAACAGCTCAAATACACACACACACACACACACACACACACACACACACACACACACACACACACACACACACACACACACACACACACACACACACACACACACACACACACACACACACACACACACACAGATTTTCTCCTCAAAATATCTTCTGTCCGGTTCTTTAAGGTGAGAAATGAATTAGGATTGAATTCAGTACTTTTGCTTCTCTGTGTCAGCAGATATTTATTTTCACAAGCCTCGCTCCTCACAGTTTGCAATATGATATATTGTGCAAAAGTATGCACAGGGGTGCATACTTTTTGATATTCTTATTAGTTTTTCTTTGTTTGGAGCCCTGAATCAGGAAAAATATTTGAAAATGGCGGGACATCATTTTTTAAGCTGTCTTGCAGCTATTTTGTAATTTTTTTTCTGGTTATCTTCCAGCAGCAACGACAGTAAATACATTTGACACTCATGGATCCCACCAGAGCAAGTAACCCAGCAGGCGTCAAGATACAGGAGCTAGCATGTTCTGATCAGGGAATTCATGGGATAAATGGCTTCTATTTGTGTTGTCACACATTTCAAATGAGGGAAAAGCAAATCCTGACAAACTAATGCACTGGAAAATGTGGTCACACTTCTTTTAGGAGCATAGAACATTTTGGTAAGCATTTAAGAAGAAGCCAAACAATTGGTGCAAATAAAAAAACTGCTATTCATGAGTAAACGGTAGTTATATAAGAGAGAAGCAAATATACATCATGCAAATATTACAATTTCCGATGTTCTTTAGCCATATTAAGTTCGGTTGATGTAGTTACTGTTACTATACTCATCTCTACTTCATCACCATATCTCCATGCATTGCTGCCAGCCATTGTTGCTTTCATGTGTTTAGAAATCTTCAAACTTTGTATAATATTTGTGCTTGGCATCGATGGTATCTTCAATGGGAAAGTGGCTAAACATGAAAGACAGACCCACTACATGTCTGTCCTCAACCTTGACCTCCTAGACATTGCGTTGTGTTGCTGGCAGGAAGCATCTGTATTTGATGGTTCTCCCCCATAAAAGGTCACTCCATATGAAGGGTAGAGTATAAACTGTAGGACAAACTCCATTATGACCAGTAAGCATCTGTTACCGTGTCTGATTGACACCTTCACCAACTGCTGTTCTGTTATGAGATGCTGTACTCCTCTTTAATTGCATATGGATGTAAAACAAATCACATGTCCATTCTGCAAACGGTTGAATTCAATGTTTTGTAGGAGGAGAGACAAACAAAAGTGAAAATACATATGTGACCTGTATTTGAATGACTGCTGATTGCCACTTTCTCTCTGTGTTACAGGGGACAGACTTTGAACTGGTCGGAGCTGATCCAAGTCCAGACATTACATCTGCTGCACTGCACCCCCGCTTCAGCTGCTCTGTGTGGCAGGATCCCCACCTCAGGGGGATGGAAACCCTCATCACTAACTGGCTCATCTACCTTCTGAGATAGTGGCACATAAATATGATATTCAAGTTTACTTCCTCATTGCAGAGGTTGTTGACAGGACCTTTTGGAGGAGTATATTTTCCTTATTGCAAGGAATAGTTCCCAGATTTCCCGTCACTAAGCTGGAGGAAACTGATGGCTGCTACATTTCCACCGGATGATTTACACTGCCTGGATTTTAAAGAGGATCATTAGCAACCACTACCCCCAATCTGTTCCGGAGCTACTTATGCCTGTGTGTGAATATGAGAATTGGAGTGTAATTGTGTGTTTGTATCAAATGGCTTAAGTGAGAAAAAAGAAAACAAGGAATTTTTAATCGGAAAGTACAAAAGAGGACACAGCAAGTAAGTTGAGTACAAGGAGTAGCAGCTATGTCCCGGAGAAGGCCCCATTCGAGTACTGGGTGTCGACTATTTCAGTCTGCGGAGGACGGGACAAGGATGATGGGATACGTAGGACTTGAAGTTTCCTTGAGGGCCAAGCGGTGGAGGTCCTCTCTAATATGGCTGGGACTGCTGCTGCTGCAGGCAGCCCCAGCTGCCGTGTCAGCTCAGAAACTCGATGAGAACGACCCTGTTGTCACCACTGTCTACGGCAGGCTGCGTGGTGTCAAGAAAGAGCTCAACAATGAGATCCTGGGTCCAGTTGTGCAGTTCCTGGGCGTCCCATATGCTTCCCCACCCACTGGCGAGCACCGCTTTCAGCCACCCGAGCCGCCGGCAACGTGGCCTGAGGTGCGCAACGCCACACACTTTGCCCCAGTGTGCCCTCAAAGCATCGTGGAGGGCCGTCTGCCAGATGTGATGCTGCCTGTGTGGTTTACCAACAGCATTGACATCGTGTCAACGTACGTCCAGGACCAGAGCGAAGACTGCCTCTATCTTAACATCTACGTCCCCACTGAGGATGGTGAGTTAGCCTGCGGGGCCCAGGGTAGGATGGTCGGGGAAACAGTGGGGCGCAAGGGTGGAAGGATTTGAACCCACAACCTTCTGGTTGACAGAAGAGTTGTCGGGATGTGTTTTAAGTATGTGAGTGTGCATTTCTGTCTCAGTCCCTGTCTGTCTGTCAGTTAAAGGGAAGCATGCCCTTGTGCATGTTTAATGTGCATGACACTGCTTTAAGTACATGAGTGTGTCAGAGTGGTTTTGTGAGTGACAGAATGGTTGGCATATGTGTGTGAGAGAGCGTGCGTGTGGTGGGCGGCCATCCATACAGTCCAATTCCATCAGTCTCATTCCCTCCATCCTCTCTGACCTTCTCTCCATCTCCACCTCCCTGTCGCTCCTTCTCCTCCTTCTCCCCATGGCCATACCCGCCCCTTCCGCTTAACCTCTCCTAGCTCATCATAGCCTATTGTGCTCTGCCACAATGGCTACAGTTCATTAAACAAGACAGTCGTTGTCATGATCATCACTGATTGATTTGGCTGACTGGCTGAATGACTGGCTGGCTGACTGATAGGCTGAATGCTGCGCTGATTGAGCTGGTGTGATTCATTCTTTCCCCTCTGTCTTTAATTCCTTCCTTTCCCTCCTTTTCTAAGTCTTTTTCTCTCAATCAGCTTTGTGTGTGTGTGAGTGTGTGTGCATGCAGTTCGTGTGCGTGTTTGTGTGTATGTGTGTGTGTGTGGGTGTGTGTATATGTTGCCTGTCCAGGGGCTCCATGTTATTCTTTAGTCTTCTATTCATTTTACAGTCAAAAGAATATCCAAGGAATGTGCCAGGAAACCGGGCAAGAAAATATGTAGACAAGGAGGTATGTATGATCTGAACGCAACCGATACAATGCCACAGAAAGAAGACACAGCCTGAAAACAGGAAGAAAAATGAGAAGGAGGAGCTGTGTCGTGCAGCGGAGAGAAATTGGAAGATCAAGGTCTACGAATTATTCAGCTCTTGACTCAGGGCATCTGCAGGTTTTAAGAATGCCGAATTTAAAAGAGGGGATGGACTTTGAAATGCTACCTGGGAGTAAATTTAAGGCCAATTTTACAAAGCAAAGTAGGAAAACCAAGCTGTCAGACCCAGTCTTCCACTGACTTTATATACTAGAAGTGAGCAGAGGAGGAATGACCTTTCCATATTTGTCAGAGTTGCTAAGGACCATTAGATTTCCTGCAGATAGACAGAGTAACATATTCGCTACTAAAACCCTGAATCAGCCACGTGATTTGTAGACCCTGCGAAGTCAGGACGAGGGCGAGGTAGAGTCAGAGCATCAGACTCCCGTGGTTCACTGCTGTGTGCTCTCATTGGTCGGCCACATTGGGAGATTTGATTGAACGCCAGGTGTGGGGTCGGAAGGTGTTCGTTAATGATGGTTGATGTGAGAGGAGATGGCGGCACATGTATTAGATCAGACACACATCCCCCGGCACGCACACACACACACACACACACACACACACACACACACACACACACACACACACACACACACACACACACACACACACACACACACACACACACACACACACACATGTATATACTGTGTTTGTGTGTGTGAGAGAGAGAGAGAGAGAGAGAGAGAGAGAGAGAGAGAGAGAGAGAGAGAGAGAGGAGAGGGAGAGAGAGAGAGAGAGAGAGAGAGACTGACAGAGTCCTTTGTAAGCTTGTGGTGTTAATGTCATTGTCTTGGCAGCAATGCACATTCCTTCTCTTCTCAAATGGGCGCTCTCACTTCTCCTCTCCTCGAATGTGTTGTGCAGAGATGTACAGAGCAGAAATGCATTTAAAATGTGAGATTATGAAAGCTTACATATTTGGTCATATTGTCATCATGCAACCAAGTACCAGACAGACCCAGATTGTTTTCATTGTATGGAAAAGGGAGATAAGGTCGAGCAAACAATGAGCGATGCAGGAAAAAAAGCCAAATGTTAAATTTGTGACCTTGTAACACTTGAGGCTGCTTTACTTTTAATTCACATCCTGCGGTTGGAAAAGTATAAATAATTTATTCTTGTGAAAACAGCATTCTCACACTTTACATAGTGTACTCCCACAGCAAATACTTGATTAAGCATTATGCAGTGAGCCATAGGTAATTAGAGTGTACATACATTAAATTGACATTAATGCATGTAGGCCACTTGGAACATTTTTATGTATGTAATGAGAACAGTAGATTATCTATGCACCTCAAGTAAAAAAAAACCCAAGAAGTAGAGGTTCAAAAGTTTAATAGAATATAAAGGCTTATTTTAAAATGAAAAAAAGTAAAGATAAATTCGGGCCAAAAAAATTAAATGACATAAGTTGTAGAATCAATGAGTGTAAATGTTCAAAGGGCAGTGAGTTGCTTATTGTATGATTCATACAACAAGCTATGGTCCACATAGCCACACCAGCCCATAATATGTTCTCTGTTAAAAGGGATGTTTTGGACTTAAATCAAAGATGACACAAAAATATGTAGATATAAACAAAAGTACAGATAACATTTAGGGTAAAAAAAATGTGTTGGTATCAACAGCTTATAAAAGCACATACATTAACAGAAACCACGATTGTAAATTCATGATAAAGCTGGTGATAATCTCAGACAGGCAACGCTAAACATGAATCATAGGAGCAACTGCAAATGCAAGGCTATTGCACACAATGTTTCTCTCTCTATTTTTATAGAGTACCAGAGTGCACCTATGATGTGTGCATGCAGACAGTTAAGTTGAGTTAAGGTTATGTAACCACCATTCCTATGGTGTTTTCCTATCGTGGCACGTTTACATAGTCAACATTACTCAACCTAATGGGAGTACACAGTCCCATGTTCGACTGACTTAATGGAAGGTTCCATTATGTGGGGAATGTTACACAGCAGTCAGCCAAAGATGGGGCTGAGCATTACTTAATGACAGCATGGATGTAGTAGGTTGTGGTCAGCTTGGCATTGAGTGCATCTCCAGACAGATGAGTAAATAAATGATTTAAATGACTCACTTTTTCTGCGAAAATGAAGCCACTTTCCATTCAGAGGAAAAGTTGCAGAGTAGACAGAGGTCAGGCCCTTCTCCGAGGCTTTGGATAAGTTCGCCTTCATTTCCAGCAGCCATTGCAGAGTAGCACTGTCCTGTTTAACAGTCTCCGTATTGTTGCTTTGTTGATGCATCATAAACAAAGACAGAGAAGAGTTAAGAATAGTTGAAAGGATATTTTGTCGCCTTTTCAACTTTAGTAGTGGTGGCAAGTCAGAAAAAAAAATCTTTTCAAATCACTCTGCTGCTGTGAAAACTTTCAATGTGGAATATTACTTTCATGGTACCCAAGGCCCACTCTAAGTGGCAGTATTACAGCCTTAACCATTTGATTTTAGTGGTTATAATGCATGATGAAATACTTTGTGATGATTTGATCCTCAAGTGCTTAAAGAAGGTAGCGAATGTTTGAAATTAAATTCCTCACATGGACAATAAGGTGTTGTTCCAGTGCAGTCATAAGAAGCATCATAATTTCTCTTGTGTCATAAAAGCGTCAACATGCCAAGACATAACATGGAACTCTGCAGACACAGTATAATGTGTCTGAGTCACTAAAGCCTTGTGACTATGTCAGCAGTATATTTAATTAGTCATGCATGTGTTTCCAGTTGAAATATCAGATATACAGCATCACAATACAGGTCTTATTTTTTGGCTAATCGTACATTAAGAGGATCTACAGTCACCTGTACAGTTTTCCTTTTACAGAGGCTTTCCCTTTATTCCTCCAATAGTTTCCCGACGTCAGTCATTATCAGGACAGTGACACAGTAGTAGGATGTGTAGTCAGTGGTGCGTGGAGGGAGTGGGCCGATGATTTTGAGTGACAGGGTAATTTCATGGCTAGATGTGTGTGGTAACAGGGCTGGATTGGAAGAAATACATTATCAGTGAGTCTGACTTTTTTTAAAGTAACACACTCAGTAGACCTGGAGCTGTTGTGTGATGAAGCTGGTTGTTTTACATCAGACACAAACACTTTGTCTAAAGGGAGACTGATGTCCTCCAGCTGCAGGTGCAAAACCATCATGAGTGAATATGCGGGGGCCCTCGATCACGCTTACTCAGGAGGACATTTGGAACTTCGAACTTTGAAAACCATCGGTTTAAAAGACTGAGTCACAGAAAACTGAAAAAATCTACCACTGACATCATGGTATGACTTTTTTCTCGTCTTGATGAATTAAGACTTTGACCAGTATTCAAATCTGCAGCCAGCACAAGGAGCTGAGCTCTTGTTATTGTCCCTGTGCCACGGCAGAGTGCACCACCACAACAGAGAAACAAAGTTAGAAGACCCAGGGCGAGTGCCAGCGTTGGGCAGTGATGAAGAGCAGTGAGATAAGGGCAGACGTGGAGCGACATTAGAGGGAGAAGGACAAAAACAAGTCGGCCCAGGACAGAGAGGCAGAGGATAATTGCTATGGGAGCTGTCTCTATTGTACCTTCCTGTGCCACGCTGGTTTCAATAAGTCTTCTGTGGTTAAAAGCAGTGTTTTCATGTGTCTTGGATGTAGTGTGGTCATTAAGTTACCACATGCTGGGACAGTGGTCTTGGTAATGAGATCAGAGGCAGCAGCGCTGCAGTTGGTCATCGCTCTCCCTGCAGCACACATTTACTATTCATTTCGAAAAATGAGGTAAATGCAGGAGATATCCACTTTTCGCAGATGACAGCTTCATTTATTTCAGAAAAATAAATATATAATAAAACATTAAAAATAGCAAAGACTGTGTGTCACAGAAGCATGCCTGAGAGGAGATAAATGACATGAGCAGATCACAGTTGCAAATCTGTCAGTCCTGTGGATCTTTGTGTTTCATAAAAGGATGTTATTCAAGCTACCAAATTATGCATGTTGACGTTCGAGCTTGTTCACTGTCATATGCCAGTAACCATCAACATTGGAGCATTCTAGAAAGTAACAGTGAAATTCTATATATCTTATGAAATTAAATTGTTAACTGCAGCTGCTCTGTTTAATACCCACTGCTAATATATGTATATAAAAAATACATTTGAAAAAAACAGAACAGTACTTAGTGTACAGATAAAAAAATTTACCAGACGATCCATCAATTTGTTAATACTACTAAATAAGCACATAATGTGTATTTGGAGAAGAAAACTAGGAGCATTGATGTGTGAGAGTCGGCTGTGGGGAGTATTTATGGCTATGAGACTGTTATTGGCCTGGCTGGGTGTCAAACTGTGCTTTTTAATAAAATGTGCTGAATAAGAAATTAAAGCTGCAGTGTTTAAGTATTTTATTTAAGTTTAACATATCTTCACGTTGGGAGGTGTGATGACCCAGAGTCACTGAACAGCCCGGCTGCAGTGCACAGATGTTTTCCTTCTCAGGTTTTTGAGTAAGACATTGAAACTGTGGTGAACGACCATTTTCACTCTATTTGACTGTGAACCAGATGCTGTACACAGAGAAAATAAAGACCCCACCCGCAGGAGACGTGCCTGTGACATTCTGAGCTGATATCATGGCCGCCTAAATAAAAATAAAAACGCTTTGCGCTGCTCACACATCCAGTGTGTTCTGGCTATTGCTCCCCTCACACTGCGGCTACAAGCTCAGCTCAGTTTTTTTTGGCACGTGGTGCATGCAGACACACTGGCCTCTTGCAAACAAAATAGTTGTCATATTTTTTTAATGTCTTCAACTGTAAAACAAAATAAAAACTAGGGCTACGTTGTAGCACTAACGGGCCCGAGCACACGCGCGTTCCAAGTCTGTTGCAGTCGGGGAAGAGACAGAGTTCAATGACCAAGCGCTCGTCTCCGCGTTGCATGGGTTTTTTGCACTGCGTCAAGGATAAACGCTTCACAAGTCATGGTGTCTATGCAGATGTCATCAGGTCGCGACTCTTGTCTTACATGCCTAGTTTGGACTTGATTGAACCAAATATGCCTGAGATACTGAAGCCCGTGTTTCGATGGCGTGTAATCAAACTTTGACGCCAGGCCACGGTCACATGGTATGACGAAACGTTAAAATTCCAATAACTTTAGATCTCCATCTTGTTGTGAAGGCACTCATCTAAATTTTAAGTTGATCTGATGAAGCCCCTACGACAAGTATGTCAAAGTAGATCTGCAGAATATTGCCAAAATGGCCACTAAATCCAAAATGGCGGGCTTCTTGTTTACTTTAGCATATCTATCCAAGAGACTTATTTCTTTGTCATGAAAAGACACATGTCCCCGTCGATTTTCGTAGCTGTAGGCCAATCATAGTGCCGGGGCTGCCCTTTAGGGGGCGCTAGTCAGTTATTTTGCCACGCCCATTCCTTACACCCATCTGACAGCTTTCAGGGGGGGCCTATTGACACACACATGTAGTTTGAGGGAGATTGAACCTTGAACACCGAAGTTATAGCAATTTCGTGTGTCAGGGCGAGTTGATGAACTTTGATGCCACGCCATTAATATGGCGTTTGATGAAAAGTCACAGTAATCTTATATCTTCATTATCAATGTCTTGAGACCCATTCGCCACAGTTTGACATGGTTGCGCAAAGTGGATGAGGAGGAATACTTCCAAGTCGCACGCTCTGACGAAAAGTTGATTTTTTTTTATAACATTAGTACTTCATCTTGTTGTGATGACACTCGTCTAAATTTTAAGTTGATCCGATGAACCCCCTACGACAAGTAGATCAAAGTAAAAATGTGGAATATGGCCAAAATGGCCACTAAATCCAAAATGGAGGACTTCCTGATGCGTTTTTCATAATGCTCCAAGAGGATTTTTTCTATGATTAGTCACGATACACCTTTTCCCCGATTTTGGTGAAGATCGGTTATGTGGAAACATAGGGGCTGGGTTCCAGGTGGCGCTGTTGAGCCATTTTGTCACACCCTTTTCCAAATACTCCAGAATACGTAAATTTTCACCACTTTCTAGCTTCCTGCAAAATTTAAAAGATTTTTGAGCACGTTAAAGCCCTCAAAAAGCCGCTTCAATAGTCGGAAAAAAATAAATAATAATAAGAATCCTTTTAATTTCAATAGGGCCTCCCACTGGAGGTGCTCGGGCCCTAATAAGCACATTTTACACAGCTTAACTCAGCCACAGCCACCACGATTTTTGACATAGAACGTTCGACTTTGAGTCTCATGCCAGGGGTGGCTTGTTTTTCACAACGTGCATATTGTAGCTTTAAAACATTATTGAGACAGCTGCTTGTTCTGAGACAACAGCGAACACCCATGCATTAATATTTGAAAAGCTTTGGCTCCTTTCCTGAAATGAAAAAGGGTCCATAACAAGTTTATATCCCTTAAAGTAATGCGTTGGAAAAAAGAGAAAGTTTCATACCGGCACCTGTCATGTGGTATTTTCAAACAAAGCTGTAAGCTCAAGTTGCTGCAAGTTGATTCATGCATTTTGCATTTTTGTATTATTTTTCTCACCGTCTCGCTCCTTCTCTACTTTTATCATCACAGTCTCCACAAAAGCCCACAGCTGACTGCGGTCATGTTCAGGCCTCCTCTCTGCCGGCTGTCAAAGGCATTATGGGTAACATGAAAACACAAGCTGATGCAGGAGTACATGTGAGAGGGTGAAGGGAAGTTCATGTAAGACAAATTATCACACTTTTCATAATAACAACAAATATATAAAGTGTCACAGACTGAACATCAGGGCAGGGTTTTGTTTTCACTTTAACAGTTTACTGTTTCTGGTGTGTTTAGCAGTTTGTGGCTTGTCTTTGTTCAAGCAGGCTTGTGTTTTTCTTTTTAGATGTTATCACTGCATCTTAAATGAACCCTTTTGTTTATCCAGTTTTAGTAGCTGGAGAAAAAATGTAAGCCCACTAAAAATAGACTGCTTGAAAACAAGTCTCCAGCGGTGGTGATTGCTGACCAGAGGGGGACCACACACGTGTCTCTGAACAGATTACATCTATTAGGGCTCGCCGGTTTTCTTCAAGTGCAGTTATCGACTTGGAATCTGTGCAGATAATTCACCAGTGTGTAGAAACGTACAAAGGTCAGTATCATAATTAATCTAAAGTGATGACAATGGTTTCCCAATTTCTCTGTGATGGAACTTAACAAGCTGCCAGGGCCCCAATAAAAAAAAGGCAATACTGTTGCTGTGGAAACGACGGCTAAATCAGAGACCTGTTTTAAGATTGTGGCTGATGAACGCATGTGTGAACATTGATTTAAAGGACTAGTTTGAAATTTCGGTTAATGCACTTATTCATGTTCTTGCTGAGAGTTAAATGAGACTGATTCTGTACCGCTCTCATGTCGGTAAATACTGAGCTGCAGTCAGGATGCGATTAGAGCCTGGCTCTGTATTTCTAGATGTATTAGCACATTTATAGTTCACTTCTTCTTAGTTTAATCTATACAAAAAATTTCTAGTGTTACTGTTACAGTTGATTAATGTCCTAGCCTAATTCTTTGCTGGATGGTGTGAATGGAAGGCAATGGAAATTTGCTGGAGCAGAGTGTTCTCTGCTCTAAGGTCACTGTTCATTACAATAACAGTAAAGTTAACCTGACACAGGCAACAGTTTGTGAACCCGACTAATCGGTTCGAAATAATTCTAAGTCCCATACTCACCCCTCCTGCAGCAACAGTAAAACACCCTGTAGCCGAGGTGATGGAAAGAAAATAATCTTCCTAATAACATGTTATTGACTTCCAAAATAATAATGACTGATTACCTAAAACATATACTTCCATATTAATTGGGATTTTCCATGTGACTAGAGCTGATAATAGACAATACTCTATTTAACTGCCATGTCAAGATGTCTGAGTATAATTAAGACCTGATCCAATTCTGGACCAAACTGTGAAGAGGCTGTCTGTACTGTGAAGTATTCACATATGAGTAGCTGCTCTGGGTAGTCAGTTTTACATCATGCTGTTTGTGTGCTTCCTGGAATCAACTATTCACCTTGAATGCTGTCAGACCTTATAAAAACAACAGAGAAGCTCTGTCTGTGGTGGGTTGCAACTCCCTATATGTTTACTTTCTGTTGAATTAAGTGCTTGGCTTTTGAAACCCAAACTAGGCCATTTCCCAGCGCATGTGAACGCTATTTAATGTCTAAAATAGTTGCGGATATATTTCAACATGCATTATTCTGAAATGTCTGTGTGCCATCTCCTCTCCAGAGGGGTTGAGAATAGAGGCTCCATTGTAGATTTGCCTTTCCTCAAGATTGAGGCATCTTCAGAGAAAGTGCATTTTTCACTGCGTCCCTTCACAGTTCCCCCTCTCCCTTATCTTTTTCTTCTCCCTGCTTCTCTTTCTTTACATCTGCCTTTATCCCCCCCCCCCCCCCCCCACACACAAAGTTTAGCCTTTTCCCTCATGCCTGTCTCTGTCTCTCCGTCCATCCTGACCTCTTCACCCTGACCACATCTAATTTTCCCTCTCTGTCCTTTTCTTCTTGCTTGTGTCTTTTTCTTTTTTAACTCCTCAGGCATTGTCCCAGTTTTGCAGTCGTTGAAGGAGGATCCTGCGGGATGTGGCACACACACACAAACTCGCACACATACATAGACACAAAAACATAAGAAAGAGGGGAGGAAATAGAAGGCAGGAATAGGCATGGCCCTTCTTGTGTTTGGGTCTCCCTTGAGGGGCTCTGTCACCTCCACTCACAGCTTAACTTCTCTGCTCTGTTTCTTCTTAGGTTAGTGTGTTGTGTGTGCTAGCGTTTGTGTGTTAGCGCACTTTCGTGCGTGTGCGTGCACTCCTGTGTAGATGAAATACATGGATTTGTGTACCAATGTGTGGGGAGAATGCTAGGTTTGTCTCCTGTCAAACTTGGTTTGACTGGTTCTGTTGATGGACTTTTTCACCTCTGCCCTTTTGGACAAAAAGAGGAAAAGAGAGCATCTCTTTTCTGGAACAGATCCTTTCTCTGCACTTATAATTATATTTCATTCAGCTTAGTTTAAAAAAATCATCTATACTCAATGCCAATGGCATGAATGTAATATCTAATCATAAATTATAATTTCATCTCATGATAGTAAATAGTGGATCCGGATCATGGTGGCAGCTGATCGTGGACTATGGTTACAAGAATCCTTGATATTCAATATGCCTACTCACATTTTCTACAATTATTGACAATAACTCTGAAAATAATTTTAATATTGACACACTTTCCATTATGTTAAACAATGTTTATTCTAATCAATGCTGTAACAATTGTTCAGTTCAGTTACATGCTGCATCTATTGCACTTCTGTCTGTCCTGAGAGAGGGATCCCTCACATGTGGCTCTCTCTGAGGTTTCTGTATATTTCACCTGTTAATAGTTAGTTTTTCCTTACATCAAAGGATGTCAAACCTTGTTAAGCCCGATAAGACACATTTAATTTGTGAATATTGGCTATAGAAATATCATTAGATTGATTAAAATACAGTGGAGTCCAACGTCCAACTGTTTGTCCGTTGCATATCTGTACATATAAACACACGTGATTATATATGAATATATAAATATAAACAAATAAGTAAATATGTATATATATATATAAATTAGCAGTTAATCCTGACTTTGCATTTATTTGCTTGGCTGCGACTTTTCTGCTCTTTTTCCAAAGCTTACTACAATACACTGAAGGTGCAATGTAGAGAGTAGGACAGTAAGAAAATGGAAAATTCAACATAGGTTTTACACAGAATAAAAAAAAAACTGATATTGTTTTATAAAATACAATTTTTTTTAAAAGAAATACAATCTGAACAAGTCACTGAATGTCCTTAATTTAACTGTTAAGTATAAAGCTCACGTTCTTGAACAGCCTGTTTGTTGCTTGGTCAGAGAGGAGAGATGAGAGATGAGAGTGTGACCTTGGCTGATGAATAGACCCTTATTGAACCTTTTGTTTTTCCAAATAGTAACACACCACAGCGTACACGCACACGCCAACGCACACACATGCAAAAATACGCGCGCATGCATGCCTATGTGCAATTCTGCTCAAGGTGAAAGCATTGATAGCTGTTCATACATATTCATGACCCTCGCATTACAATACATAAATAAGAGGCTTATTTCTTTTTTTTCTTTCCTGAATATTAAATGAAGGACATTTGATCTGTCGGCACAAGCCAACACACATTACTTGCATAAATGTCAACAACAGCAACTGCACAAAAGTCGGGGATACAAATGTCATAACATTGCCCCATTTCTAAGATTCATCTCGCAAAAAAAAATATCAATCTTTTTTTTCCTCCCCACCCTCATGTCTTTAGCGCTCCGTCACTGCCGCTGTGGCAGGGACACATTTTCCCTCATGCATATTTCAGACACAGCATATTGTGAACAGCACAGATAGACAAGGCGAGGTGAAAAGTAACAGCTTTTCACATTGTTTCCATTTCATTCCTAGTCATTATTTATGGGGACCCTTTCCAAAATGGCCATACAGTACAACCACACACGAGGCTATTTTCCTCAGTGATGGAGAAGCATCTGTAAATTAACTGTTGGCAATGATGTTAGCCTCTGCACACAAACAGCAGGAGGACAAGAATGAGGGTTATTGGATGAATTATGTCATTGTTACCCTTTGCGCAGGCATAGCCCATGTCTGTGTTTGTGTGTGTTTTGTTGTGTGTGAAAATAATAAGTCAACGTCGCATGGACAGATATTCACCAATCTTTGTGGAAATGTTATTACTTTTTTGGATCATGTCAGTCAAATATCAAGGTCAAGGTCATTAAAAAATGGTGTACAAGATATTACAAAAGATTCCTCGTCATTAGTGGTGACGTCATGGAGAAGCCACAATGGTGTCATCCATAGTTTAAAAATGCATTATTCCAGGTATCAATATATATATATATAGACATGACCCAATTAGCTCACGTAGATAAAAAAAATCATTTTATGATCATATAGTAGATATTATGTGAATCACCCCTCCGATCATTTTAATTTCTCTGGTATCACCTCGTTGTTTTGATGGTTGTACTTGAGAATTGAATAGTGTGGTGCAGTCTAATTCAGTTATGCTAAAAAATGTAGTGAATCAGAAAGAGATCAAATGGGAAGACAGATTAGAAAATTAATTATTGCTAATTCAAGTAAATATTAAATTTGTAAAAAAAAGGGAAACTTGAAGATGTGCCTGAGACAACATCAACGGAAACTAAGTCAGTACTGGAATGATGTTGATTCAATAGAAAAACAGAAATAGAAAGAGGACCTTTAGCTGTTAATCATTGTGCTGGCTACTGTGCCTGCTAATAATTTAGCATTTGGGATTCGTGGGGTTCATGTAGAAGCGAGCTTTGCATCATCTCAGATTGAAAACACAGTGCTGAAACAGCTACCAGTGCTCTCACCATGACAAGGTGACTGGACCAGAGAGAAGATTGCTGCGACAGTCTGCATATTTCCCAAAGACGAACAGGGCGTGAGGGAGCTGCAGCAGACATGGACCCTGAAGTGCAGCGGTGCATTCACGGAGAAAGAAATCCACTGGTTACGTTTCACACACAGTTCTCTTGTGTACCTGTGTCTTCTGTAAGCAGTGTTTGCAGAGAACATACTAGTGTGAAATAGCAGCTAAACTCATACTGAGGTCGAGAGATTTCTGATTCATCCAGCAGCGGCCCCCTTCAGTGAGCTCTATTGTAGCCCAGGGGACTATGAAATCTGAAATCGACTGTGAGGGGGCTGCCAAGTCCCTTTAATTATGCTGTGATGTTAAATTAGGTATGTAGGACTAGAGCAGGGTATATGTTAAAACTCTGGCCCCAGGCCCAGATCTAATATCCCCATAGATACATATGGACTACCACTATTCTCAGGTCTTTATGGGGCCTGTTGGCACAATTAAGTCTTTTGAAGTGAATATTTTAAGGTGCTCTGACAGTTGATGCCGCGATTTACATCTATGTTACAGAACTAACATTATTATTAGTTATCAAAAATGATGTTCATTGTAATGGGCACATATTTCTGGCTTCAACTATCTAATGCATTCTTCTTAGAGGTAGACGGCTACAGGACTGATCAACTTGTTGTTTTTTGTGTGCACATTTAACAAAACAGTGTGTGCGTGTGTGCATGCTTGGGAAGGCAAATGGACAAGATGATGTTTGGCCAGATGGCGTGTATGTTGGACGCCCAGCACAGAGGCCAAGGTGTCACCTTGGCTTGGTAATGAGACAACGTGAGGTGTGGGGTAGCAGTGGGGTGGTTCTCAGAATACAAAATATCTAATGAGTTGTGAAAGAACACTTTGTTTGGCTTCCAATGCTGGAGTGTCAGGTTAACACGTTCTAAAGCATTCTGCCTTGTATTCTGTGGATGGCGTAGAGAAGGTGTTTAAATATCTTGGGGCCATCAAAGCATGACCTTATGACAGCCTGTCTTGAAATGTTTTCTTATTTCAGAGTGATACTAACACTGAAAGTGGTCTCTGATGGCTTTCCCCCCCCTTACTTTGAATATACCAGTTATTTGAATATAGTAGTTATTTTGCAGGCAGGGAATGACTAATGAAAAATGAAAATGCTTACATACTAAATATCTGCATATTTTGCTCTCTGCTGCTTCAGTTTTTAGAACATTTTTCATCTGTAGGTCGCTTAAATTAATGGAGATGTCGTTCTGAATCGCCTGAAACTACTTTGAAAACAGAAATAAAGAAATTTATTAGGAAATAACTAACACTTTTTACTGACAATGTGTCTTAGATTGATTTAAACCTGCAAACTCCATTGAGTTACCATTATTACCAGCATTACTACATCTAGAATCAAGAGAGTTCATGAGCTCTTTTTTGGGACTCATGGCCAAAAGGAGTGTGATTGTTAAGGGTGTTTAATTAATCCCTGAGTAAATGTTCCAGTGTAAATACATACAGAATCTCCACTTTCAGTCTCCTCCTTCCATTCTCTGTTTGCAGTTTACTCACACATGAGCAGATGAAAAGTCATTAGCTCGATCCCAAATTGCTACCCAGTGTCTCATCTGTAATATTTATGTGCTGCACTAACAAATACAGGAGAATGACAGAACAGCTTATTGCCACAATGAGAAGTAATGGGATGTAATTTGGTGTTGCATCACTACATAAATCATTTAAAGCCCTGCAGTCATATCCACTCTAAAGGTGCTCTATAATGGACCAGCCCTGGCGTTAATACAGTAGATGTCTCTCTTTCTATCTCTCTTTTGCTCTGTCTATGCACACTATATCATAGATATATATTTGACCAAACTTTTTCACGAAGGGTTATGATCTTGGGATCTCACTTTGGATTATTGCGTTTGATAGAATAACAGTGGTCACATTATCTCATCTTATCCAAAGTAAATCATCTTTTATTGAAGCTTTCACTGCTCCAACATAAGAACACAATAAAAACACGTCCCATGAGTGAAGTTTGAAAAAACTCCATTATAATTACAAGGGCGTTAACCAAGACTTATTGTGTTGATTGACAATCAACTATAACAATATCTAATATCTTATATCAATATCCCTGTACCTTTAACAAATTCTTCTTCCCTGTAGGGTATTTCCTTTTGAATAGTGAAACATATATACACTTAGCTTTCAGTTTATTAGGTTCTCCTAGCTAAAGCTAATGCAGGCTAATACATCAGCCCTGCAATGAAACCTTCATGAAGCTTGTCGTCTTGAGTATTTATTGAAATCATTTCACAGAGATGTTGATTCATCTGGGAGGCCAGTTTGGAAGATGCACATAAATGGTGAAATAAACATTCATCATTGAAGAAATTACATTTCTTTTTTCATCATTCGCTGTTGTTGCTGTTTAACAGACATCTAGAAACAAACCCTTTGGGTGGTGTTTTTTGTTCTGCCTGTGCGACAGCTTTACATATACAAGGGACACTCCACCATCTATAATTAAGGAATATTACTGAGTTTAAAAAAAATGGTGTAGAATGGCTTCTTGGATTGTGACAGGGAAATCTGATGCCTGATGCAAATATACATTTGTAACCATGTTGGTGCAGCACTACATTTGTCCTCTGTGGAGACCATAAACTGTATAAAAGAATAGCACAAGGTGTAGCCACAGTGTTTGTGGTAGAAGAGCTCTGTGGTGGGCAGCTCTTGTTTGCTTCACAACCGATCTGGAGACATCTGACTTCATAAACGTGGGCCTCAAATACACGAAGATGCTGTATTGAGTGTTTAATGTATATACAACCGTTTTTTCTCATGTCTGAGCCTGTGGTCACAGATGCAGGAATCGTATGCAACCTAATTATAGTGATGGCTGAGACTCCAAACTCTGAACAAAAGTCTCCTGTGCATCGTTACCCTGAGACGACCACTGCAGGATCCTTTAAGGGTCAGGTTGAGTCACTGTGGGGACCTCTGTGGTTCAGGGCTTCAGGCATTGCTCTAAGACTTTGCAGGTATCGTGCTTTCTGAATTTTCTTCCTCTCTCCTTCCCTCTTGACCTGTCTTTCTGTCTTTCTCTATTTCTCCAGAGAAATGTATTCTGAAGTCGACATCATTAAGTACCTTGACTCATGTGCTGCTGGGCTTTAATGTTTAATTTCACACCAAACGGGGGGAGGAGGACAGGGAGGAGGAGGTGGACAAGGTGGATGGAGGAGAGGGGGGGATCACACAGGTGGATACGTTTGTTAATTGTGTGTGTGTGTGGGTGTGCATTAGTGTACATGTGTTCATTATTTTAAATCCAGGAATTAGCCTCGCCAGTGCATTGAATCGGTGGCTGTAATTAGACCTTTAAACCTATTACCACTCAAATGTCTCAATGTACAGCAAAGATGCTGAACACACACAGACACACACAAAAACAAACACAGAAACACTCACTGCGCCCCCAGTCCCACCCTGCACACACACATACACAGTGGGTATGACCTGCTCATAGATGATGTACATTCACTCATAGTTAATACCATCACGCATATTTTTGTGCTGTTCACACACAGGCCTTGTCTGTTATTAGCATTTCAAGGAAAACCGTCATGTCTCCTTGTGCGTGTGTGTGTGTGTGTGTCTGCGTGTGCCTGTGTGTGTGTGTGTGTGTGTGTTTGTGTGTGTGTGTGTGTGTGTGTGTGTGTGTGTGTGTGTGTGACTGTGTGTGTGTCAGCACATTGGAGACAGCAATAAACACCTCAGCAACTTCAGATGCACAGCAGCTGTCAATAACTCATCACTTGTTTCATTAAGCATATTGGCAGCCAGTCAAATACAGTAGTGTGTGTTTGTTTCCGCTCGTTCAGTAACTCTTTGACTCTGGTAGTTTTTTGTTCAGTCAAGGCCCATTTAACTAGTTTGTTTGTGTGTGTGTATTGAAACCCCATGCAGATGAAAGTGTTACACCTAGGAATGGGCCTCAGTTTGCATTCTGATTGAGTGTGACTGTGTGTGTGTACTTGTACAGATATCTTTGTAAGGAACATTTTGAGCCAAACTACAGAATGAGGACATCTTGGAACGTGGGGACATTTTGGCCGGTCCTCACTTTCTGACTCACTTTTAATGGGCTGTTTTAGGGTTAAAACTTAGGTTTAGGTTTGGGCAAGGGTAAGACTTGTAGTCTGGATGGTTAAAGTAAGTTTAAAGGCCTAGGGAATGCATTATCCCAATGAGTGTCCTCACTAAGATAGATGTACAAATATGCGTGTGTGTGTGTGTGTGTCTGTGCGTGCTGACAGTTAAAGGAAAGGTGTTCAATGACAAGTGCTCGTCAGTGTGTCCAGAGAGATGTAGGGGTGGAGAGTAAGCAGGACCTAACAACCGTGAACTAGAGATGATCAGTGCATTAGTGGGATACAAATGAATGCTCTCCGGTGAGTGATCATCTGAGGAAAGACTTGTACACATTCAAAAAGTACATGTTGATGCTCTGACCACTGCCCAGTTGTGTGAACGCTTGGTGCAGAGGGTGAACAGGTAAGCATTGATTCAATCAAATGAGAGTTTTTGAAATCTGAGCAACATCTGTTTCTGTGGCAAACTCAATCCACTGGCACTTTTGGCACTTCTAGTTATCTTGCCAACAAGAGCTGAGGCAAACTAAATACTGAGAGTAAATGTGTCCCAACTATGGCATAATATAATAAAATGCAGGAAAGCAATGTTAATTAAACTGTTGAAAAACTGTTTTAATCCTTTTTATAATAATATATTTAATCTTCTTTTACTTAATTAATATGAACCTTATTCTAACTTATAGTATCTTTGTCTCTTGCTGCTTTGTTATGCAGTCTATTCAAAGCGTTTCCTGCAGTTCATGAAATATCGGTAGCTGTCTGAAGGCAGCAGCACACACATGCTGCTATATCTCTTAGATCTGATTTTGGAAGGTTTACTTGGGGCACAGTGGCATTATGCCAAGATGCTCTCTGTGTTAACCTTGAGTAATCCATGTATAAACTACCAGCGCTCTTTCATTCTTTCCAATGCAGTTGATGTACTTTAAAACATTGAGTTTGTGGTACCCTGACTCACCTCTAAACACATCAGAATGACCACTTTAACTCAGTAGCCTACTTGTTGATGTGGGGGCTGTTCAATTAGCACAGCTCATTAATTCTGTATCATCATCAGCCATTCTAGGTTTTGTAGCAAAAGTGGTATCGCTTGTTTTACACTTGAAAAGGCATGAATTACAATACAGTGTAAATCACCGAGTCAATGCTGCTGAATTGATACGATCATTCAAATGAGTATATATATTTCATTTGAGTGTGTGTATATGATTTTGTCTATTATATTCCATCTATTTCCTGCAAATTTGCCGTTCTGTGTGTTCACCCTGTGCCGCTCTGACCCATTTAAACAACGATATGATTTTCTGGTGAATCTCTTCATTTGTTGAATCATTGTCGTCATGCTTTACTTTGATTGGCTCAGCTACTTCAATACTATCAGAGCAGGACTGTGACAGACTGAGAGTCCAGTTATTAATCAAAAAGCTTTGGAATCAGTACATTTTACTTTTGCAATTTCAGAAAACATATCAGTATGTGCATTTGAGCCCAAGTCCTGTTATTTTGCACAGTTGTTTCCATTTGCACAGCAAAATTAGACTGAATATGTACACTATATTGACATTGGGCCTTAAGTCTGACCAGTCTGATCAGTTTAGTTATGTGAGTAGCCTTTGTAGTGTTACTTTTTTATAATCTTGTTTTTTATCCTTATTTATCCATTTCTCCCTGAGTACTGACAAGGCCCTTTTCATGCTGCGCAAGTGTAATATCCCTAAGGGCTCAAAGTCAGCCACTGTGGTCACTGTGTAATGTCTAAGAATTAGCAGTCGGAACACAAGGCTAGTTTTTCTTCCTCTCTGAAAAGCTGACACTTTCTCCTCCTCAAGGTTTTTCTCCGAAGGGAGCGATATGTTGATGCCACAAGGGAGATGCTGGGGATGGACAGGCACTACAGCGGCTGTCGGCAACTCAGGGATTGTCACCTGAGTAGAAAAACAGAAAAGAGAAAGAGGATGGGGGTTGTTGATTAAAGTAAGCGATTGAGGTAAAGAGAGTGAATACAGGGATACAATGATAACACTACGCTTGAGCAAATAAAGGAATAAAAAAACGGAGCTCTCAAATATACACCACCGCAAATCATCCATCATATACAATGTATTAATTAACATTATTCAGTTAAACAATGTCAAGTGTTGGCTTTCTTCTCCACAATGTGTGTGTGTGTATGTATTTCATCCCATGTCTATAACAGATAAGGAATGCTTTGCTCTCTGCTCAGTCCCAAGGTTGAAAGACTTCAGGTTATAAACCTTGGCAAGCATGTATGTATATGTATTTACATAATACATACATGAAATAGCACGATATGTATATGTTTGTATCTCCTGTCTTTCCAATTGAATGACAGATGCCTCCATTTTGTGAATTTACAAAAAAATCTGCCTGATAGATATATATATATATATAAATATATAAATATATAGATATATAGATACATATATAGATATATAGATAGATAGATAGACAGATAGAAACACATTGGGGTGTTCTATGGGAGAAACAGGCTGATTTCTTATTCATGTGTCTTATATGTTTATCTGTGTGATCTCATCCCCTCTCCCATGTGCCGCCTCTTTCTAGTTTTCCCAGTGTGCTCCCAGATTAGGTGCTTCCACCAGCTAATGTACCACATCAATAATTCTATATGGGGGAATGCAGGAAGCAGAGGGAGTGGGAGAAGGGGAAGGAAATGGAGCAAACCAAGACAGGGCGGAGAGCCTCAATCCACTGCATCCTAAGATCCTTCCACCTGACACCATTTACCATCCAAACTATTAAGTCTTGCATAATTTATCTTTATTATTTATAGTCTCCAAATGTGTGGGGGACTCTACTAGAAGGATTGTTACACCAAGGCGGTTTCTGATCCAAATGATGCAACAAATCCCAGATGTTTTCCTTTTGTTAAAGAAACAGTTGACCAGTCAACAGTTGGCAGGATTGAGGAGGTCACTGTCGTCGTCCTGCATAGCTACCAGCTAGCAACAACTGGCGTAGAGAAGACTGGTGTAGCTGTACAAGTTGACTTACATTGATAATTCTTAAAATATTTTTCTGTGCTGACAAAGCTAACATTGAGGGCTCCGATGAACTGCACAGTGCAGGTTCTGTCCCAACTAAAATGATACTGTGTAGGACACTAGTGAATTGTCAGGAGAAAACCACACAAAATGATCTTCCCTCCAAGAGAGTAAATGGCTTAGAAATGATATGCCCGTATTTGATGGTGGTTGAGCGTGATTTGTGTTGCTCAATTGATACTCAAGGTGTGTTGGACATGTTGTCAAGGGTCCCTAGAAACCCTAGGAAATAATTTAACAATTTCTAGACTTATTAAACCAGCAATTACACCCTTGAGAAAGATATGAAGCGTATGAATTTAAATGTTATATCATTCCATTTTTCAAGTTGGGAAAATTGATGAAGGGATGTGTCTTAATGAGATCACACTAATTGTGGACGAAAGCTGAGATTATACAGATCCTTTTTGTAACCAGCCGATTTATACCAGCATTATCTAGTTAGATAAGTAGCTGTTAGTAGTCAGGAGTAAAAAAAAAAAAACAGTGATATGTATTTCTTACCAAGAACCAGGTTCCCTCCAATATCTCCATCCGAGGCTGTGTTACGTAATTTGAAAGCCCCGCCATTGATGTCCATGATGGAGGCTGGTGGAAGGAGAATCAAAGTAGGTGGAAAACAATGAGGATGACAGACAGGGAGAAGGAGTAGGTGAAAAAAAAACAGAGACAGACAAGAGATGTGAGAGGTAATGCATCCCCCTCCGCACAGCTGGGCTCGCTGTCATGTCGGCCCGTCACATGGGATCTGGCTAGAAATACTAGTTCTCTCCGTCTCCTCCAAACAGAAAGTAGGCCATGTCCCGTTCACGCAACCGCTGCATGCCACCCCTTTCACAGCAGAACATAAAACACTATGTAGGACATAACGACACAGCTTCAAAGAGAATTATTCAGTGTGTAGGGATTGCAACAGAAAATCACCTGTTACTCTGCATCTGTATCAATGTATACACATATACATTCAGAAAAAATACAGCTTTAATGGTATTTTCAGTTGAGAGAACTTGTTGGACAGTCACCTGTACTGCACCCGTTGGCTCTTTAGGCCATCTATAGGACTTAGCTGAAAAGTGAGAATCCTGCCAGGGTGTGCTGCAGTTTTGATGAGCAGACTTTTGTCGGTAGTTTCCTTTGAAGTGAACAACAGCTCTTGGCAACTGGTAATGTTTTGTTGTTTTTAAAGCAAGTCAGCTTTTTTTATATAGTTTAAATGGGTTTACTTCATAAGAGACGTGTAATGTTAAAAACCCTTTGCATTCAGGAGAAGTGTATACTTACTTAAACTTATCAAACATGTGTATCAAACTAAACATATTTGAGCTGTGGACTTTTTATTATTTGGTGTAAGTGATGTTTTATTCCACCCTCCCAGGGATAATAACTCAACAAACCACCATACGGACACTTGTAATTTGTAGGCAGCAATCTAATGAAAGAAAAAGTAACTATGGAAAATAAAACGCCGGTAACAGTCCTTTCTGGTCGAGTCAACAATCAAGTGAAAGCATTATCTCCTGCTGGCCAGCAAGCAGCATGGAGGAAAACAAACACCCCAAGATGGTGACCACAAGAGTGCACAACAGGAGCTGCTGCTGGCTGGCTAGTAGCTGATACTGATTTGACTTGATTGTGGCCTCCATTCTAAAGAACTGTATCCCAGTTACACATCTTGCCGATCCAAACATTGGCTTTTTAAATGAGCGAATAACATGATTTATTGGCAGGCAAATTCTGTTTCATGACAGTCAGCAATGGAAAACTTAACAACTTAGAAAACCTTAATAAAACTAAAACTTTTTGATTCTTTTATTAATCAATGGGCCCTCACCAACTGAAGAAATATAAATAATCCAGGAATGGACAGACAGTTGAACTTCAAGACCACATCAAAGGTAGGAAGTTGACACCATTTTGCTGTGTTGCTGGTTTATGATGCCAGTACATCTGAATGAATTATGCTGTTGTTCGTTGTTTCAGATAAATTAAATTAACATTTGATTTGTGAGGACATTTTCTTGTTTCTTGTCATTACTGACAACAAATTGCTAGGCTAGTTTGCACAAGCTTTAAACAATACACAATAGTAATACATACATATTATATCCTGGTGTCTTCCTCCCAAAGTCCATAGAAATGCAGACTGGGGACAGGGTAATTGAAGACAACATTTACTGTAGATGTCAATGTGAGTGTTAATGGTTGTTTGTCTCTGTATGTTGGCCCAGTGATGTCGTAGCAATTAGACGAGCATATTAGGAAAATATGAGATAACGTTGTTGAATGTTGCAACGACGATATTCGATAAATAAACAAATGCTAAATGGTGTTAAAGTCTTTCTGCTTTGGGTTTGCTGCTAAATATAACCTATAGAGCAAGTAGCCTATGCAGACACTAAAAAACGATATATAAAACAAAAATACTAACTAAATGGTTTTATTGAAAACATTCGACCTGGCTAAAGATGAAGGGACAGCTCGATGGAGAGCGAGCGGGACGGCTAATGAATGTGCCGCTCTGAAGAAAGATTTAAGTCATTTAGGAAAAGTGTCGATCATTATGTGATGATCAATGTTGATGTTGTGGCGTCACTTCAAACAAATCAACATTTAAACTGTAGCGAGTCAGAGTCCTCAGCCCCGACTGGATAAGATAATGGATATAGATATTGGATGGATAAATGAACATCAAAGTGTTACTAATGTGCAATTCTTTGAAAGTCATCTTTTATAAAATGTCTGATAGGCTACCTTTGAATAGTCATTTAGTGTTTGACCAAATTATAAATACAAATAATCTTCAATCAAGTATTTTCGTTATGATTCTCATGACAATGACTCAGTATCCAACGTGGCGGTATGGCCTAGGGGTAGAGTGGTCGTCCTCCAACAAGAAGGTTGGCGGTTCAATCCTCACTCTTCCCAATCTGCATGCAGAAGTGTCCTTGGGCAAGATACTGAACCCCTAAATGACTCCTCAACGATGTTGAATGCACTAATTGTAAGAGTCCTCGGATAAAATTGTCTCCCAAATGACATGTAATGTATGCAACACGAAGATAGGAATGGACATTGCTTGATTAGGACATAGAATGTGACACAATCTGTATCTGATGTGACTTTAGATTGTTAAACTTTCCATCATTTGAGAAGGTGTACATCTCAGCTCATTTAGCACCTGTCACACATCACGTACGGATCATAACGATCATAAGTCCATATGAGTGGCTGTTAGTGGCAGCTGCTGTTCCTTGCCTTTCTGTCCTGTCTGAATTCTGTACTGCCTAATTTACCCATCAACATCAGTCTTTTTATAACTGGAGCTCTCTGGATTTAGATCCATTAAAGGAGTGGATGGAGGGTGGAAACTGAATTGATTGTTGGAGCAGAAAACAAGAGGCTAGTTAGTGGATTTACTATGAGCTACTTTGAAAGGAACCTCAATTTAAAACTGGCAGGGTTTAGATTAATTTTAATGTGGATTGGAAAGACTGATTCGTTAGAATTAGTCTTTTCTTTATTTCTTTGTTCTCATCAGGTTGTGTGATGTTGGATTGACGGTGATATAGGAGGCCTTTCATTTGTTAGAGGAAGAAAAGCCTGAAAATAAAACCAATCCAAATGAGGAGAGTGACTGGAGCTTTTAAAATGATTATATGGAATGCAATCTGCTTGTGCCTTCAGGGCCAGAGCGATTTTTGTTTTTTTTGGCCTGGCTGTTGATGTGGTGGGTTTATGCCTTTACTCGTGAAGGCTGGCTCTCGTGGTTTTTGCACAGCATGTCTATTAAATGTTTTTGTTCTATAATTTCATTCTCACTGTTGCCAGCATCACAGATGAGAAGCCATGGCATAGAGTTGTGAAGTCAGAGTTATTTTTGGTATCTGGGGGGTCTGTCCCATTTTGTTCTCTACAGTATGCCTTTGTCAATCTGTGTCCTTGTCTGCACTTGTGTTCTGACACACTTGTGAATTGTCATCAGTCACATCCCAAGCACAATTTAAAGTCTCCTTTTAGCCCCAAATAGGTCAACCATCCAGAAAAGTGTTCCTGATTCTCCAGCTTTCTTTTGACATTGGCCCATAATGCAATCCACATCACATATTAAGAGTAGTTGTTGAAATCTCATGAATCATCATATGATAAAATAGGTGGTTGTTTGGTAAAAGATTGAGTTATAAGCCTATGTTCAGAAGGCAAGGACATCTAACGTTTCATGTGACAATAAAAATGATGGATACAGCATTCTGAAGCCAAGCTCATACATTAATAAAACAAGATAAAACATTCGGAAGGATAAATGAAATTCAGTTTCACATTCTGGATTAGTTTTGGGTGAATTTAACAAAAACGTTGCCCTAGATTCGCTACCGCTCTTAAGTGTGCTTTCGATTGGATGTCCCCTGAAACAGTCTTTTCTTCAGAAACATACTTGGAATAATGATGGCCTAACATAAAACTACTATCCAGAAAATTCAAATGTAAAATAAGTTATATTTCTATAAAACAGCAGCTTTTCTTAATAGTCTTTTAATTGCTTTTAATAAGTGTGCCATGTCGTTTTTATCAATAGAAAAAGTAGCAATAATGTAGCAAAAATGTAAATAAAAGGAAATGAAGAGAGACAGAGAATGACACAGAAAGCTGAGTCAAGGATGTCTTTGCCTGATATTCATACAACCTGATATCAGCATACCAAAGGCCGTCACCTGGCTGCCGTCTTGTCTCAGATTCCCAAAGGGGATGTCAGACATGAAAGGGAGAGTATTTGAAGAGCTAAGGAAGAGCTGAGCTGAAATGTCATTTCCCTTTTAAACTGTCATTTTAGGGCGAGACACTTCAGAACTCCTTTTAAGAATCCGTAAGTCACCTTGAAGTGATGAAACACTCCCGTGACCGCGCATTCAAACTTGAATCAATTCCCTGCTGTCATTTCTGCAGTGCCGCTCATTGATCAGAACCAGTGTGAACGAGTGTGTGTTTGTGTAAGTGTACGCTCTCGTCCTGTCTCTCTGAAACCCCGGGTGTGATACTGGAGCTCTTACAGCCACGGGATCCTCTGTGCTGCACCGTGCAAACTTTCGCAGACTCAGGGAATTGTGCGTGACACACTCTCTCTCTGGATCTATTTCCCTCTGCCTCACAGAATCACAACACTCCGGGCATTATGATGCAGTCGCTGTAATCACACAGCACCGTGAATGCAGGTGCACCAAACGCTCCCATGCAATCGACTTTTCGAGTTAAAGAAATAAACTTGAGCTCACAGGTGGAAAGAGGAACCCTGCTGATTCGACAGTCGGGATGAGGTTATAAACAATAGATGTGGAACCAAAGGAATAAGTATATGAAACAAATTTAACTTAAAAATTATTGTTCTCTAACTAAATTGGTCGGGCTTCTTGGTTTTCTATTATTGCAGTAATAACAACTTGTCTTTCCTCGACACAAAAACATTAAACACACACATAGTGCTGGAGCAAGTGGAACTCAGTGGCTGAGCTGACACACACAGTTCAACACATCCTGGTCAAGAATGGTTTTACACAAAGCTTGGAGAAGTGCACTGAGCAGGGGTGTGTTCTTTCACTTACTGTTATCAATTTTAATATGAAGGCAAAAAAATTGCTACAGGTTTCCGAGGATGAGCTGCTGTTTAATAAGAGCTTTCTTGTTCATCACGTCAGGAACTTTGCAACCCAACGCTGCACCTGTGTTAGCTGATTCCTTCCCCTCACAGGTTGCCCACAGCATCTCTTTGGTCCTCCTTAGCATTCTCACAGAGTCTAGAGCTGGGAGCAACAATTAAAAAACTTTTGTTTTATCTGTTCTCATCTATTTCCGCAGCAAAGCTCAACTGAGAGAGATAGTAGTGCCCCGAGTTGAGTCCGTAAGGCAGTAAATAAAGTAAAAAGGCTGGCTTTAAGCATCGCCTCTTAAAATCACTTTTAAAACAGCTAAATGCATGTACTACAGTGGCTGCAGAGGCCTGATGCTTATAAAATTAACACAATTGTTTATTGATTTCATCATTAACTCCAGAGGTAACTAGTTATTTTATTAAGGGGTGAAAATATTCATATATTATTCTTGCTGATGCTTCATACGGGTGAGTCATTAATTACCCTGCTATCTTTTTAAACACATTTTTGCACAATTTATCTTGAGGGCTTAAAGACCAAATAAGTCTGCGTTGCACTTTTACTTCAACTTTTTTCCTCTTTTCTATTATTTTTCTTTTGGCTTGTTTGTTCATCTCAGCACAATGCTACACAAGTGCTCACAAATAAAATACGGTGTAAGGAGTGATCCTTCATTATAAGAGCCAGAGCAATACTGGATTTTTGGAACTGATATAAAATTTAGGTAGTAATCACAACTTTTTGATATCAATATATGAATCAAGATTCTTTATATTTGGTTGGCAACAATAAAAACTCATATTTTATTTTCTATTTTTAAATTTTTGATTCAAATTTGTTTTTTTGGTTGTAATTACTCTGATCATTGCTAGATGAGAGCCTGTGACTGAAGCATTTCATTGCCAGCGACTCCTTAATGTTATTGTTGTGCATTTGATAATAAACTCTTGAATCTTGAATCTATGTATGAATGATATGCATATATCAATCTGTAACATGTAAGTGCTTGGTTTAAGAGCCTAATGCAAGTATACAGTAGAACAATTCAGATTAGAATGAATTGAGGCATCACCTAAATGACTGAAACAATATTGATTTTGTATAAATCTTACATGACATGACAAACTTGTTTAAGGGGCAATTTACACAATAAAAGAGAAAAGTCTAAAAGCTCTGAATAATTTGAGGGAGGAATGATGATTCACAACACAGCAGACCTTGAGAAGGACGGGCTGCCAGTGGGACAGATGACAGGAGATGGAGGAATGGGAGGAGGATGAGTGGGAGGGAGGGACGGAGTGGAGAGGTGGACAGCGGGCTACAGAACCTCTCATTGAGGCAAATGACTCTTGAATGCTGACACATACAATAGCAGTCATTTGCTTACCGTATCATTTATTTCCCCACGGTGGACTGATTGATGATACGTCATGTCTTAAAGCCACATCCATTGATTGTTTGGCTAGCAGGCAGTGGGCTGGCCACACTTCTGCACAACTCTGCCACGAAACAATAGCATCACTTCTTCAGTGGTTTCTTCACCCTGTGCTCTAGGTTTCCTCTTCATTTTTGATGCTGCTTTACCAGAGGCATTATGTTTTCAGGTTGGCACTCTGTACTTCTGTCCGTCCATCTGTTCTATTCTCCGGAACGCAATATCTCAAGAATATCCTGAGGGAATTTTTTACAATTTGTTGCAAATATTCCCTTGTACTCAAAGATGATCTGATTCCATTTTGGTGGTCGAAGGTCAGGTTCACTCTAAGCTCACGAAGCACATGTTTTGCCATATGAATGTGATAAATGTGGAACGCCTTGAGGGAATCCTTTCACCTTGAGCAAAAATAATAACTTGAACTTTGATTTCATTTTGGTAGCCAAAGGTCAAGGTTGCAACATTAAGTATGTTTATGTTTTTCTTGAATGTGATATCTTAAGATCAGCTTGAGGGAACGTCTTCAAATTTGGTTCAAGAATTCACCTGGACTCAAGGATGAACTGATTCGATTTTGTCGGGTGGAGGTCGAGGTGACAGTGGCCTCACTTCACTTTGAATGAGACATATTTGGACTGGCTATAGGGAATTTCATTACATCTGGTCAAATTCAGTTGGACTCACTGAATAAGTGGTCTAAGGTCCTTTTATGAATATGAGGGGGAAATATAGTGATATCTACACAGAAACTGCACTTTTTATCCACAAAACATCTAAGCTCATACACATCATTGGGAGGATGAATACCATTTAACTACTATTACTGCTGCCCAGTTAACCTTTTGCAAATGTAAAACGACTATGAAAACAGAGATCACCAACTCTGTGTTGAGTTCATTTTATCTTTAATTAGTTCAGTACACTTTACCACTGTACAGGATTTCATTTTTATTATTTATCTATTAAAATCTATATTTAAAATCATTTATTGAATCAGTTTTTATTGACTTTTACACGTTTTACACATATCAGTTATTTGTGGTAAGAAACCAGATCTAAGGCAGTGACATGCAAGAGCTCAATTTAAGATGGTAACTGTTAAACACTTGTAATTTCTATTAGTTAAAGTGTCACCTAATTCCTGAATAATATTTATCTAATATGTATCTTATAAGAACCATTAGGTGACAAAAATGCATTAAATAGCTTAAAAGTATGTAATACTACGTCTGACTTTCCTGTACACATGCAATCATATATATATTTACATTTAAAGGTAATAGCCTATCATCAATATATGCGGGCAATTTGCTTCTTTTCTAAAGATCTTACATAACCACAGTATGCTGCGGCTTTCCTCTCGCAGTGATTCCCATGAATTGTTGTGAAATGAGTCCAGTGTGGTGCAGGAGTGAGGTGGCACAGCACCGCCTCAGAGTGCTTCATTCTCCAACCCATTTGTTCCAGCCTCTCACACGAGGACTGGAGTCAGCAGCCGCAAAGAAAAGACTCTTCACTCTCATCCACGGGGACAGACCCGTGGCTAAAGCATGGGCACCCTGAGAGGTCGCCGCTGCTGTCTCCTACACATACCACACACACACACACACACAACTTCTATCTTTATGAGAACACATTGACTTAGTGCATTCCATCCTCCCTTACCCTGACCTAACCGTTAATCCTAACCTTTAAACACATCTTTAGAGATTTGTCAGAAAGTGAGCACTGACCAAAATGTCCAATAATGAAACTGGTGCTCACAAAGATAGAAGGGCAAGTATCATCACACACACACATACATCACACACACATACCCACACACACAATTTCTCTAGGAGGCAGACTGGGGAAACCACCCTACTGTGAAAGCCCTTGGTCAGCGGCATATAGCCTCAGTGAGTGAATGATTTGTGCTTTGTCTATGTGGATGCATACACTTTATGCTCCAGTATAATACATATGTGATGTTTATCTACACAAATGTGTAAATATTTGGGTTAAGCATTGTGTTAGCTGACTTAAATCTGTGTCAGTGAGACAGAGAAGGAAGTGAGCTGTAGCAGTGTGGCCATATATGGTCGCTGTGTGGTGGCCTGACAGAGCGGGTCAGTGTTTTGAGGGAAAGAAGCTTGACTCCTCACCTTTCTATCCCTTTCTCTTATTCATTCTCTCACTCACACACCCACAACCCCCCCCCCACACACACAGACACTTTGTACTTCTATCGTAGTTTGGACATTCACTGACATTATACATCCCCTAGCCCCTTACCCTAACCATAACCACCCAAACTAAATGTCTTACCCTAACCCTGACCTACACCTAATTCTTACCCTAATCTTAAATCAGTCAAAATGTCCTAACTCTCCAAAAATGTCCTCACTCAGTAGGGTCTATGCTCAAAATGGTCCTCACAAAGATTCTGTCAGAATCATCGTGCTGAGTTGGTATGAATATCCTGTATAACTGATGAGGCCCCAAATAGGATGAGGGTGGCAAAATATCTTTTTTGTTTTGTCAAAGAAATCCCTGCCTGATCACTTTTATTCCTTTATGCAGTACATTTCCATTTTTTAACTTAGAAATTAAGTTTCCATTAGTCTCTAGGAGATTGTTTGCCGTGTATGATGGTTGAACAATGCATGACTGTCAAACCAAAGGCCAGGGTTCCCATCAACTGTTCTGTCAGTAGTTCAGGTTAGAAAAGGTTGCTTTGGTTAAATGGTAATGGGTTGGGGTTAGAAGATTGATGTTGAGACAGAATGATGGTCTTTAATGTTTAAAATGAACAGTTAAGGTAATAATGTTGTTTTCTGTTCCAAATACGTTTGGGTAACTGTAGCGTTTGTTTAAAATCAATTTTCTTTTTAGTGATGTCCCAAACCAAATGGTGACTTTGGCATGATGATCTTATTAGCCCCATCGAAGAGGTCAAATTTATGTTGGTATAGTGTTAGTTGTTTTATTTTTTTAGCCCCATTAAAAAAAAAACAACAACTACAGGATACATTACCATGAAATGTGGTGAAAGGATGTGGTATGGGTCAGGAATGAATTTTGGTGTAGATTAGGGGGCGGATCCAGGATTATTTTTATAACTCTCTTTGACATGGAGGGATAGGTTGTTAGCTTTGGTGTAGATATCCGCTCTCTGAGAACCACACTATATTTACATTGGAATGAAAATCAAAAATACCACTCAGCCTCTTACAAAACTGGAAATCCCCTTAAATCAGCCAATATTCATTATGTTAGGATTTCAAATGGATCTATGGTTGTTCTGCATTCACATTTGTATGCGTATGTTTGTTTCTAAATGTGGAAGGTGTGTGTGTGTCAATAATTCGGCATGTGATTGGATACGGTCTCCTGCAGCCGTGGTAACAGCTGTGAATTTATACGCTGTAATTGGCTGATGAAACACACATAATTGAATCTGTAGAAGTAGCAGGAATATTACAAACCCCTGACCGAGTGTGTGCAGGTTGCTCTTTGTCGGCGACTGTGACAGCATTTAAAAGTAGCTTCTTTTCTTTTTTTTCAACGAAAACAAAAAACAATCAGCATATTTAAGAAGGTTCCCAAAAGCGACCCCCTGGTCTGCTTCACTAGAAATACATGCCATTTTCCCAGCGTGTCAAGTTACAAAGAGCAAATCGCACTTGGTGTGACAATACATAAGGAGCAGAAACCACCTGGTAAATTTTCAAAATGAAAGCCCTTGTACATATCATCGCTCTAACAAGGTAATAACTGTTGGCACCAGGGAAGCGGATTAGAGAATCAATAGATACAAAAACGGGAAAATGGCGGCTGAGGAAGGATGGGACATGGTCAGTACCGATTAAACTGTTGTGTGTAACAGGAAAGCAAACACAAGAATGTAAAACATTTATTCTTAAATAAAGGGAGAAAAGCACCAGGCAGATATTCCAGTGGGCAACAGTTTAGTGCACATTGTTGATATTTTCCTGTTAATGCACAACATCCGTATTTCCTTTGGTACAACATTAGCCTGAGGAAATGTACCACACCAGTAAGTGTACTGTGTAGACAGTGTGAAACATGCAAGTGAACAGACTAAAGGATATTTGATGTATTAGATATAGGTGAGGATGCAGAGGGGCGCAAAGCAACCTGTGAATTGCCTCATTGTATTTCACAGCATATAGAGATGAACACCCTTTAATGTAAATAAATGTGATATATTAGCTGCTGACATAAACCTATATGTATGTCGACTTCATCAGACACTGTCGTGAAATAACCAATGGATATTCTTTGCAACCAGTGCACAATGACTTCCTGTTAACAATAGGAAGTTAAGACAAAATCTGTCTTTTTTTTACCCTCTTCCGTTCCTATCTCTGACGACTGAAACAAAAACATGCAAATAAGCAGACGTTATCATAAATTCAGGTTAAAACACAGTGTGGATGAGCAAATGATTTACAGCTATGTTTTGCACCACAACAAAGAAGCTTGGGAACATTAAACATCTCTAAGTTATTTCATCCTTCTTCACCAGAAACAGGCAGATGAACAAATTATGAAAATCCTGTGCAGGTGATCAAAAGTGGTCCAAAATGATTTTTTAGCTGTCTGGATTAGGACTAGTAACTGATTTCGGTTTATCTGTGCGGTTTAAATATGTGTACAGCTGATCACACAGATGCTGTCATTAACCGCTTTATACAGAATTCGTCTGACATGTACAGCATCTGGAATATCACGTTAGAATTTGTTGCAGCACATAATCAGGCTGTAATTAAATATGGAGGTGATTCTGAGTTGCCCAATGAATTCTGTCCAGGCATAAGTTTCATTTTTATAGAGAATGTTTGTCACTTCATTTTTATTGTATGCTATATAAACATTTGAAGTCGAATATTTTATTCAAAACTGGATTACGTTTTTTAATATATGAGATATTTAACACTTTGCTGTGTTCCAGTTTCATCAATGTGAGGCACATCCACAATGCATGTTTTGTCTGAGCTGGGAGTGAGGCTTGCACTGGTGGGGGAAGATTTGGACAAACATAGGATGAGACACGACTTGTTTTCTGTCCACATAAGCTGGTCTACAAAAATGGCTGCTTAATCGTAGTGTCAAAATCGAGTCAGATCTAGATCTTTTCCTAAACTGCTGACAAAGCATCTCTGTTTTGTAAACATCAATGCCTTCAATAGAATAAATCATAAAACACAAGTTAATGACAGCCACTGTATTGACAACTCCCCATTGGTTTGACTGGAACATGCCAAGGAATATAACTAATCTGTCTAGTTTTGAATTCTCTACTTTTAATTTCGGGCAGATTGGGTGGAGGCGGTGGATTGCTGCCTCCGGTCAGATTGAAAACGACAACACATATAGTCTTTGCAAATAGAAACGATGTTAGTGTTTATTTGCATATAGAGCAAGGAAGTGAGATCCTTTTACAATAGTTCACTCATTCTAAAGCCAGGTGTGTACTGACATGCTCTGAGCTGTGACCCAAGATGCATGTTAATGATCATATATGACATATTACAAACAACACAACCAAAAACAGTAACATTGGTGCAATGTTCACTGATAATTGGTTTTTGGCCCAATGATCTACCTGCAAAGTAGCCAACAATATCCACTCAAAGGGACAACGGTTGTGTTAAACAATTTTATGGTTATGGTCAGACACTGGCAGTGCTTTAGTGGAGGTTCACCAATCATCGGACTCAGTTTAAATACATCAAAACTCCACAGAGAGTTGACCCACGATGCCTTTCTAATTATTTAATCGAAACCACAGCTGCTTCGTTGGAGGGGACCCACCAATGTTTGGTGCTTTGTACACTGGCTGTCCATTGCCTTGTAACATAACCCAGTCATCAATAATGTTTGCCAGCACAACTTCAGTGGGAAAACAGTTTAGTGCTGTATAAAAGATATTAGTCTCTCCCTCCCCTTATATTGTGAGGAGTACATTATATATGTACCTGGGAGACAAACAGCAGTATCCTGTTTGAAAGTCCAGTTTTTGACAATGCATCCACCAAAACCCACACAGAGAAGGGGAGAAGGTGCAGACTCCAAACAGAACAACCCTGTGCGGACTTTCTGTCAGGTTAGAACCAAGAGCTTTTTTGCTTTGAGGCAACACTGTTGATCATTACATTAACACTAATGTTTGCTCCCGATTATGGTGCCATTTCTAAAAAAACTCTCTGCAGTAAACTCCGAAGAGAACAAGTCCCATATTTATTGTCCCAGACTTATTAATTGGAACCACCCAATTGCAAGTGCCACTAGTCAACTGGAGCAAAAGTAAACATTGTGGAGTTTAGATAAAGTGCCCAGAAGCAGCCACGTTGTCAATGTTGCGTCTGTCTCTCATCAGCCAGCCGTACCAGTGCTATGATGGTTAATTAAGAGGTTGTAGAACAGCAGACAGCTCGCTCTGTTGCTACGACCGACCTCCCTAGTTTCCTATCATTCTGAATACAAATACGGTACCACTGGAACTCAAGTGCGTGTGTGTGCTGTCTGTTAACGTGACTGCAGTCTTGGGTAATTAGCGTGATCTCATTCTGTGGGACTCAGTGAAGAGTGTATTAGTTTGGTGCTGCACGGACATGGCAATGCCAGCCCTGTGGTACAAAGTACTTAGTAAATGTGTGTAGTAGGAAATGAAAGGTTACGTGTTCCGATGTTTGACTTGTATTAATTACCTCAGGGTTTGTCAGAAACCCAGGACACAAACAACGTTTTGCTGAGGGAGAACAATTCATAAGAAGACTGACAGTGAAACCCTTACAAACGTTGTAATTCCACTTTTTTTTCTTCAACATATTTGCATAATTACCTCTGTATGGTTCAGAGTAGTTTTTTTAAAATTGCTTTCCCTTGGGATTCAAATTATAAAGCCATTCATGCATTGAAGGTACTGCGGCAGAAAACTGACAATGTGGGTGTTGTGTTAATTCTGTTTGTCTGGTTCAGACCTAAAAATAACTCAAACTTTGGTGATTTTGAGCTGGGAACTGTGCACCTGAAAGACATTCTGACACAATGTGCTGGTATACAGTAGAAGTAAAGCCATTATGTTGCATTTACTCTCCCAACATTCAAGTTTTAGCTGAAGTGCAGGCTATACAGGGACAGCCATCTAAACTTGTCCATGCTGTTCTCAAGTGAGTATGTTATGCTGCTGTCACTAGTGACTAGTTTACGCTCACTATAAACTAGTATGGCACATACAACAGCCAAGTGGACAAGAGAAAGAGAGTCAGTGTTGAACTTTAAGAGCAACATAACAAATTTGAAAAAGCTATTCTCCTTTTGTATGCTGGCATTTGTGTTAACAGTGTCGGATCGTCTGGGTCTATGCATGGTTTGTTTGGTTGCATTGTACACAGCTGTTCTTCTCAGGAGCAACTGCAAACGGAACTGAATCGCTCTGACAATCGATATTCATGTGTTAAAACAAGCAGGTAAACAGTCTGAGTGAGAGTAACGAGTAAAGTTTTTTAATTTTGGTGTGTTCTTGGCAGGCTAATGTAGCCAGTCTTTACCAAAAGGTATGTGGCTGGTGAGTGCATTGTTGTGCTTATATCTAATACAGACAATATGATATGTGGGTGTGGAGTATTTGGGGAGCTGACAGCTGTGTCACTAAGGTAAAAGTAGTAACACAACACATTAGCTTTGCTCCTGAATAATTCATAAAGAAGTTTTTAATTAGTAATGTGTAACGAGTAATTGATTATAGTTATTAAGAAGCCTGGCCAACACTGGATAGTGTCTGTTCTACTCTTATCTCCCCTCCAATAAAACAGTTTGTAAAACTTTCAATTAAATTCCGCTTGTTTTATTTGTCCAGTCAGTTGTCCAGTTATGTCTTTGTAAACAAATCCTTAATTTCCTGCTGTAGTGTAGAGTTTTTCCTCACCATTAAAAATATACTGGGCAGGTCACCCTGCCTGAAGCGACTGCTTCCCTTACAGAGTTGCATCAGTCCAAAAACAGTGTTTTATTATCCCAATGAACTCTAAATGGTGTTTCAGGGGATTGTCTACCTTCGAAAGACTACTAAGTGGTCACATTTAACGATACTGTGGGATCCCAGAAATTTTGCATCTAATTATGGCTAATTGTTTTTGAAGGGGGCTTTAGTAGTGGATTTTGTGAGGTTTTCCCCACCAAACCAGCAGCTTCAGGCAAACATTACGGGAATCAATGTTGAAGAAGAACCCTAATGTTGGTGAAGGTGAAACCCTTCAGGTGATATCTATTCCTAGCCTCCATTTGTTCCTTCCTGTGCCTCTGCCACATACAGAGAGGTCCTCTCAGGGTTCCTCACTGCCTCGGCCGCTGTCAGCCCGGCTTCCTTGCGGCTCTAGGTGTTGGTGATGAGCAGCTTCAAACCTCATTGCCCCCTCATTACAGGCCAAGCCCTGCTGGGATTGCTGCCTCTTTCCTCCTCTCCAGGATGTCACTATCAAAGAGTCAACTCACCCACTGCTGGACGGAGGTAGACTTCTGAGAGCCTCTGTGATGTGTGTATGGTGGGGTATGTGCAAAAAAAAAGCCAGTTCCATATATATTTGCTGAATACCTCACATTCTTTCCATTTCCATAGCTTTCTACTGTATTTTACTGTATCCACTTTAAGTTGCTTGTCCCTTAAACATAAACAAAAATGTTATTGATATAGTAAGCTTATTTTAAGACTTTCCTACACCTCACTCTTTTCAATGCAACCTGAAAATCACTGAGTCTCTCAGTTCAAGGACAAAAAGGGAACCAACGCCACAGGTGGTCATCTGCAGGGTCTTGCTTTCTGTTAGCAGGGAAACAGTACAAAGGAATTATAGATGTAGTGGTTAAGTACTTATCCGATTTCTAGCCCACACTTAAAAAAAAAGAGATATAAAGAGAGGTCCACCACTGTTGGGCAGCCGCTGATTTGAATGCCATCAAGGTATTGTTTTGCTATATTTTCCTCTTTCCTTGCCTATCTGAGTCATTGTAATGAGGTCATGTTATTGGTGTTTAGTTGCAGCAGAAGGTTCAGTATATGTAGCAGCATCATACCACAGCAGTACATCAGCACACCGCCTTATCACGTATGCCAGCCATCAGAAAATAATTGAGTCTGCTCACAGCTGCTTCAGTCGAAAACAGTAAACATGTAATTGTGGAAAGGTCCAGGGGGGAATCCAAATATTGGTTTAGAAATGAAAACACTAAAGGGCTTAATTGTGTGTTTCATTTAAATCATGCGCTGTCTGCTCTGATGTACAGCGCTTTAGGAAGGGGACATGCCAAAACAATGCCAATCCTGTGCCCAATTTCCAGCATACCCCCACAGAACATGGCAACCTCACTGTGATGTGTCTGCATGCTGTGCTATATAGCATATCCCTCGGCCATTTGTTTTGCCTATTTAAAAGCCCTGCACCTGTCTCCCTTGAGAGTATCCCTCCACCCTGCAGCAGGTAGCACATTCCAGCGCCACTGGCCACCAAGGCTCAAGACTTTATTACCTCCACAGGCCAAGGGGGAATTTGTGTTTTTGTTTGATTTGTGCCTCCATCTTCCTCTGTTCTTACCTTTGAAGCAAGAAAGACTTAGCCGATGTTGGCAAGGCAGAGTATTGAGCCCTGGAGAGAAGCTATGAAACCCCTACATTTAAATTTAGCCCTCCGTTTTATCTTGGCTTTCTCATTAGCAGCACCACAGACTAATTGTTATGGGTTAAGTCCTTTTTGCTGCTGGTTCTTTCACTTGTTCCTTGCTCTCTCACTCTCACTCACTGTTTTTTTTCTCTCTGCTCTTTTCCAAATGGCACAATAGAAGGGGCGGTTCTTGTATGGTTGTAATTAGCTTTTACAGCCTTGCTGTGAGTGGGGTCTTTTTATTTACGTATTGTAAATGTACTCGGCCTGTCAATTTATGGCCTAACCATGCTCTGGGCAATTAGTCGGCAAACCCCCCTTCCACCCAAGCTTTCATCACCATCGTCGACAGTATTATTGCAAACCCTCATTTTTACATTGGTAGATGCCCTGGGCCTGAACAACTTAAAAAGACTGGGAATTTCTAAATATATATAATGATAGGTTTGATATAGTTGGTAATTTTGCAGAACCCCAAACTCTGAATGGGAAAGTTATCAACACCAAAACACAGCAATTATTGATGACTGATTCCTAATGATTCAAGTGGTATGTGATTTTCCTTCCATACAGGAAATTATAGCTGTAATGTGCAGACTCCTCTTCATTAAGCTTGATGTGAAGCATGCATATATACATATAAATATGATGGATGGATGGACATATCTGGGTGCCTTAGAATTAGAAGGGATGAATCTAGAAACTTACAAGTTGGATGCACGGCATTGTGATGGTGTTTGAAAATGAAATTTAAATCTGTCCCGATTTCTTTTTATCAGACAACAATGTCCCCCCATTCCAAACTGAAATGCAATCCCAGAGTTTTTAAAATGAGGGCTAGCCTAAATGTTTTGAAAACAATTTGGGTGGTTCATATATATTGTTGAAGGAGCAGATGATGACTTATCAAAAGCATGACAAAGAAAACCACCTAAAAATACCTGAGATTTCATAGGAGGAAGACATGTCCCTGCAGTCATTTCTTAGCAGTGAACGCTACAACATTTCCAGCTTAGGTGAGTACACAACTCTGAGAGTGGAGACATGAGAAGGCCACAGTCAACACAATTTACTCTTTTTCTTTTATTAGAAACTGCCCACATAACTTCCGCCCTGAGGTGTTTAATTTCCTAGATTGACAACAACTAATCAGGAATATCCACCTCAGTCTTCTGGACAGCCATTTGGATTCTACTGCTCCAGTAAGAATGACAAATCCCCACCCAGGGGAACACTTGAACTCCTATTGGCGGTCTCATCACTGAGCTGTGGTCTTTCCTTCTTAGCCCAGATATTGATCTGCTGCTTAGGCAATTAGTCTGAGCAGATGCTTTTCCCTTCTTATCCTCTCTCCTCTCTGCTCTGTAACTAAAGGTCTCAGAAAATACAGAAGGATTTCCTGGAGTCAAAAGAAGCCAAATAACCTGCTCTTTATGTCCCTTTATTGTGATCACCCCCGGGCTACAGGGGTTAGGAGAGGTGTCCACTGTTGATACAGCTCAATCATGCCTCTCTTTCTTCCTCATACTGCACCAGGGCTTGCAATTCAGGGGCACTGTTGCCTATAGATTAGAAAAAATAGAGAACAATGAAGGAGAGTTTGGCATAGACACTTCTCCCATCAATACAAGCAGGTGGCTGGGAAAGAAATGCTCCTTTTAATTAAACTAGAACAGGCTTATGCAGCACTCAGTGACAATGGGAAATTAACTAAAGTTTAAACTCAGAAACCAATAGCTTTTCTGTGATGTAGCATATCCCGGCAAGTCACACATGCCTCTTTGTCAATTGGATTGTCAATTGCTGTGTATGAAGAATTGAATACAGTGTCTACTTCTAACAGCAGAATTCCATTTGGGTAAACAGTAACAATCGATGGACGTTTATCTTTTCATGAACACAAACAACTCTCAACCACCTTCACCGTCGTGGAGCTCTATAATAAACGGGAGTCGCACAAAAGGAGTTGTTGCCTTCACTTAGTCTATTTGCCATAGCGGTTTTCTCGAGATTAATAAACTGCTTAAAATGGGAATAGTAAGACTTACTGGTGAAGTCTGCAGCTGCTGCCTTGGAAGACAGTGAATTCAAAGAGGATAGAAGCAGCAAGTCCCCAAATGTAAACAACCATGTAAGTCGACTGTCCATGCCCTTGGATACAATCCATATGAGTACCTGAAAGTGGACTGGACCTTTTGTTAAGGTTAAGGTATGAGCATGATTAAAAGTTGCAATGTGGGAAAGTTCTGTCTTTTGCCGAAACCGCCCAACCTTCCTCAGCCCCACCCAATGCTGACTTTGTTACTCTGTAAACTCTGTCTACTGACTTCCTCTTATGCTACCATCATAATGTAACACGGTCTCCAACAAATCATGTTGAGAAATAACTGGCAACAACAAATGTGTTTTGGAGGAAACGTAACACGGACATTAGATACATCAGAACAGTTTTTTTCCAAGACTGCTTTCTGCAAGTTAGGATGTGAATGGATGACAAATCATGTTCCTTTCTACTGAACACATTGGGGCATTAGTGTGATACCAATTTTAGAGAATGCTTCTTCCACACTTAATTGGACCTTCAGTTATGTTTCATTTATCACAGCTACAGCATCTCTATTACATCACATCTTCAGCACGTTTTCTCATCAGGTGACTTCACCTGATCCAACAAAGTTTTGGGTCTGTCCTAACTGATTCTCCTGCGAGATCTCACACCCACACGTCCAGAGAGCGCATTTCACATCTCACAATTTAGGAAAAAGGTTTTCTTATAGGAGTTGTGTGCCATTGGCACAGCTCTAAATGACAATTGGCTTAAAAATAAGACATCACATGTAGATTTTCTTACAATTTAAAGTCTGATTTCCTCTATATTTGCAGTGTCCACCGTAGCGTTTGAGAGCCCTGGGACTTCCTGGAGGAGACGGTGCATGTTTGGCATATAGGGGATGATGCTGGGCCCTGATATGGGTTGCACTAATAATGGAATCAGAGGTGCCATTTAGAGGAGAAAAGTGTGAACTCAGCTGAACACATCGGAAGCAGAAAGATACATCATAAAAAAACAAAATAAACATTAGAGAAATTGATTAAGTGGTCACGAAATTAGAATCAGTTAACAGTGTTACTTTAACAAATCTTAAAAAAATGTAATATCTCAATATGTATTTTTCTCTCCTGTTGTTAAGCTTTAAATGATAAGGTTGTGCTGTGTAGCAAGCCTTTTGTCAGCTATGCATCCATCAGTGGCAATGGCACATCTCTCCTCCTGACACACCAACAGTCGAAAGAAAGGAGGGAGGGAGGGAGCATCACTTAACTGAATTACTGGGTGTCACTGTGTTGAGGAGGCTATTACAAGCTAATGACCATTGCCAAGATTCCCTCATGGCTGTAATGACAACAAAGATTTTTCCAGAGGTTACACTTGCATGCACGCACACACAGTTATACACATAGCCACAGGTGTTAGAGAAGGTCTGTGCTTGTGCCCATGTGTCAGTTTGTTAACCCTAAAGGTATGGATGCATGGTTTGCTGCTGATGAAGGAAAGAGCGGAGAGTCTGTCATTGTTATCCTTTCTCAACTCGCCTCATCAAATTAACACTATTAATTTACCAATTGACAACCCTTTGTGCCCTCGACTGATCATTTTTAACTTAGAGTGTCTGAGAGAGGAAAAAAGCATCAAGACTTTTAGTCAGCTAATGGAGCAGTGACTGTGATTATTGTTTCCCTACTTGGAGGAGAGTTTGTGTGAAACTAATGACTTCTAAGGGGTAATTAATTGATTCTCAGCCACCTGAATAAGCAGAGTTTTAATAAAAAGTGACAAGGAGAACAAGTCCCAAAATTACCATCCCTCCACCATTTGAGGAAATGACTGCAACGGTTTGATTCAGTGGTGTGGGAGCAACATAAAATGTCCCTTTGAGATCCTGCCTCTCAGCCATAATCTGTGAGAAATGTACACCATTCACGGCAAGAGCTTAGAGGCAATTTGATATAGGTTTTTTTTATGCTGCAAAGTCTTTGACTTGGAAACCCTCATTTACAGTCTAAGAGCAGATCTGTTAGCGACATACACAAATCTTATGAATTACTGTCTCTCACTTTGATAACAGTGATACCCACATACAAGTGGCTTCTTAAAAGAAGTGCGGTACCTTATTTCAGTGAAATTTCTGGAAAATGTATAATCAGCCCATGCTGTTGCAGAGGAGAGCAGTGGTGACTTGGCACAAGGTTACAGTGGAGGAGCTGCTTGTAGGTCAGTGTAAACCTGTGTTCAAATTATACAATGTCTTATTTTACCTACTTTGCAGATAGATAGATAACAAAAATACTGCTGTTTAACTGAGAGCACCGAGCCGCTGCATCTGCAGATACGACACCATATTGATGGTTGTGTTGAGGTGCAGCTGATTGTAGTTGTTCCTGTGTTGAAGTTTTTACGGTGAGATCTATTACTTCAGTTCCTTTGGGCCTTCAAAGGGCTGCTGGGTTTTCATCACTAGCTTTACATAAATATGCACCGCACATAAACACAGGAATCCTCCATGGACATTGTGTCAGTCAATGAAATGGCTGCTTACGCTGTTGAGTGTGAATGTGTTATGAATCTCATATTGAAAGATTTGCATCGCACATTTTTATGTAAAGCTTTTCTATGGAGTACCTAGAACATAAAGACAGCTCTGGAAAAAAGCACCGTTTAGTTGTCAGTCTGATTTGTTGTTTGCGAGTCAAGACGATTCCCTGAAGAGTCACAGAGGTCTTATCAACACTTCACTTTGAAATGAGTTCTCCTTTTTGTGTTGCTTGTTAGTCAAGTAACATGTTATATTGCTCTATAGCATGTGTTCATTTCTTATAGTGTTTCAGAAGATGCACTTTAACCAGAGGTTCTCATGTCAAGTGGGAGCACAGCTAATTGACAAGTGCAACAACTCTTTTGCAAATACTGAATGGCTGTCAACAGTGGATACATATTAAAAACTCACACTTCTTTTGATTTCAAATTTCAAATATAGTTTACAAGCGTAACATGGGTTTTAATAGTAAACTTCACTTTATCTCTCTTTCAACACGTCTTCAATGTGTGAATCAAGTTGATTGACTCATTCATGAATGATGAGGAAGCAGAGCTAGCAGGCTACCAAATGCCTCCAAAAGCTCCACAGAACTGAAAATGTACCCAAATGCTATGTAGATTGGGAAAAATAAACAACAACAATTTCATCAAAATTGAATTATGCTTCTATTATCAGCCAAAGTGTGTCTGTCTCACTGGGCTACAATATACAGACACATTTTTCAGTTTTTTTGTTAACACCCATTTATAACAATGCCAGTGCCAATGCTAATGCTATATAGGACAACAGCACCGCAAACTACATTGTCCAAAATGATCACACAGTTGAATTACCACCTCTGTAAAAGAATGTCAATAAACACTGAGCATCATAATCTGCATGAAGGGAGAATTTACTGCTTCACTGTTTTATTAGACTGCATTAGTTTCAGCTAGGTGTACCTAAATAAATAAACTGCCAACTGACTGTGCAGTGTATAGTTAGAAAGGTCAGTTTAATGGCTCTAATCCTTCATGCTGCAGAAACATTACTGGATGGATCTAGCTCCCAATAAAACCCATGTGTGTCATGGGCCATTTTTATTATGTCATAATTTGAATAACTGTCCCAGATATACAGCAGTTGTGATCACAAGTTCACTTTTGGTGCATTGTGGCTGTAGTTTGGCGCCTTTATTTAATCTGTGGGACCTGTTTTTAATTTTTTTTATATAGGCTTACATTAGATCGAATACTTCACAACTTAACTTACAAATACATAATTTAACATATGTGTTACAGTATGGGAGTGCACTTAATTTTCTTGTTTCAATGGAACATGAGTACATCCCTCTGCAAATGAAGTTCAGTTTATACCGTACATCTGTAAAACCATTATAGGTTATAACCATAGACTGTATATATAGAGGTTATAACACTGATGTGTGTCCCTAGTTGAGCGCTGCCTGTTTAAACTGTTATACTCTGGTCAGTATTGAATCAGCTCTATCATAATTTAATACAATTTTTGGTGAATCGATCCTGAACTGCACCTTCACCAGTGAGGAACTCCACCGTTAAAACCACAGATTCCTTAAATCACAGTGTTAAGTGAAAACTTGCATATTCTGAGCGATTGTGCATGGTACACTATGTAATAGCGTTCATGAAACTTGAGGATACAGTCACAGCTTCTCACCAATACAGAGCTTTCACACAGTGAATCGCTGTATTGGTGAAAAGTTGCACTTGAATTGTTTGGTTTCCAAGACTTTGTAAGCATGCTCATATATCTAGGTCAGACCCCATGAGATTCAGGATGTTTCTCCAGCAGGTGGGTGTGAGTCCAGAAACACTTGAGGCATGTTGCTTTATTGAACTGTATAAGAGCTTGCAGGGCTTTTATGTACTTGCTCGCTGCCACCTTTGTTAAAACGAGGTTGCATGTTTGTAATTCAGGACTTCACACTAAAGGAATACAGTGTGTTCATGCTTAGTGTAAAACTGTCTGTAGGCTACATCACAGACTGTTTCAAATCCGTTTAAGGGAGAGCTGGATACCCTCTGTATGTATAACATGCTCCAAGCATTTGCTTGCATGGATGGACTTGAGGATTAATGCTATACCACAACATTCAGTTGTGCTGAAGTTGTCGAACAAGGTGGTTGACTTTGTACTCTTTCGGTGATGCAATTTTTTTTCCCCAGATGTTGTGGTTTTGGTAGCTCTTCATGACTATTTATACATATCTATCATTTGCCTTTTGAAGGCTCTTTACACATGTGTGTAGCATAAATAGTGTTAAGGTTCATCCAGTATGCACCTGACCCCTCCCCTGGGCCAGCTGTTCTGACAGCTTGTGGTCCAACACCTCACAATGAGACATTATGCTGTGGTTGTCATTTGATTTTTCATCTATATGTAAGTTTTTTTGCCCCTTCTCACCACGTCTAATTAAAAGGTTACCCCAGTTTAAGATGCCTCTTTTAATTTGTCTGTTTTAATTTAAAGAAAATTAAGGAAACTAAAGAAGCCACAGATGCACGCTGGAAGTGGCCAATTAAAGTTTTAATGTGGCTCATCAGCTGAATGTCTTTGATTTGAAGAGAGTCATCTTTAAAGACTGGATGAAACAAACTGTAAACACTAGAGCAGAGCATTACTTGTAAGATTGGAATAATACTACGCTGCAGCAAATTCAAATATTATGGAAACATTCAAACATTAATTTATCAATTAATTATTTAATCACACTGCTAATTAGTACAAATAATGGCAATCATAATACTTCCAGTTATACGGATTTAACATATTTGTTTTTATCAATATAATAGTTAAGTAATTGAGGGAAAAATAGTGGAAAATGTATATTCCATTGGCACAAACCAGCCTTGCATACTATACCTGTTCAGCACCTTCATCCTTCCAGTGTAATGAGGAGAGGACATTTAAATTGCTGGTGTCAATGTGAAGGATTTATGGATTATAAACTTTCAAATATCCTCATCCAGTGTGGCAAGCTGTCTGATAGCTTTTAAGATAAATTAGTGTTTAAATACAAAATGTTACTTTCTTGCTAATGGAATCAGCAAATACAGAGTGTTGTCATGAAAAAAAAAAAAGCAACACTCTATTTCTGACTGGAGACAGGCTGAGGGCGGCATGAATATTAAAAACACCATTCTGTCAAGCAAATGCTGTCAGCGATGTTCTCCGCATGATTTATACATTAAGGTAAGTTACAGTATGTCATGTATGTCACTTTTACATTTTTTATGACATCAGTGACTGAGCTGCCTTGGTTCTGGTGTGTGGCATTGGAGATTTAGGAGGGATGTTCATGGCCACTAATACTGATGTGTGCCCTTGTATGTATTTGTGTGTGTGTGTCTGTGTGTGTGCCACAGCAGGGTGGCAGCAGGGACTCTGCATTTCCATGCACGACACGTCCTAGGGCAATCGCCACAGCGATTTACCCTCTGCTCTGTTGCTGTGGTAACTGAGTCTCCAAGGAGGAGTGTGTGTGTGTGTAATGGGGGGTGGGGGGTCAGACAAGGGCCCTTATTACTTAAAGATGATAGCTCCCTCTCTCTTTCACGCTCTCATTTTCAACTCCTTTTTCACCTACTCTCCTTATCTCTGCATCTGTTTTCTTATGGCTCCGGCTGTCCTTTTCCTGTTTTCTCTCGACGATTTAAACATTTTACAATTTACACCTTTCCATTCCTTCACTGTAGTTAGCACCACTTGTTAGTTAGTGTGACATGCAGTATAGCTATGGCTGTACACCCCCTCCCCTTCTCTGAACAAGATTGTCTGTCTAAAGTTAACTGACCTGAATTGAAACTATACAGGTTTTGTGTTCCTACGCGGTGATATGATCCACAGGAGCAGGAGATATGCCACAGACAACGTGTTGAATATCACTCATCACAAATAACTATTATATGATGTGACAGTGCTATGTCACATCATATACATGTTTGGTAGGCACAAAACCAACCTTATAAGTTTTAAGGAAAGATGATGGTTTCTATTTACATAAGCTCTTTCTTAAGGTTAAAGGACCTTCATGATATTATACTAATACATTTGTGGTTCAGGTTGTTGAAAGATTGTGGTCATGGTTAAAATAAACACTGACAGGAATCAAACAGCCCTATCCCGTATTAAGGTCCAGTATTTTGTCGATCCATCCATCCACCCTGACCTCCCCCCTCACAGACTTATTGCTCTATGACAACATCACCTGACTCTCTCCTCCATTCCCATCATACAGTCCCTAGATGACTTTCTTATCAGAGATAGGGTGTATTTTTTTTTTTTTAGATTTTCATTGATTTCTGAGAGAATAATTTGTGGGGGAAAAAACAGAAACAAAAAACTGTTTGTCAGCAGGACTATGAAGACACTACTGAATGGATCACCACAAACCAAAGGGACATGGGCCAAGAAAGAGACCATTAAATGTTGCCGTTGCAGATCCAGAGTTTTATTTTACTTTATCATTGTGACACAGAATGTTGAATCACATGTTCACTGATTTCCAAAGGAATAACGCACACATCTTGATGAAAGGGAACTGATATTTATGCATACGTGCAATTTGGTGCAGCTGAAGGGGGCTGTTTGGTCTTGGATGAGGTATGTGCTCTCCTGATTGTCCTTCTAGTTCAGCAATACAATATAATACAATACAAACTTATTTATACTTTCCTCTGAGCCTTGAAAAACTACATTTATTTTTAAATAAAAACTGAAGGTTATGTTTGGCGACAATTACTTTGAGTAGTGCAAATATTTTCAATAAACTTAATCTCCACATGTTGTACTGAACAAAAAGTTTTCTTTCAACACAGCACCACAACAGCAATTTAATATATTATTTTGAATCAGACTGACATCATTTTATGAAATTTCTAATTATTGGTGGAAAAAACAGATACAATTTTAGATTTCTTCAAGGCAGAAGAACAATTAATGATTGAAATTAATGTATTTTACAGCCACTGAACTATGGAGGACATGCTTGCACATGGTGGACATCTCATGCAGCTTCAGAATCACACTAAATTTGATTGAGGTCTTATTTTTGCCGCTGCACATTTGCCCTCTTGTAGCAGGGGGTTGGTCGTTTATCCACCAGAGCTGCACTGTCAATCTCTGAGCAAGATATTTCAAAATTCATAGTGACAATCAGCTCACTCTTCATTAGTGCTACAGAACAGTTTGTTCCGCGCATCTGTTAATTTACTTTTCATTGAGGATTAAACCCCTCTCCATGTACCAGGTAGAGGACAAAAGACATCACAGCCAGGTTGTTTGCAAGGTCACCCGCCTGGAGAAATGCCAACGGCCTTTCAGCTGTTTCCCCCAGGACACCCACTCAACTCCAGCAGCAACTCCTTTCAACTGCAGCAAAGCTTACAGGTGCCTTGGACAGTCATCAATAAAAAAAAAATGTCCAGGCAACGTCTCATGGTTGCCCTTGTTGATGCATGTGTTAAAAAATTTGAGCGACATATCTGCACTTTAAAAAAGTAAAATAAATAAATATTTATATCTTTGATCAGCACTTGTACTTACTTTGGAGCAAGCACTGTGACCAATGCTTTGGCTTTGTCCTCCCACTGCAGGACACCTTCTGAGCAATGCTCATTGTCTGGTGAGTCAGCTTAAGTGCACCATCAGAACTGGTGTAGCGTGTTGTAGCTTGCGTGTTTACAGTAAATAAAACCACATTTTGTGTGTACAAATTGATATGCTTTATGTACCATATCATCTTCTAGATACTCTTGGCAGACAAGGAACTCTATCAGTGCTCCCTCTCCCTGTGTCGTCCTCAGCCTCTCTCTCATACTACCACTGATCTCGTCACAAATTCCTCAATGAGTAATGGAGAAAACCTTGTGGCAGAGAACGCACACATTCTCGCCCGTACACCCCAACCATTCCTAATCATTTTCACATTCCCTTCTGTGGCTAGCCATTTTTAAAAAGCCTGCAATGCTGTCAGGCGTATCGTAGCAACGCTGTTATTGCTTCTCATAGGTCATGACTGATGACTGAATGACATGACAGACAGGCTGAGGAACAGCAGGATTTATTTTTCCTAGCAGAACAAATTGCCCTTCCTTAGAAATTTAGTCTGTAATATTCCATTCCCATTTATTTGAAGTAATTAATACTCAGAAAAACTGAACAAAGCACATCCCATATCAGCTCAGTTTCCAATTACAGGGTTATTCCGTATTTCACATTATATCTCACACAACTGCTCAATATAACTAAACAATAAAACTATATGGGCCATTATAGTGTCTTCGCCTCTGCAATCTGGGTTTGTGACAGTTTCCTGGATTTGTCACAAACTGCTTCATTGACTGCAATCATTTATTAGAGGTAAATATTATTATAACAAGAATGGCAATAAGTAGAGTGCTTACTTCCACCAAAGCCAGGGAATCCTCCACAGATCTCTCTGTCACATCCGGACATCTGGATCTGCACCAAATTGTATGAATTCATTGATAATAACACAATACATATATGTGATTTAATTTATTTTAAGTACCAACCATTTTTCGCTGAGAAATTCACAAATTCCTCACAATCCTCCAATGTTAAAGGAGGTAATTGAAAAAAACAAACATGGATCAACCCTAAACTTTTATGGTTTATTCCTTTGCCCATGCCCCATTCCTCCACCAAGTTAGCTGCAAATCAGCTCAGTACTTTTTGCGTAATCCTTCTAACAAATAAAATGACAGACAAGGGTGAAAACAAAACGTATTTGGCTGGGGTAATTTTTGTCTCCTTCAGCATCTCACAATGTCAGTCTGCCTCTGCCCATGGGCCAATTCTGACAACTTGAGAGGCTGAAGAACATGAGACGCTCCGGGAGAATGCTTAATAGTCTGGATGAACCTTAATACACTGCTTAGTGCTTTTATTAAAGGTTTAGATTAGGGGCTGGAGAGGAGCGAGTTGTGCTCCGTGAGCCTGTGCGCCTGGATCCTAGAGCCTCGGAAGGCTTAAGGTGTGATGGAATAGTTATGAAAAGTGTGTGCGTGTGTGTGCGTGTGCGTGAGAGAAGTGAGAGAATTATAAGAAGCCAGAAATATTATGGAAATGGCAGAGATAAGAGAGGTAGTTGTGGTGAAAATTAGTTCTAATTTCAAGCTTCCTTTTAATTGTTTCCTGCTATTCTCATCAGGGGTCCAGGACACTTTCAACTGGATATAGTATGACTCACTTAAGTAATAAATATAATTAGAGTCCATTTAAATTGACCTTATGAGTCAATCTAATGATTTGAGCTCAAAGCTACTGTCCACCTCTCCATCTGTCAGTCCTGAACCACGAGTCTGATGCTGTTTATCCATGCACTTGGTATATGAAAGTGATATACAAGCTTCTTAATAGCTACTGAGGATGAACACATTATGATGTTGTTTGACTTTCATTCTAAAATTCTATTCTAAAAGAAACCTTTAAAAAGATGGGCTGTGTAGACCTATCAAATTTTGGCTGGGGGCAAAATGTTCCCACAGTGATGACTTGAATTTGCATGAGGACGGGTGGTTTGCAGTCTAAAGGTTTATATCCAATAAAAACAGAAATGGAAAATTCTTGGAAGAAAACCACTAATCTTGAAATATATTTCACATACTGTGATAAACATGCAAATAACACCAGTGGTACTAGTGACATGAATGAGTTAATACATGCCCTTGGGCACTGGGCTCAAAGGATATAATGACGCTCTGCCAACAACTATCAGATGGATTGCCATTCAATTGTGTGCAGATATTTATGGTCCCCAGGAAATGAAGCCCTCTCCTCTTGGGGGTTTTCTCCAGTGAAATATCTTTACATCTACAAGATATATTAGCTCAACATTTTTGTACATACTCATTGTCTCCAGACAATAGCATCCAAATTACTTGAGTGCTGCTATGCTTTTCTGCAGTATCACCATGAGGTTTGGAATTCAGCCTTAAAATTTCTCCACAGCTGTAAAATATATATACAGATATTTGAGTGCAGGAATTTAAGGTCTTTATAGAGTTTCGGGATCCCCTGAGTTCAAGATGGAGTCTTGAGAGCACTATCTGTATAAACACACATCAGTACTAAAAACCCACTGCACAACAGTATCCACCACAGTAAACTCCTAACACCTTCATTTACATTATTAGATTGTGAACATGAAACAAGTGTGGCATCTGCCTGAGAGAGTTCATCATCACAAACCTAGCACGATGAGAGCACTGGGACACAGTGGAGGGATGATCTTGTGGGCCTCTTGTGCACTGACTCTGAGAGAACTGTCAGTCTAACGAAGTGAGTGAGTAAAGGCAACCCTGTTAAAGGTTTTCATAATAAGTCGGCTCCAGTCCACCGGCCTGCCTTTTCTCCTTTTGTTCATTCCACTGATTGTCATGCCACTGTAGATGGAATGGAGATGAGACGGGAAACTGTGGAGACACTCACTAAGTTTGACATCACCTCTCAGTTCCACAGGGAGGAAGCCTTAAATCAAGCGGCCTGCAGAGGTCAAGGAGTGTTAGGCAACACTTCTTCACTGGAGCAATCCTCTGTATGCCTGTTGAGCTGCAGAAGAGGGACCAAGTCAAATTGCTGCAGAGAAAGGGGAAATAAATGCAAATAGACTATCTCATACAGTACAAATATATTTCTCTCTTTGTAGCATTTTCTGTCATTCGAATGTTGTATTGATTCCCCCAACTTACATAGGTTGTTTGGTTGTGCGTGGTCGGGGTCTGCCTTGGTATGACAGGAGGTTCTTTGTAAATGAAGGTCATACATTGTATTTCACAGCGTTTGCTTTGGTTAGGTCAATATCAAACCATTTTAAGATTGTTTTCCTTTGAAAGTCAACAGCATCAACTTTTAAAAAGCCTAAAGACTAAATGTTTTATTACTAAGTACATTGTCTGGCTGTTGAATAATGACTGTTTAAAGGCAGATAATTAGCTTTGGAAAAACGTTTTTTTAACTTGGGAGATCTTTTTATTTCAAATTTCTTAGTAAGAATCAGTGTTGGTTTGTTCTCGCCAATTCAGCAATTATTCCCTTCAATGTTTATTTGGTTGCAACCTTTTGGTCTTTAGTAGCCTGCAATTCTGCACGGTGCCAGCTTGCTTGTTTGTTAACAGGTAACCTGGAGATGATTATCCCTTTGCTGCGGCTGCAATTGTGCAAATCCGGTTTTGTTAACCTCTCTGAAGAGAAAAAGAGGAAGACGGTGTTGTGCAATAGGAGTAGACTTGACGTTGGCTAATTATAAATAATCATGAAATATGATTATTAAAATAAAAATTATTTATCAAAAATAATTAAATTATTAATTGAAGATGATCAGTAATCAAATAACAATAAAACCACTAATGAGAAAATAGGAATTATCAATTAGAAAGTACAAGCTATCAATTAACAATGATAAGGTTATCAACCAAGAATAAGGAAAATAATTAGTCAAAAACAATAAAATTATCAATTTAAGAATAATACTATCTATATTAATAATTGAGAAAGGGGGGCATCACCCTGGTTACAGGGACCAACGGAATCAAGCTATAAATATCAGTCTCATATGATATTGGTTAAATTAATAATCTTAATAGTTTATATTAACGATTATTTAATAAACAGTGAAGGCTTCTAAGTTCGAGCACAGGCAATCATAAACACAGCAGCAGCACTTATCAAAATTCAGAAAATACATGTAAACCTGCGGTCTACCTATGTATGTCTGTCTGTGTGTGTGTGTGTGTCTGTGTCAAAGTGTCTCTCTGTGTGTATGTGTCTGTGTGTGTGTGTGAAATAAAGTTAGTGTTATTTAATGATTCATCATCTTAACAAACTTCCATATTTCAAAGATCACAACAGCAGCAGCATTTATCACAATTTAGAAAACACATGTATTCATCTATGTGTATCTGTGTGTGTGTGCATCTGTCTGTGTCTATCAAAGTGTGTGTGTGTGTGTGTGTGTGTGTGTGTGGGTGTGTGAGAGAGAGAGAGAAAAAGAAGGGGGCGTGGCGATGACGCAGTCACGTAGTGACATCACATCTTAGATGGAGGCCGACAATGTTAGGCTTAAAACTACAAAACAAAATGGCGGGTTCGTTATGAATTTAGAGCCAGAATTGAGGGCGGGTCTAGAGATGCATAATCTCCAATGGCCGCCGGACCACGTGTAAGACACAAGGAGGAGGCAGAACAAAGGGGTTCTTTGTTCTAGCTCAGTTTTGGCTTCAAAATGGCGGCCAGATGCGTTCAGGCCCTTTAAATATAGATTTAACTATGTTACATTAACTGTATTCTAAATACAGATCGGAACGGGTGTATAGGTCCGTTTAGAAGGAGAGAGAGAGAGAGAAGGCATACAAGGAGAGAAAGAGAACGAAGCTTTTAAAACACGCCAGAGATAGATTAACAGTGATTTAACCACTCCGCCCCTAGCGGACGTTGTGGGCTGAGTTTCTGATCGGTAAAATCACTGCAGACAAACACAGACGTTAACAGTGTGGCTGGAGGCTTTCCTCGCGGCGCTCAAACACTAACACAAAACCCGGAAATGAACCGGAAGTAGCGGCTCGTAGTAGCCGGTTAAACAATGAGACTCAGCGGTCTCGCAACAAATACAATCAAATATTAAACAATATGCTACGTATCTGCCCAGATAATCAAGTCTCTTACTGTACAACCCTCGCGATGTGCCTGCGCGTCTGCGCGAATGTGTCGGGGGCCAGTGAATCACGTGGTCTCTCTCACGAGCGGAGCTCCGGGCTCGGCCGCTGGACCGGAAAAGGAAGCGAATTATTCGTGCTGCCTTGACGGAATGAAACTTCGCCTTTCTTCTGTAACAGCGGAGACCGTGCTGGTTTACAGGAACGGAGTGAATTGTCTCTTACTCCTCAGCGGGATGAACGTCGCGCTTCTGAAGGGAACGGCTTTGTGGAAGCCGTTTGTGGATCGTTGGAAAAAAGAAAAGTCTATGGAAGTGTCGGAGTCCGTCCAGCGGGGCACTTCCTGTTTCGGTCTTTCAAGTTAAAACAGCAAAAAGTCCTATCAAGATAAAACTTTGACTGAGATAAAAGAAGAAAATGAAACGACTTCAAATAAAATGATATTAAACAAACGTCTAATCGCCTCCTTAGTTACTGAGTCGTGTAGTTAGGCCCCTGGAGGGTCTGGATACGACTTGAGCAGAGTGGAAAGAGGAGGACAAAGAGAGTTAAAAATACCGAGTTAACTAGTAAAACCCCTAGGGTTCTGTTGTAGCTTGGGCATCTGAGTAAAAGAGACAGATTTCTGTGAGGTCCCTTGCTTTATACCACCTGAGGACTTCCTGCTTCCTCAGGAAGTGGTCATAGGGTTCAGTTGGCTCTCAGCCAATGAGAATGTCAGGGTCCCGACCTTAGTGGGCGGGGATTCGACCTCAGTGGGCGTTTCAGAGTCTCATTTGGGTTTTTGCAGAGCGGCCTGCAACATCTCCCCACCAGGGCCTGCTGGAGGGGGGGCACAGTGGGGGTTCAGGAGATGCTTCCCCCACCAAGGCGAGGCTCCAGGCTGTCTAGAGAAGGTGTGAATTAAGACTGAAACTGGTTGAACTGGTTTCAGCTGGGCCTTGTAGGCCTCAAGTATTTACAACCTATTGTTTGATGGTCACTCAGGACCTCACCCCCAACAACAGAGTGGTAGAATGTTAATACTGGTTATACGTGCAGTTCTCATGCTCAATGCATCTTCAGTTAGTCAGAGAGTGGGCTCACTGAGATGGCTTCCATGGCAACAGCAAAATTACCTGTAGGACAGTGTGTGTGTGTGCGTGTGTTCTCACCACACAGTGAGTAATGAGCTTTTCAGATCCGTCAGGGATTCACACACACCACCATTTCTTCCTTTCTCAGTCCACTCCAGTCATAGCCCTCCCATCTTAATTCTTATCCTGTCAAATTATTTGCACTGTTGAATAATGATGATAATAATAACAGCACAGTTGGGACATTACAAAGTTACAGAAGTCCCAAAGGCTTGTTTTAAGGTTCAGTTATAAGGGTTCCTCAAGTACTGGAGGAGCCCTTATAACGTCTGATCAGCGTGTTTGCTGTTAAAGTGCAGAGTGAGCGCAGGTCAGTGGGTTAGAGCGGAGGGAGGGTACTGACATGAGGAAACTGGGCTTGATGTGTGTCTTTCCTAATCCTGCAGCAGTAGCAGTGCTCATTGCAAAGTGATGCAAAGTGAATGTAGTGGAAACCCTGCAGGATGTGAGCATTTCTCTCTGGATTAAGCATTCTGATACTTTCACAGTAGTATGTAGCACCTAGACTTGTTTTAGATTCAAAAGAGACACACAAATCTGTTTGTGTACTATGCAGGACTTTCAACTTTTTTTTCTGACTCTGTCTAGGGGTTATTAGCTGTGTCCAGAAACAGCCCGAGTTATTTCATTTAAACTGTTCTTTAATTCATATCCAGGCAGCATTAAAGCTATCTCTGCAGTGCTTAAATGTACCTCTCTAAAACCGGCTGCTGATAGCCTGAAAGCCTTTGAACAGACCTGTCTCTGCCTCTGTGCGTTTGTGTAATGGTGCCCTGTGTTGAGATAAAAGCAGTCAGATTGCATTTAAGCAGATGCCCAGGTGGGGTTACAAAATGAAATTTTCCGATGACATCTTTGAATTTGGAACGGTTGGACGTTTGTTAGTAAACTGAACCTTTACTGCTGATGGGTACAGTGGGGGGTTTCTGCTATGGCAACTGTAGCAGCCCTAACAAGCTGACAACTGCTACACTGATTATCTAGCATAGATGCAGTGTTGGTGTTAGTTAGTTAGTTACCAGCTCTGTGCAGACGGGGGTGGTACCTCTGGGCCTCCTGAATCATTTAGAAGGAATTGGAGTGGGATTATGGATATTTATTATTCCAGGCACATAATAAAGTGGTGTCAGGGGTCCAGAGTTTCTGCTGGTGCTCCTGCACCCACCATGACGCACCTTAAAGCAAATGTATATGTCTGCAAGTTTTATGTCGTAGCATCTTTCAAAACTAAATTTTATTTGTAGAAAAATGAAAGTAGAGTCTGTGCACTCTGTTTTGCTTTCAAAGCAGTGCCGGGGCATCTGCATAGGCAAACTAGGCAATTGCCTAGGGCAGCAAAATGTGAATTGCTGAGGAACGTGTAAATCAGGCTGCACCTGTAGCTGCCTCTTTCACCACCACCCGCCCCCAGCTCTCGAGCCAGTGGTCGATTCAGTTTACCAGTGCTCCCAAAACACTTCAAATGAAGGCTATCGGTAGAAGCTCGATACTGCACACATCATCAGGGTACCCACTAAGGGGGTATTAGGGGAAGTGGCAGCACACAAGATAATGCCTTTATGGGAGCTTCAAGGGGGGTTAATATTTTAATTGCATAATTTGCCAATATGAGGGGACTTCGTGGGGCCCCAAATATATAGCTTGTCTCCCCTGATAGGGATCCTTTAATCCCATGGAGAAAGTTGCAATTCTGGTCAATTCATGATCAAGAAAAGCCCATATGTCCATAATTTGCATGTGATTGCATACTTTTATTGGGTTATATGTTTTCTTTAGTCCTGTATTTGAAATAACTGACGTTCTTAGTCCCAATTTTTTAGAATTTCCAATATACTCAAGTCTAACTGTTAGTAGTGAAACTTCACTTCATTCGCTAAGGTGTGACCGTGAGTCATGTGTTAATTCATCTGTGACAGGTCATGTATGTTAAGCAAGGCTCAAGTCACTTTGGACACCCACGCCGGACACACAAGCATACAGAGATGCAACAACGATCAATGGAGTCGGAGAGGCCTTGCAGTCGATGTGTAGTGCGGTGTATTGTGCAACGATTTCCTGCCGACGTTTTAATGTATCTATAGGACAGGTCGATGAGCACGCCGGGAAGAATTCTATATTTCTGCCTGATGAACTACTTAATCATCTCGGGGATGGTCGGCTGAGTGAGAAAAATCCATATCCATTTTACCTTTTGTCTTTCATTGGCCACTGCCTCTCAGGTCATCAAATAATAGACAGAGGAGTGAGGGTGGGAGAGAGAGGGAGGGGGCGCAGAGAGCATATCTCAACACAGACAACAAGAGAATTAGTTGTTGCTCATAATTTACAATAAAGAAAAGTTACACAAGGGCTGTAACTCTTTAAGCCATTCACCAGTCACAGCCATTTTATTTTTCAACACAGATACTCGCTTTAAGGTGTAATAGGATTTAATGGGACTTGTGCAGAATACAAAATACTTTTCTGCTCATCTTGTGGCAGTTGGCTTTAAGTTCCAAGAAAAATAATAAGTTCCATGGTTCCAGGTGAAAAACCATCAATATCCATCAATGATTTTTCTGCTGTGTTTCCTTTTTAGCCTCAACATGTTTTTACAGGATGTGCATTTGGCATAACCAGTGTGGGCTGCAGTGAAGGTATTGTGGATGGTCTGAAGAAACGCTAAGACACAGTTGTGACATTGAGTCTGACCAAAGGATACAATACATGGCTGAGAAGCATTGGTAGCTCCCCAGGTATAAGAAGGGTGCTAACCAGGTGGCCCTTCAAAAAACAAACAAAAAAAAACAGCTTCATAAATGCCTCGACAACAACAGCTCAAATGCGGATGAGTAATGTGCTACGGCTGTAAACTAGGCTTAAACTGTTACTTATTAGTGTACCTGTAGCTTTTCTTTAAAAGCACCAGTTTGAAGTGGTACTGAAGCCTTTTGCTTTTCCAAGGCCACAGATTTCCCAGAAGTGGCTCTTTTTGTGTCGATTAAAACAAACAAAAAAGACAGACACATAGAACAAAGCCATCCATTAAGTGAAGTACTGCCTCGTCTGCTCTAATGAATGCCACTTTAGAACTCTCTACTTTGCCCAGTAATCCCCCACACTTTACTCTGCCATTTCCTCGCTTTGCCCGTTTTGACTACCTCACCTTCATTCTGTCGCTACCTTCCTCTCTGCCTTTTTTCTTCGTCCTTTCCCCAGCTCACTTTTCTGTACCATTTTTTGCCTCCTCTGCATCATTCTCACACACCTCTCAGTCTTGTCTTTCTGTGCCAATCTTCTTTATATCTGTCTCTACAGAGTTTGCCTGCTCGAGGACCATTCAACGTACATATTGATAAAGAGGCAAACAGGTGTCATAGCTATTTTACTGTTGTTTGTTGGTGTACCCTTTATGCTCTGTCTTTAGCTTTGCTCGTCTTACACGTGAGGATTTAAAAGCAGGGGAACGAGAGGGGGAATTGTTTCACCAATTTTGGAGGTGAATGTAAGCAAGGCAGCTGACCCACATTTTATACTTTTGTAGTTGAATATAAACCATTTCCACTGCAGGAAATTTCCTCAATTCTCAAATTTTTAGGAAAACAATGACATATTAACATGGCGGTTGTGTGGTTATTCTGCATTGTCGCTGCATGATTGTTTATAGTGGAACAACTTTTTGTAGCCATTAGTTCACACCTCAAGCTAATTTGTCTAATCTCCTCAGGTCTTTTGAAAGATGGTCTGCAGGAACCTTTTGGTTGCCTTTCGTGGGACTTAGACTGTGCATTAACATGCTCCTTGGAAGGATCCACTCCCCACGTTGTGAAGTCATACGAAATATTGTGTCTTTTTATGCTTTGAAGCAACAGATAGCATTGCAAATATTCTCTGCGTGGAATACATTTTTTCCAATTATCCTGACTCAATTTTCATTGAAACACAGCTACCAATCTTTTCTCCATTGCAAAATATTTGTCACATAGATATTGGCCCTGTTATAGATTAATAAAGCAACACGATACTTTGTGAAAGTAGATTCACTTCGCCTATTCACAAAACAATGCAAAATATGTAATGCTTCAATTTACATTATGGAAGTTAGTAATGTTCCATCAACCCTTAACGGTCTGGAAGCTCTATCAGTGGGGGCGTGCATATTTAAATATAAATATATACCTTCAGAGAATCAGGTAGCTTGGAAACCAAGCAACCAACTGATCAATTAGATTTGACAAATAAAAGCATGTGTTCAAGGGTCTTTGGTGACAGAATGTTAAACTTTGCCACATTAGTCCAGTTTTGTGATGCAAATTGCCAGGTGTTGTCTGAGCACAGTCGAGTGAGAAATCGAAAAAACTCACACATTTCTCTGCATTTTGAACAGCCCCAAAATTAGGATGACAAACACTTTCTGGGGGCATCATTCAGCTCACCTGGTAAAGCTGCCACCTCAACGAGGCAAGGCCTCAACCCGCGGCCATGTATGCATGCCCCCCCCCCCTCTCTCTATCGCCTTTTCACAAGCTTACTCTGTCCTATCCATTTCAAAGGTGATAAAAGCCCCCCCCCCCCCCAAAAAAAATAAAAAAAAATAAAATAAACACTTCCTGTTCTGCACAGCACTATCACACGTATTTGATACACAACATATTTACATTTAGCAGCAAGTTAATGAAATGTATTTTCAGGAAATAATGTATCACATCAGCAGCATCACAATTAGATTTTTATCGAACCTAGAGCTCCTCCCCCCCTCCTCTGTCCCAACTCTCTAAATTGCTGTTCTCCCATTCTCACTGGAAGATTGACTGTGGGTCGTCGTGCCACTGTTCAGCAGTTATGTGACCAAAGTACAGCAGGAAAAGAAGAAGAAAGGAAGAAGAGGCAGAGGGGAAAAAAGGCAGGTCCTTTCCAGACCTGGTTTTAACATCCACCCTAAGAGATCTGATCAGCGTTAAGTCTGTCTGTTCACACCTGTCTTTTAAATGCATCTTTAATCTGTCTCCTGACACTTTTGATTGGTTCTAACTTCCTCACTCAAATAAATATTATCCACTATCATTTCCACTTTTTGAAGACCAAATTATGTTGTTTCTAGCCAGTGTGAATTTACAGATTTGATTGATGACAATGTGGGCGTGTCTGTGTGCCGGAGGGAGCGAGCGAGAGATATCCCTTTTACACCAAGGTGAACCAAGTGGTAATGTTGGGCTGCTGCTTGTACTGGAACAGAGCTGGTTCAACTTGGCAACCTTTTAAGAACCAGTCTGCTTTTCAATTGGCTGTAGCCTCCTTAACGCCCGACCATTACGCCACAATTTATGTCTATGTCCCTGATTTCCCAGCTGACTACAAGCTAGGGCTGGGCGATTGGAGGAATAAATTGGTGATGGGATGAGTCCATCATTAGTGGAGTTTCTTTGTCATTCGATTTTGCTGATATAAACGTATATATAAATCCTCTTTGAAATGACTTGAAATGGTTGTGGCGTTTGGCATTTTACTAGATTTAATTTAGAATACATGCAGTATATTTATTTTATGCGATATTTGAAATGTGAAAACAGTTCTAAATATGATAACTCTGTTTTTTTTTAGATATTCAGACTCAAGGTGAGGGTACAAAGAAAACATTAATGACGCCCAGGGCCACATTCAATTTTTTGCTTTCAGAATTTATACTTTAATCATATTCTACTCCCTCTTCACCAAGAATAACTTTTCTGATTGACCTTGAGTAAGGATTTCTTTTGTTCTATTAACATCACATATTTTTCACACATTAAAGTCTTGATTTATAAAATTAAATGTGCCTTCAGTGTCTTAACTGATTTTGTAATTAGTGAAAAAGCCATAATCAGTAGGAGCAATGCAGAGGATTACACCACTAGTTGGAGCTCCTAACAAAGTAGTCAGTAACTTTAAAGCAGCTAATATTTTTTAAAGTGCTATTTGATGGATTTGGGATTGTGGCTTTAAGTGGCTGTGCTCATTGAGCCACGGAGCAGTTTAAAAGGAGGAGGTGATCAATTAGCCAAGCCTTACTGCTGACGCTATTGACTGATATGCAAACAGAGGACATTGACTGCATGGGCCTCAGGCTGCACTGTAGCATTTCTACCCAAACCGCAAGCACTGATCATTAGTCACAGGGAGGAAAGCCAGCGGCAGCCAGGAAGAAGGAAACTGGATTAGATGCTGGTGATATTTGACCATCAGATCCATTTTGTGTGGTCTACCTCTGATATGAAATATTTGTATGGTCCATTTGTTGATATCTTTTTATCGTTACTTAGTGGCAGATACTTAACTAATGTGGTTTGGGAGGAGTGTGTATATATAACCTTTTTGACTCTGAGCTTGAGGGAGCTGCTCAAATACCTAAGGGAAGTTCATTAGAACGGTTTCCAAAGGGGATTAGTGTATCACGATAGTCTAAATGCTGTCTCCTCAGAGACATGTATTCATTTCTTGTGGGGAAAAAAAGTACTTGGCACGGAGGTAGATAAATGTATTTAACATTAGCTAGAAATCACAGCACAGCAGCTTTGACTAAAATGTATCTGGTTCCTTGACACACGCTGTTCTATCTGTGGATTGTTGAGGAGATAGTGCTTTGCTACTAAGCCTCTGCTGCGTGTCTGAAGATTGATGAGGTAGATTTGTCATTCAGCCCGTGCGCCTATAATTTCACAGAGGAATTATGGCACCACACTAAAATTACCAACTGAATAATAAGCGGAATTTTGCGAACACTTAGATCCATTTCACAGGTGCTTCATGCTTAACTAAGGACTAATTGGGTGTGGGACTTCGTGTTCTGAACAAAGTCTTGGCATTGAGCAAGTTACATGAGATGAAGTGTCTTTACAACATGTCCCCTAGTGCGAGCAGATAAGAAGTGACAACACCAATTAATGCAGCTTATAATTAAAGGCGTCGAAAAACAAAACTATGTCCACTCACGTAAATGTTTTTACTAACTTTGCTTATCTCTCCTGTTACCTTAGGTCATGTGAGGATATGTTTTTAGTAGTGTGGCAGTCAACTAAAATTGAATCCTACTTTAAGGAGGCTTTACTATTTCTAATCCAAATTGTGGGGTCAGAGGAAGGTCTGTAGTGGATTGACACATTTGTTGAAATATTCAGGTTTATTGTCTGTCAGATCTGTGTTTCTCTTCCACACCCCTCAGCTGTCTGTGGAAACTTCTGCCTGAATATATGTAATGGCATCTGCCCGAGTTTGATGCTGCGATGTGTCTGTCTGTATTAATGTTAACAGCTGTCCATTGCAGGCAAAAAGTAAAAAAAAAATATCTAGCACTCTCTCTCTCAACCAATAAATAAATGATTTGTAATGGTAAAGCTTTTGGGATTTTTTCTTTAGGATGGCTTACTTCAAAAATTATAATTGTCCAAAGTGGGAAGGACTGAATATAAGAAACACATATCAGTCAATCGTGATTCAAGTCATTATTCAAAATGACCAGGAAGTTGAATCAACACCTCTAAACATAATGATTTTTGTTGCATTTATTGCGGATCTGATGTATTATGCAAGGGTCAGATTCCACGACATCAGCTCAGTTATAACCTGACACGGAAGACGTAGGGTGTCGGGTGGGTTCAGAAACCTCAAATGTAAACGTGGTGAAACAAAAAAAGGAATGATGTTGTTGGTGTCATTCCGAGCCTCAGAGGAATTGTTTGTCAAGCTGTGGCAACAACACCCCTGTCCAAAATTTGATCATTTTACAAGAGATCAACAAAAAAAAGAGTCCGAAGAAGTCTGTCTGGAGCACGTCCTTTTCAGTGACGTCATGCCTGTTGTAAAAGATGATCGATTGGTCGGGGAGCAGCATGCAGTCTGTCATTACCCAGAGCCATGATAAGACAGTGACCATTTTATCATACAAAAATATCTTGTACTCTTTAATGGAATAAGACCGCATTAGTCAGAATTCAGTGGAGTCAAACTGACGTGGATATAAACATGTCATTCCTTGGAATGCAACTGAGATAATTTTCCAAACAGGTGATCATAAGGACACGAAAAACTTTAAGGGACATAAGTCTGGAGGCACAGATGCAGAAGTCATTACTGTTCAAGTTAAATCTAACTTAAGTTTCATGAGGGATAATATAATGAATAAGTATCATCAGTTTATCTCAGCAATGATAATCGGTGTTGTTGAAAACTCTATTAAAAACAATGGTTTGTCAATCTCTTTCGAGAGCACACGTCTTGCAGATCTTTGAAGCTGCTAGACAGACAAATTCTAACTGCATATCTCCTGCTGTAACACAAATATCAAAGAACAAACGAGGAGCATTCACTCGACTGAACTACGAGCACAGCGGAGAATGGCAAATAAGCATTCAATCCTGCAAACTGCGGCAGCGTAGATAATAAAAGCAGCTAAGCTTAAAACAACACCCAGTTCTATTGTTGGTCCTTTATGCTTCTTGTTTTTTCGTCATAGCATGAAAATATCTCCCTCTATTTTCACTATATGGCCTCTGAAGCTACCTCCTCTACATTTCTGTCTGCCTCATTATCATCCTTCCTCCCCTCCACTCTCCTAACCCTTCCTGTTTTAAAAATACACAGAGCAAGTGCGAGGAAAAAAAGGATGCAAAATGTTCCTCCAGGGTGTTTCCTGCTTTGCTTTGGTAATGTCTCCTGCTTCTGCTGTCGGGAAGTAAGTTTAAAATTTTAGCCCCCAACAAGGGATGTTAGGGCATGGTAAATCAAACAAAACAACAAAGCACTTTGTACTCTTTTTACCAGAGAAATAGAATCGAAATAGAATCCATTAATTGCAAAGATAAGGGTGTGGAAAAATAAGAGCAAACAGCAATGTGTCTTAATTGAAATACCATGTCATTGATGTATGATGTGGTATGAGGTGGTGCAAATCTTTCTTCTTTGCTTTTTAATGTCACGACTGAACATTTTTACTCACAACTTCCAGTCACTTAAAATGTCCAATTATTGTGCCTGTCAGTTGAATATGTCATTGAAGCAGCCATGCGCCTTATTTGAACATCCTGTTATATTTTATCTTTGTTGTTTCGTTTAACACTGCCTGGCTGCTGCGGGCCAGTTTGTTCACTGGGATAATTCAATTTTCTGTCTGCCAATTAAATCTTATTGAGTCCTGGTGTATGTAATAGTCAAAGTCTAATAGTCTAACATGGGAGTTGGTACATTGAGCAAAACTTCAAATGAAGAGCCCAAATTCGGTGAAATGTTGCTGTAAATGGTAAATGGTTTTGTATTTTTTGCTGTGACCCCTCATGTTTTTTAAATAATTACCTAATCTTTATACACAAATTCTAAGATAAAACCTACTTTCCAGGGCATTATGAAACACCATAACTGAAGTAGAAGGGGAGATTTATTATTGTTATATAAATTGTATTTATGCCCAGGAACGACAGGTGGAAATTAGCACTGTGCTATAACTGGTATAGTATGTTTATTGTACACTGTCTTGTTTGTAAACCAACAAATTCTGACCATGTTCCATGCAAGTAGAGTTGGCAGAGCTAGTCATTAATAGCAGTTCATGAAGATTTTAGAGGATGACAAAACTCACTCAAACACAGGACTGTTTCCAGCTGATGATTATAACATATATGTTCCAGTGGGTGGTATATCCTAGAAAAACAATACATCATGATTTGGATATTGTCACGATAATTGCTCATGAAGGATTTGAGACCAAAAGCTTTGTAGTTTAAAAATTTCCTCTGGACTCATGTTTTCAAACACTGGCTCTAACCTTATGTTTCTGTTGTATTAAGGCAAATTACTTGCAAAGTTTTCATCGCCCCAACCCCCCACACACATCCCACCTCCACCCCCACAAACAGTGCTTATTTAGAGAGAGCTCGGTAGCTCCTAGTCTGGAATGGATAGATGAAATATTGATGAAAAGCTATATGTGTGATTTGTAGCATTGGCATCAAACATGGGGCAGTGAGGGGGGGGGGGGGGGGGGTAGAGGAGCAGTGAGGGGAGGGCAGACGGAAACAGGAAAAATACACAGGTGATGACACAAAGTTGGCAAATATAGCATCATTGATCATTGACATCATAGGATATGGTAGAAGTTCATGATCATTGTTGGAGGGTGTAGTACAGGGTGCTGTTGTATTTGTACTATATTGACTTGTTCCAAACGATTCTTAAACCCCAGACACGAATTGGCATTTTTTGCACCTCCTGTTCTTGTGCTACCAAGTCGATGTGTTTTGATGTGCTAACCTCAGAAGCTATGAGGTTGACCGCTTGTGTCTCTGGAGGTGGCATGTTAACTCAGCTAGCCCCGGTTTGGTCCAATCCTCTCATCACTCTCTAGCCGTTTTCAGACATGACCTGCTCAGTGGTGTTAACAACAGGAACAAATCCTCCGGAGGATTCAGGTGAAGGTTGGTGCGAAGCTGAAGCTCTTAACAAGGGACCATCACCAACACCTGCTTTCAATAGGAAACCACATTAGGAGAAAACTTGCACATATCCTTTAAGCCATTTCCTAACACATTTAGGACGGAGGATGTTTCGAGCTGTAAGCATTTTTTATATCTTATAGCCTCTCCACCTTTGTAGGCTTCACCCAAATAGTCTATTTTCTAAAAAAAATTGGAATAAGAAGTAACAGTAAATTAGCAGACGTGTGAATGTGTCTGCTGATTAACATTGATAATATAAATAATGTGGTAGATGAACAGTAAAATTTACTAACTAGCAGACACTAAAATATACAGTCCAACTTCCTCATGGTGGCCAAAAAGGGAAAAAATGTATAGTAAAAGCAGCACATGCAGTAAATTCTCCTCCGCCTCATTTTTTTCCCACCCTTCCTTCACCAACGCTTCTTTTATCTGAGCCAAATGCTAATGGAGCCAGAAGGCTCTTTGAAATTGAAATGATGTGAAAATAGAATTGCAGTGGCAAATGAGCACTGTTTGCTGGTCCCGTCGGGGCCAAGCGAGCCCTTTGAACGCGCCTCTCCCCCAGCGAGGGGGCCCTGCTCTGGGCTGCTGTCTCTCTGGCGCTCCCCTCCCTTTTTACATCAACTGGAGAGAACTCCCAGAGGAGCAGAGATCAAGCTGAGGCTGATTGGCATGGAGTTTGTTTTACACATGCGCACACATGGGCAGACTCGAAAAAAACCCACAAAGACAAGCAAAGGTTTTCACACGCGCACTGCCTTAAATACATGTGGTTGAATTCCACATGTACGCTAATAGACAAGGGAGGTACCTTTTAAACACACACATACACTTAACAAACTCACCATTGGAGGTATATAGTGCAGTCCTGACTACTGCAGCAAAAATGCCATTCGATTTAAATAATTTCCTCAGGTTAAATTGCTGACTTCAGATACATTTTACATGTTTTAACTTGAGTGAAGAAATTGTAATGTGTACATTTTGGTAAATTCTCATATATAGGTGGTGTGTAAGGATCTTGAAACATCAGTCTGAGCACATAAATCCACAGATTTACCCCTGCTATATCAGAGAAAAATGAATGTACAACATGAGTCACACAGGTCCTGTTCAGTTGTGTCGGTTTTTCACAGCGGAAAACAAAACAAGAGCAATCTGAGTTCTCACTGACTTTGTTGTCATATTTATTCTCAGCAGCAGGAGTAAAGCTGAAAATTGACCAACTCTGGTCCCATAGCTTCTGCCTCTGTTGGGTGATGAAGGCTCCTTTTGAACAGTGACGAACTGTGTTCTGTGAGTCTTACTCTGACTCTCCTCTTCATCACTTCACCTCTATCTTTTTGTGACTGTCTGTCACACTCCTCTTTATCTCTGCTCTCTCCTCCTGTTCTTCTCCTTGCTCCTATACTTTTCAGCAAGATGATGCAACTGGCACCTGAATCCAACCAAATAACACATTATTTGATGTGATAATTAGCTGTCATTTATTTTGTACATAGAGTCAACAATATTGACTACACATCGTCCAGTAACAGATTACACAAAAGCGACCAATGAATGCACTATTTCATCTCAAAGGGTCTAAATGTCCATTATTATACATAATATATTATAGTCAATTGATGATGGTTCACAGCAGCTATAATCACATGTAAAGTTGTGAAATGGAAATACTTGATTCATGAATGGTTTGCCTTTTGACAAAAACATCCGAGAATCACTGAGCCAGAATGGCCTCTGCTTCACCAATGTGAGCTTGTTCTCACTCCCTGACCCATCTGCTGCTCCAGCAACAGGAGATAACTCGTCTTCCACCTCCTCTAACCTCACCTGCATCTTGCTGCCTTCATCCCCTTTCTTTTTGAAAAACGTTCTTATATCTGCAGCCTTCAAGTTTTACCTCAGAGATTTAGCTCCGTGGCTATCACCAGATGCCAACTTCTCTCTCTCTCTCTCTCTCTCTCTCTCTCTCTCTCTCTCTCTCTCTCTCTCTCTCTCTCTCTCTCTCTCTCTCTCTCTCTCTCTCTCTCTCTCTCTCTCTCTCTCTCTCTCTCTCTCTTGAAGTAGATATCCAGCTTGAATCATCTTAAACTTGCATCGTGGTCTGTGGCCCTCGATGTCAGGTGTGTGCAGCACATGGGGACTGATTCTGTTGTTCACAAAGGAATGTGTCTGCCGCGTGCCTGTTACGGAGCAGTTACCTGAAGTATTACACATATTTAAATTCTCAAATTGGTAATAGTAAATGGACAAAAACCTTTATCAGACAGAGTTTTTTCAATTGTCATGATCATCTTCATTCACAAGGGGATAAAATACAAGGCTATCGAAGGCCAAGCTTCGATACAGATATGTGACCAATCAAACCCTGATTTTAGAGTTATAGAGCGGATATTATCCAAAGAGGTTTAACAAAATATTGGACATTAACATGGTTGATCTTTAATGACCATGATTGGTTTGTGAAGGTTCCATTACCTTAATGAAGTAGACTTCTAAACTTTATCTCCAGTTGTTCCCACACCTTGTTGTATTTGTGCCCAAAACCAGACACTTTTGAGAAGCACTGACAAGTCATTTTCCTCCAGCGATAAGGGAGTCAGATGAAAAGCGCTTATGAGCCTGTCTGGAGTGTAACGACATACATCACTGTTTCCTTTCATGTTTGGTGCGTTTCAGAAGCTGAACATTGGACACATGCACCCAGACCCCCCCCCCCTTCTTGAACAGTTTCTGGGAACTTGTCATCGTCATAAAAAAAAAAGAAAACATGAAAAAACTTATTGACGAGGAATCCGATCGACGGGAGTCTGGGGAAAGACAAACACACAGTGCCAATGACTCAATCGAAGGAGATATGGAGTGAAGAGGCAGATAGGCTCGGGAAAGAAATAAAGTGAGCAAAGGGAGGAGGGAGTGTTTAAATGTCAGCGTTTTGGACGAATTCAGTCCCAACACTAATCCCCCTGAATCCGTTCTGCACATTCTGACACAGAAACCACAGCAGCAGAGAGGAGGGAAGCATTCTATTTGAACACGCAAAAGGAATACACAAGTATAAGTCTTAGTAATGATTAATAAATGATATTGCGTTATGTAAGAGGAAGTGGAAATACCATCAGTCGTCAGTTAAGCATTTCAACAGACAGATGAAACTCACCTGCTGGCATGCAGAAAAGAATCATTATTTATTGGTTTAAAAAAATAAAAAAATGATGGAGCATTTATAGATCATGCTATGCAATTGCCGAAGTGTGAGTGCGGACCCCTCACTGGGCTGTTTGATTGAAGACTGCTCAGATGTTAACCTCGACAGTGTGGTATCTGTTTTTTTATCCACCAGCCCGCTGTGAACAAGCCACATTCGATGCCTCTCATCTCTTTTGCCTCACCTTTGCTCAACCAATTTCTTACTTTTCTTCAACAGTCCTCAAGTTCTTTTCCCCCCAATGTTTCAAGCATTGCATTGCTTCAGGTAACAGTAGTCATGACAACTGTATTGTAATATACTTTTCAACCCATAAGACATAAGACATAAAGCAACACAGGAGAGACTTACCTCATCCAAGAAATCACAACAGCCATTGTTGTCCATTCAGATACCTAACAGATCCCAACAGTAGAATGTATGCCTCTACACAGTAACACCTGAACCATCTGGTGCGGTTCAAGTGACTGCTGCTTTGGCCCATTTGGTTTGGTTCATTTCAGGTGTTGGGAAAGCTGTCATTCAAACTGTGCTACGGATTCCAAACCCTCCCTCTCAGCTGAACTTGTGCAGTTTATTTGCTGTGTGAAAAGAAAGCGACAGGATTCAAGATCAACTGTTAACAATGGGGATATGCAGTAAATGATGACATACAGTATGTATGTGCTTCCCCACTGGAATGCTGGGATTCCTGTTGACGCATCACAACGTGAGAAGCAAGTTGACTAGAGTTGTGTCTGATTGAATCTATTTCAGCAGAAACCAAATACAAAGGGATATGTGTATAAACTACATATCCCCATAATATAACCGTAAATGCCTTTTCCTAGTCTTCTCTCTATCTGGGAGTCACTATTTAAACACAGTCGATTTAATGTGGTCAAGGAACAGGTGATAATGCCCAAAACAGTTTCTTTGTGACCACCAGAGAAGGGAATGAATGCATTCAGTGATATGTTGCAGACATTCGGCATAATGAAGAAGTCCAAGGCGGGATTCGCCTGCCTGTCCATCTGCCTTCATAGCTAGCGCTCCTGGTTTGTTTGAAAAAGTCAATGCAAACATAAAAGCGGCCCAAACACAAAAGGCAACAAAGATGGAAATAAATATCAGGAGCAGACAACATTTTCAGCCACAAAAGTGGGATACAGTGATGGAAGGGCATGTGGCAAATGTTCCATTTGCCACATACGTTTATTACAAATCAAAGATTTAACACCAGTCCAAACACCAAACGGTCTGTCTATGTCTCGTATATCTTGAGTTAATATATATACTTAATGGCCTAGCCCTAGGTAGTGTGGATCAAAATTAATGAACTATGAATAAACAGGCAAACAGGACTCTGTAGCACTGGCGGTGGTGATTCATCGACGTAACGTTGTCGATCACGCACGCCATCAGCCCGTTCATCACAACAGACGTGTTGGTGACAATATCCATGACCACTGATTCTATATTTTGAAGTTCTGTGAACACAGGTCACACAGGCCAAAAAAAACAGGCGGGTTTAGAGCCGTAACTGCACTGATTCTGTTAAATGTCTGGATGAGGGTTGGATTAGAGAAAAGAACAAGTAGGGGTTAGTGAGAAAATAATATGAGAGATTAGGAAGGAAATGGGTTTGTGACTGTACATGAATGTATGGTGGAAGATGCTGCCTTTGTGTGTCGGCGCCTGCGTTCCCCCAGCTCACACGCTGCTGCCTGTCAAGTCAAGAAAACTTCTTGACGTTTGTTTTTTTTATAAGAGAAAAAAGATCCTTAGCTTCACAGTTGGTGGCTGCATATGAAATGACACTGTGGCCTGACTTAGCCTGGCTTCTGTCTCCATGCTGTTGCTGCCGCCGCATCCATCATCGCTTCCTGGCCCCTTGCCCAGTATGGAAATACCCCTCTGCCTTAAAGGACATTTCATTTAATAATCAGTGATTGATCACTGCTGGTAATGATGTATAAGCAGGAGGATTGAGGGATAAGGAACATTCTCAGTCAATAACTGGAGAAGGTAGCGAGCTCTGCGCAAAGACGGGCGACTGTGTTGCCAATAGCGGCACGTCTCCTTAGCTCTCCAGTTGTCAATATGGCATCTCTTCATTTGCCAGTGGCAATTAGCGCCATGGAGTCATGTTGCTGAGCTAGAGTCACATCAACCTCACAGAGCTAATTAGACACACTTGACCTTTTCTACATAAGACAAATTTTAGAGATGAGGCTCGACTTGAAGTTGGTTGGATCAGGGAAGGATTCTCAGAGGACATTTTGGATAGCTGATTTCTTCACTCAAAGTGTGTGTGTGTGTGTGTGTGTGTGTGCAAATTATAATACATATTAACTTATCTTTATCTGATTTTGTGTGCAGAGGTAGCATAGTTTAGCCCTGTTGACTGTTCAGCTTTAATTCCAGACTCTTATGCCCAATAACCCTTCCCAGGGTCCACTGCCCGTCACCTTCTCCATCTCGTTCAGGTCACTCACCGTGAAGCTGCTGTGAATTGTAACCTTCAATTCCCTACCTCTGTAATTTCTTGTCGAGAGACACATGTATGTTTATATGCTGACTGCATTACCTTAGATTATTGTAAAGAAAAAAAAAAATCCTATTAATCAAATCAACAATTGTATTTACTTGATTGTTTTTATTTCAGTTCATTAATATCTTGATGATGCAGACGGCAACTATGTCACCAAGACGTTTCGAGCAAAACAGTTTTGTAGCATACAGTAGATCGAATCAAATTAGATGTGAGCAATTTCACATGGATGTGTCTCTGGTCCTGTAACGTACGGAGGGAATTGTGCTTAGGGTCAGTTTGGCTTGACTCATTGTAGTTTATGATCTGGTTGTGTTAATAATTCAGCACGTCTTTCCCCACCATACTGTAGACCTATCTTGTGGCTAATGAGCTCCTCACCGTCAAAGTCTTCATTGCCCCCCAGTCCATAACACATACAGTACAACCCCTGGAGACCCTCTCCAATCAAACACGTACACAGTGACATCACAAACGCACACACACACGCCCACAAACGTCTCTCCATAACTTCAGATGACATAACATTGACTTGCATTCATTTACTGGAGAGATACTCAAACCTTTTCTATATTCCTACTTGCCAAACCCTAGCTCTAACCTTAACCTTAATCTAAACCTTATCCTTCTCTAACCTTTCTATCTAATATAATTTTGATAGTAATCATATTTTGCTAATTCATTTTGTCCTTGTTAGCAGAAAATGTCACCAGAAAATGAGTAGTACTTGGGCCTTACATGTACACATGAACACACATTCCCACACACACACATAATTATATTTCAACTATGATTTTGACATTCAGTGGCATTTAATATGCATGAAGGCCCCAGTTCTATTTCTGTTTGTCACAGAGTTGCACTGACATAAATTTACACATGGTACATATATGCTCTACACTGAATTTAAAAACATTAGTACATGTGTGCAGAGAAGATGAGGGCCATGTCTCCAAATTAAAATATTCTAAATGTCATATGTCAACATAATTCATAGTATTGAATTATTGCAACCCATATTCAATTAGAATGTATTAGAATGTATTAGAATGTAACACAGAATCTCACAACAAACTGAGTCACACCGAAACTCATACACTCGCTTTTCATCTAGGAACCAGGCACAATTTGTTATTGCAACTTGAATCCTTTCTAGCACTTAATCATTAATAAAAACAACCATAGGATAGAAATAGTAAAGAAATAATACATTTTAATATAGTATAATATTTATGTACACAACATATTGTTCTTAACTGTTGTGTTCTTTGCAACTCACTGTTTATTAAGTGCTAAAACAAGATAAACCCAGGACTCCATGTTTCACAGACTTCACCTCCTGCAGGTAACCTTGAGGAAGCACTAGATGTTTTTTTTATTGTATAAAAAAAAAAATATATATTTGGCTTAAATATGTGCAATAAAACGAATTTATTTCTGAATTATTAAAGTGAGTTGTTTTTCCTCTTAAAAGGCATATCTTTGGTTACTTAAATTGAGAGTCAGGTGGTCTGCCCTCTCTAAATGTTTTACCACATTTTCCTGTGGTGTAAGATGCTAGAGACTGACGAAAAAGACAAGAGACAAAGCTTTGACTGCATAAAATGAGCTGGGATTCATTCCCTGCATGTATGTGGCTTTTACACTAATTTGTTTTGTCACCATGAAGCCCAAGGCTTCCTTTTTAAGATCTCCTTTACATCATGTACACACAACGGGGGACAAGCATTTTGGAAGATGCTGATTTTTCACAAAAATGTGTCTTAAGGCGGTTGTGGCAGCTCAGTGTGTGTGTGTGTGTGTATGTGTGTGTGTGTACAAAACCTCATTTGATTTCACCTTCCATAACGTTGTCACTGCAAAATTACAGATATAGGAAAGATAAATTGAAAGAGATTGGTTTAAGAGAAAAACATGTGGGCTTTTGTGTTCAGGCAGCCTTCAAACCATCCAGTATATTTAGCATTTAGTCTCAAAACTAAATATTTTTCATATTTTTTAATTTGTGTTCAGAGAAAATTTGTTATAATTACTTACATAGTAGAGAAAATACCATTTTTTACTTTAAATTGTCATGTAAATCATAACATGTACTTGTGGGTGACAGTCATGGCAAAAACAGGTCAAAGAATCGGTTAAACATCTGGAACCACATGAAACACGATAAATACAGAAAAGTTGTAAATGATCCAGACCAAAATGTGACATGACACAATACAATGAAAGGGAAACTAAAACCTGCAGCACACTAGTAATCTATAAAAAACTAATACGAAATAAAATATTACATGGTCTGTAGTTATATAGTGCTAGTCATACTGTATAGGCTACATGTTGTTAAAGCTTCAGATTACCCTTAAACCCAGCACATTTCAACACTGCATCCATTCCTTATGCTGTATTATACAAATATATTTTCTGCTGAGTCTTGCCTCAAAGCCTGAAGTCAAAAATCCATATTTCTTTCTCGTGTAAGTAGGGTCACAAACTCGGGTTTAAAACCTCTGCAGTTCCTGTCATGCCATATTTCACAGAGCAGTGGGTGAACACAGAGCCGAGCTGACAAGTCTCACTGCATGAGGACAGGAGGCTTGCTTCAAAACAGCTTGACTCCATGATAAATGCACTGTCCCCTGGCCTATTAGCTGACAATGTTGGTCAAAACGAGTTAGTTTACAAAAAGGAAAACAAAGATTAAAAAAAAATCCTCAGAATTCCTCCCAGCAGTGTACTCATTACAAACCTCACTTCTTTGTTGCTTTATTTTCCCCTCAGGCTAAGTTGTCCAAGATGTTAACCCTGCAATTCATCAACTGGACACATATTCTTTTAATTGGTAAATCCTGCATTTTGGAGATTTTGATCTCATAGTTGTCTCGAGCAGTGGAGGCCTCCAAGATCACTTGTCTTTTAATCAGATGGTAAGCAGCAGACTGAAAATCCAAGTAACTGTTGCAGCAAACTGCAAAGCTGTTTTGGATCAATTAGCCAAAGCAGTGTTTTATTTTGTCATTTCTACAAATTAGAAACTTACCATGTTGTCCAAAGTCTTATTTTTGCATCTCAGCAAAATCTGTATAAATCTTCACATGAACATGACAGGTATGGCAGAGAGCTGTGTTAGCAGTGCCACTTAATAATGAGAATACTACGTAGTGCAAATGTGTTTTTCCCCTGCCATCCCCACTGAAGGGATTTGGGAAAAGATCAAGCCAACGCTTCATCTGACTTCATCTGAACAACTCAAATATCACGACCCACATGCCATCACAAGCAATGCATAATGGTGGATGGCAAGACTACAACAGATAATTTTAGGCTCATTCTTTTTCATGGTTAAGTTCCATCCATATATAATTCAAGGGCAGTGGGGGGGGGGGGGGGGGGGGGGGGGGGGGGGGACACACACCCCGGACAGTTGATCAGCAAATTACAGGGCTGACAAGGCACAGAGAGAACATGCACACATAAAGGCCCCAAACCCAGGACCCGTAGTGCTGTGAGTCATCAGTGCTGAGCTCTGTGTCAATGTGCTGCCCCCATGCTGTGATTTCATATGAGTCAATGGACCTAACACAGAGATGAAACACCCTTACTGTTGGAAATAGCTTTAATCATAGTGGATGTAGAGTTGCCCTATAGCTTTAATCATAGTGGATGTAGAATTGCCCTTGAAGTTATAACAGTAAAATTGTTGCACCCTCTGCATCCTATGAGAAACACATGCATCTTGCTCTGAAGGACATTAGACCAATATCCTGCTATTATGAGACCTGCTTTTGCACAAGTCAGAAACTCAAAATTTAAAAAGAAAGCTCAAGCAATATCTTTTATCATTCTTTCTCTTCAACTTCTCTGCGTTCTTGCTTGTTTTGACACGAGCCCCACATATTCGCTCTCGTTCTCCCTTTGCAGGTCTTTCCCAGCTTTGAATTGATTCACTGACACTTGACAGTGTGGGTGTTCGTCTCATCAGCCAGCGGTATAGACATACAAAACTGCAGAGGAAGGCAAGAATAAACATATAAGTACATGTGGAGGGGAGGAGAAGGATAGGAAAGTGTGAGAAGATGAAAAAGGGAGGCAAAAGGAAGCAGCAAGAAAGAACAGGAAATGTAGTGTGGGAACGAGACAATGTAAGAGGGACATCAGAGCGAGCATGAAAGCTTTTAGTTCTCAAACGCATCATGTCTCTGCAGGTTTTCAGCTCAGGCGGCACAGGCCAGTCGTTGTTTGTGTTTATTTTGGATCACTTCAGAAAAAAAGTGTTACTGATCGTGTTTTTTTGTTTTGGAACTCTGTATTTATGGTTTCATGACATGGGATATTGACTCTTAATGGAGCCTGTCACTTTGCGAACTCTTTCATCTTTAACACTGTTCGGCTAGTGAGGGCTTTTTTTCTCATTTGTTTGTTAGTTTGTGTTTGGCAGCCACTACCGAAACAAACTGGTGATGAGTGACAAACGACATCTGGAGTTTTGGCGTCTCACATTTTTCTTTACATGAGACGTGAACAGTTCTTTTCTAAGATAGACAAGGAAAAGATCTCCTGATATTCAGGTTGACATCCCACCAGGAGGATTAAATCAAGACGGACAAATTTTCCAGCGTCCCCTAGTCTCTGACTCCCTTGCTCTGAACGAGACCAAACTAAAATCACACGACTGTGGTTACAGCTCCTCACCTTTTCAACTTTTCCACTTGTCTATGATGGATGATGATTATTATTGATGGTCATTATCCAGGGCAAACTCAATTTAGATAAACAAGGCTGGCAGCAGCAGGGTCGCAGCAGTTCAACAAGGCAGCCACCACACACTGTCCGTCTGTAATCAGATTGCAGAGCAGAACTCGAAAACAATTTTGATTTTATTAACAATAAGGTTGATAAGGTAGTGAAATTGGGGCCTTTTATCTCTCATAAAATGCAGTTTTTTTAATTAACTAACTAACTTTACTAAGTCAGCCTAGCGAGCAGAGCACTGCCTCAGGGTGGATTGTAAGTAAACCATTGGTTCTTTTAAACTAGGGCCAGAATCTTCCCCTAACCTAGCCAACTTAAATCAAAACATTATCCTGAACATCCTTAATTTCTTATAGCAAGTCTTACCTGAAGCTAACTGATTTGAGATATTAAAGTGATGACTGGAATTCCAGATACATGTGATGTTCCAAATCATCTTGTAAGAATGAACGTTTGAATAAGGGACGCTAGTTTGACTTTGACACAACTGTGCAAAGTTTTATGAACTAGATTTGCTCTTCTTCATAACAGAGGGAAATATTCCGGGTAACACCTGGAGCACACTAGCTGCATAAGCGGCGTGCGCTGTGGAACGTGTTTTATTTGATGGAATGCAGTAATTACACCAGAAACCTCACATTGCAGCTCTGCTTTAGACATGCATCTCGCCTGGGTGAACAACAGACAATCACCACACCGAGCAGAGCCGAGACGCAGCCATCCAGAGCCAGTCATAAGCATGCATGGCCCAGACGTCACTGTGATATCACCAAATTATCTTTAAGTCTGTGGGTGCCAGGGAGATAAGTCATCTTCACACGTACATAATTGTTGAACAATCTATTATGGATCGGAAACCAGATATTAATTTACACCCTTATTCATGCATTCATGCTTACAAGCAGCCTGACGATTTGGAAAATCAAATGTATCTGGAATTATTTTCATCGCTTTAATTTCTCAAATCAGTTTTCTTCATGTAAGACTTCCTATAAGAAATAATGTTTTGATTTAAGTTTCCACTTGGTTAGGTTAGGGGAAGATTCTGGCCCTGGTTTAAAAGAACCAATGGTTTACTTACTATCCACCCACACCTCCCCCCTGAGGCAGTGCTATGCTCGCTAGGCACTTGAACAGCCTCTGAAACCTTCCTCCCCCACACATTTTCTCTCTTGCATTGTATCTTGTAAACAGACAATCGAGCAAGCACTTTACACAGAGATCAGTGGGATCTTGAACGTTGCTCTCCGTCCCTCTTGTCATTCTTTACAAAATGACTCCCGCCACTGTTTCTGTGTATCAATGGCGAACAATGCAATTCATGCTTTCAAGAGATTTGTTTGCCCCGATCAGTGTCCAGGCTCCACTTCCTATGAGCCGGCTCTCTGGCCTTGAGATGTTACAACACTTACTTACTCAACATCTCTTCCACTACTTCACTACTTCTGCCTTTGCTACTGAGAGATGAGTCATGAGCCAAAACTGAAAAGTTGCTTGCAGTAAATAGTAAACATACTGTAGCTTGTGTCATTTTAATTAAACACAAAACCTCTGCTGTCATTTTTCAGTGACAGTAAAGTCGGACTGCTTCACAAAACCATTACATTTCCAGGGTGTTTCCTTGAGATTTTGGATGGAACTTGGGCCTGTAATAGAGTGGGACTACAGCACAGTGTCTCTGAGGACATTCATTGACAGTGTTCTGTCCCACAAATGTCTGCTATGTGTAGCTAAGCAACAGTGCCCCCTTGGGGCAGTTCAGATGTATGTTGAGCCGGGGGTCAGTGAGGGATTCCCCCGGAAGTGACGCAATTTACCTGTATGTGTTGTTTACAGACGGCAGCTCCACTCAAGTTGTGTCACCCTCCTGCGGTTAACGCATCGTCTTTTTACAAAATTCATTAAAGTTCATGAAAATACCCACCGTGGACTTCTTTTATGTGTTTAAGCTGGCTGGATAGCTAGCCCCCGCGCTAGCGAGACCTGCACAGTAAAAAGACGGCATCACAGCCGGTACGGGAAGGACGACATCCAGCTTCGGGAGCCACGCCACGAAGCTAAGTGGCTAACACGCTACGGAGACCAGGCCATCCAGCTTCGGGAGCCACGACACGGTTCCAAACGGCTAACACGGAGCTAGCGGCTAACACGGATCCAAACGGCTAACACGGAGCTAGCGGCTAACACGGTTCCAAACGGCTAACACGGAGCTAGCGGCTAACACGGATCCAAACGGCTAAGACGGAGCCACGTGGCTAACACGGAGCCAGGTGGCTAACACGGAGCTAAGTGGCTAACACGGGGGAAGTGGACAGCCTTCACGTCACCCATCACGCCAGCTTACCCTCCTCATCTCATACAGTCATATCAACACACTTTCAACATAACGGACAACATGGACAACGCAAGTCAAGTGAGCGCAGCGGCAAGCTCCGTGTGCACGCACGCATCACGTGCATCATCCAGCTCCAAGGCAAGTTTAGCAGTGGCCATGGCCAGAGCAAAAGCTGACGGTGCTCAAGCCAGAGCAGCACACTCCAAGAGGGAAATCGAGCTGAAAGTTGAGCAAGCACGCATTCAAGCTACTCTGGATGCATTAAAGGAAGAAAAAGAAAGAGATGCTGCCATAGCTGAAGCAAACACGTTGCAAGCTAGTTTATTAGAACTTGATGTTAATGTGCCCAGCAGAGGCCCTGGTCCAGTGTCTCAAGAAACGAAATACCAGCGCACTGCTGATTATGTTGAATGGCAAACTGGCACAAGCACAGGTGAATTACCTATGAAAATAAATGACATTGTTGCCCCTCATCAAAGCAAACCACAATTAAACAATGAAGATGATGATGTTAAGCCAACACTGCATTCCCCATACAAAGGTTTTTCCAGATCACAACCTGCTGCTCCTGCCTACACCACGGCTCATCAAACATCTCAGGGCCCTCAGGATCGTGGATCACCACCACAACAGAACATCGATGATCATTCCCCACTTCCTGAGCAGAGAACCTCTTGCGGATCCAGTTATAATCAGCCCCAAACAACTATGGACCTGGCAAAATATCTTGCACGTAGCAACCTAGTAACCTCAGGCCTCACCAAATTTGATGATCAACCGATGAACTATTGGGCGTGGAAAGCATCTTTTCTGACTGCTATTGCTGGTTTAGACTTATCTTCTGGTGAAGAGCTCGACCTGCTATACAAATATCTGGGTAAAGAGTCAGCAGAACATGCAAGAAGAATCAAAGCAGTCAACATCAGAAACCCAAATGCTGGACTGTTAATGGCGTGGGAGAGACTTGAGGAAATCTACGGATCACCAGAAGCTATTGAACAAGCCCTCTTCAACAAGCTGGAAAACTTCCCCAAGTTTACAACGAGAGAACCACAGAGACTCAGAGAACTGGCAGACCTGCTGTTAGAGCTGGAAGCCGCAAAGAGAGACGGCTCCCTCCCAGGCCTGCTTTACTTGGACACCTCCAGGGGGGTAAATCCAATCATCGAAAAACTCCCACACAACATTCAGGAAAAGTGGATGTCTTTTGGTTCGAAGTACAAACGTGATCATCGTGTCAGTTTCCCACCTTTCGCTGTATTGGTTGACTTTGTTCACACAGAAGCAAAAACTCGCACTGATCCCAGCTTTAATCTATTCACGCCAGTCTCCATGGAGAGAAAGAATAAATGGGACAGACCTGTGAGAATGCCTGTATATGTGCACAAGACACAAGTTTCACCATCAGAAAGATCTGAGTTCAGAGATGACAAATCAGCAGATCCAAACAAACATTGTCCCCTGCATAAAAAACCACATCCTTTAAGGAAATGCAGAAGCTTTAGAGAGAAGAGTCTAGAGGAACGCAAACAGGTTTTAAAGGAAAACCATGTATGCTTCCGCTGCTGCTCATCCACAGATCATCTCGCCAGGAACTGCCCAGCTGAAGTCCAATGTATGGAGTGTGGCAGCACTGGTCATGTGACAGCGCTCCACCCAGGACCACCTGTCTGGAAATCCAAGACGTCACCTCCCTCTTCAGAGTACGGCGGGGAGGAAGACAAAGCGGACATCCAGGAGGTCACATCAAGGTGCACACAAGGTGCACACTAGCGAGACCTGCACAGACAGTAACTACAGTATTATTATTCAGTAGAATAGAGCTATTCTTCTTCTCACTTATAAAGGTCTGGGGCCTCCTTAATTCAAACCTCCAACCTCCAAATCAATGCTCCTTGGACTGAAAAGTGACTGTGAACAAAGAGTACATGGGGCATCTTTTCTACTAGCTTTAAATCCACAGATACACCAACAGTAGGAGAATCTGTACTCATGTGTCAATATCTCACTCATATCTTGTAGTTGTCGAGTTTTTTTACATCACACACAACCACTTATCATAAAGCACAGTTCCAGTTCTCGCAGGACTCTACTCAAAGTCTCTGGTGATTTCTGTCATCGGAGCGTTTGCTGAAGTGCATTAGACTCCCAGTTTTACCTTGGGGATTGGATTCTGTATTTATAGTTTACAGCCTGTAGGGATTTTTTTCCAAGGTCAGTAGTAGATTACCTATTTGGCTCATTGAGCCGTGCGCTCTGTTAGATCCCCTATTTTAATGTCCATTGGTGATTGATTAAACTGCTCTGTTTCTATGCTGGTGCGGGCATTACTGATGCATAAAGAGAGCAATACGTATGTTTGGATAGCTCTTGTGCTGAATGTGCGATCGATGCAAGGACCCTCATTGCAATAATTACCTCATCCAGAAGAGGGGGGAGAAGCCAGAGGGCTGTGTGTGTATTATTCTTGCTTCCCCCGCTGGTGTTTTGAATCATTGGATTGATGCAGTGTGTCTGAACGAGTGAAACTCCTCTTCATCAGTCTCCAGTCAATGCTGATGGTGAAGAGAGGGAGGTATGAGATTAGATGCAAGAGTTGGAGAGATCAAATCAGCACCTGCACACAAATAAGACAGACAATGTCAATTAGAAATCAAAAAGTGCTATTTTTGTACATTTATGGTTCTTTTAGACATGAAAGGGAAATTATGTGTCATACAACTTGGATATCGTTGTGGATATCATTATTCTTGTTAATAACATACTCACAAGTTAATTGCAGAGATCTGGGAACATGGCTGCTTCATTAAAATTAAATTTGATGCCACAAGAAAGATCAGCTGGCAGGTTCTAAATCCAACATAACCAAACGTCTTCGGTTGAGAACACAAAGTCCGCTGGTAATCATCATGAAAATCTCATATAAACGAATGCACAGTACTTACCATTGCTGTGGGCACAGAGTCGTTCTTATATGAAATTTTCTTATTTTATAATATATGTAAATATAATTGGTAGTTTAGAGAATCCGGCTTAACTGTTCATTTATAACCTGGCATCTAATATTGTTGTAGCAATGCTGCTTAATTTGCTGATCACAGAAATCCCTGTGGTGTGTACAATGTTGGTCAAATCTAAAAAAGATTCCTTTCAATATCATCTTAGTGTCCACTTTATAAGATACATAGCTAAAGTCTAATAGATTATGATACAGCCATTCTTTAATACTGCCTATAACGCTCAGTTGATATTCACTCTGCATGATGTGTTAATGAAATTATACAGTAAGGTTTATCACTGAGGTCATAGTTAATGGTGTTATTGTACTGGACTACATTAAAATGACAGTTTCTTATACTCTGCAGTATTGTGTGGCAATACATTGTACAGGTGGATCTTATAAAATGTGACATTAATTTTGATACTTTGCTGCCTTATCTGCAATGACCTGACACACCAGTAACAGCTGGTGGCCTGTAACACACCAGCTGAGACCACATTACACTTGTTGCCAAATGATGCCAACTCCTGTTCCCTCCCCTCTGCATGAAAATGGAAGATTAGATTTATTAATTGAATTTCTCCTTCTTCAATCTGCAGATATTCAAAACTGTTCAGGTTATAGCTCCATATTTAAAACCTAAAATTCCAATGAGCAGATTTCCCTCCAAATTCAAAAATTTGTAATTTTCAAAACTTGAAATGACAGATGAAACGTAATTATAAATTATCTTAACGTAAGCTCCTCTTATTGGCTATTTCATTTTCCTTGAATGCCAACTGAATCTTGTAAAGTGGACCCAGTGTTAAGATCTTATAACAGTGGATCGTATTTGAGTTTTAGTCTTTCTCCTGCTCACTGTGCTCACATATATACTGAGGTATTTTAACACAGCGGAATTTTCAAGTCTTTACCTGCTACCAAAAATTTCTGCTATAGATTACCATTGTTTAACATTACGTTTTTCCACATTTTCCTTGTGGAACCGATAGCTGTGGGTTTATGCAGTTTGATGCAGATCCAAATAATAATTGGATCAAGTGAGTTTGGCCTTTTGCCGAGGTATGCACTCTCCTTTGTTCCAGTTATGTCTCTGTTGTCAGACGACGGAACAAAAATGACTTAGTGACTGAGATGTGACTTAATGACCCCTGCTGTCACAGTCCAGCCAAAAACCGGAGCAAGAGAGACAGAGCAGATTATTATTAGAGTGTAAGGCAGAAATGATGAAATGTAAAGATACAGTGATGAGGGATAGAGATTCAGATAAGAAGAAAGTAAGTACTTATCAGAGCTGGCACCAGCTGAGACCTCACCAGCGTGGGGGCCCGCGCGGCACACACATGTTGTCACAGTGACAGGCAGAGGAGTTCAGGTCATCGTCAAGGCCTGCTTGTCACTGGGTGGTTTGGAATTGACACCTGATTTCTGAATGATGTCTCTCTCTCTCTGTATGTGTGTGTTTTCATAATTGAGTGTGGTAGTGTGTGCATGCTTGTGTGTGTGTGTGTGTGTGTGAGATAGGAGCTGTCACGCAGCTGTCTTGTCTGTTCTGATCTCCACTAACCCTCGGTCAAACAACATGCCACTGTAATAGCAGCACATGTGCAGTCCAGAGAGCAGCAGCATCAATCACATTCTCTTTGATTCCTTTATTCTCACAGGTTCTCAGGTTGCTCAAGCTCACTTTTTCATTTTTCGTTTTTATGTTCTTTTTGCTCTTGTATCTCTTTGTAGGCCTTTTCGTTCGACGAGGGATTAACAGCGTTTTAAAAATAAAGTTATTAATAAAGACTAAAATAAAGACTAGTTTGTTGATCAAAGTCGTTTAATTTCGTTGCTTAAACGCTTAAAGATCTTTGTAGCTTAGGAACCTTTGGAAAAAAGTGGATGGGCTGTTGTTTTTTCCAATGACCTTAGGAAGAAATAATTTCCCCTAAAGACCCCTGGAGAGTGACTTGTGTGATTTTTTCCGCGTTAATTAAGTTTTAAATACAGTATAGTGTGAGAGACTGTGAGTATACGTACTCTTTAAATATGCATGCAGTGCACATATCTTTACTTTTGAGTGTTTTCTTTTTATCAATAAAGATTTGACCACAAGGTCAAAATCCTCAAAAGTTATCCAGTATGTAGACATTACAGTATTACAGAGTATAATTTTATTTGCAAAGACAATTAGATTCTGATGTGGTTGACCATCACCTAACTATGGCACACGATGTTCCTTTCCGTGTTTCTCACTACCAAGATACATTATAACAAGAAATTCAAATTGTATAAATTTCTTGTGAAAACAGAAATGAAGAAAAGTGTTTGGTTTAAACATGAAATGTGTCTTTAACATTGTAACAAATCTTTTTATAACAAAGAACTGATATATAAATATATATATATATATATTTAGCAACTGTAGCAAATATTCAGATTTCCCCTGTAAACCAAGGCCCCATGCTTTTATGGATGCATGATTAAGATTGATTTGAAATATTCTGTTCAATCTAGTACAGCATCATGTAATCCATATTCACCCTATAATTCAGTTTCATTAGGAGCTTTAGATTCTGGACCAGAGAGTTTTTTGCTGATCAAGGTAGTCAACCTTAATGATGAACAGATAAAAAGGGTCTTTCCTTATCATGAGCTGTTTGTTGCAGTATTAACAGACAGCCCTCTGTATTTCGGCTCAGTGAATGCTAACAGGCTAACATGATCCCCCTTGACTGTTATGTGTTGCTTTGACAGTGATCTCTCTACGCATTGTACTCTATAAACAGGTAACACATCCCTAGACAGCAGACGCGCTGTGTTTCTTTGACGTCTCACATTTTGAAAGCAGCGATTCTCGTGCCCTGTTGCTTATTCAGCACATAGAAAGCACGATTCAGCTCTCGCTTATCAAATTACTTGTCAAATTCACAAAAGAGAGCTGGGAGAACGCTGTAGGAAAGACTGATACGCGGCACTTTGGCTTCTTCTTTAGAGTCGCCGGGGAGAGATGGTTGCCCTTAAAATAATCCACCAGGATTTTGAATGATGGTGGAATTATGAGTCATCATCATGAGCTACTGGCGAGAAGCATTATAAACATTTGTAGGGATTCATCCCTCGCTGTGTATTCCACGAACGCATATGTTCAAACCAACACAATTGCTTGAAATTGTCATTTCTCAACATTAACCACACTCACAGGAAGAGGCGTTTGACTTTTGTCATGTTGAAGCTCACTGTTGTATGAGTTATGCAAAGTCAAATGGAATTGTTTGCGTTAAACTTCTGGCTATTTGGCATGGTGGCACTAGTGAAGGGTGGAAAGAACTGGAGGCATCATTTCCTCATCAGCAGATGCCTATTTAAAGCCCCATGACAGCTCACGTGTGGATGTCGTTGCTGTGTTTGTATGAATGTGTTTATGTGGGGACTTGAATCTGCTTACAATTATATCATGGACACTTGTCTTCCGTCCCCATGTTGTAAATCATTTATGTCTTTAGACTTTAGACTGTATTGGTAAAGACCTGTTTTTAGGTTAGGGCAGGTGAGGTTAGGGACTTCCTCGAGGAAATAATTGGTGTCCTCTGAAGTTATGGAGACATGATTGTGTGTGTGTGTGTGTGTGTGTGTGTGTGTGTGTGTGTGTGTGTGTGTGTGTGTGTTTGTAGGCTTATGCACAATGTCAGTATGCAATTTTGTCCTCCTTTGTCATTCCCCCCTGCTATCATGCACACTGCTTTCTCCAAGACTGCATGTTTTCAGATCTCTAATGTAGCATGCCTGTGCATCTATGCGTGTATGTGTGTTGTTCTTTTGTAAAACGCTATATTTTTTCTGTCTTTCAATGTTGGCAACAGCAAACTTGCATTGAAATCAGTAGGTTAGGTTTAATAATGAGGCAGCTGACCACTTCCCATGTCAAACTTATCCACCAGCTTCTTAAATGCAATTAAAGCCGTCTTAGGTTCAATAATTTTTGCAGCCACAGCAAGAAAACCACAGTGCTTGAAGAATTGAAAATCAACACAAATATAACACTGACATGTGCGCTAGGTGAATTTACCTCAGTTTAGATTAAGACCGGAAATGCATACTTTGGGTTTGTATAACGTTTTTATATTTCAATATTAAATAATGATTAAATCTAAATATTTCATGTATACTGTACATTAATCCATGTGGACAAGACTGTAACTGTATGTCTTTCTGTCTTTGTTCATGTTGGCATAGGAAGAGTCAAAGTAAAAAGTGCAATGACAAACAACAATGATAAAAATAATTGTGTCCATATTTCAGTACCTGCTTTGATTAAAATGATGTAGGCTTTCCTTCCCAGCAGTGTCCCTGCAATCAACTCAATGCATGGCACTGGATGTGCGTGTTTGTGTTTGTGTGTGCGTGCATGCATGTGTGTGTGTGTGTGTCAAGGCTCTCACATACAGCCAACACACACTGAAAGTACAACAGGGGGAAATTGTCACATGCTTCTGTTGAGTGGTCTGCTCTTAAAACTGCTGCTTCTTTAAGAGCGTCCTCCTTTTTCTCTGCCTCAATGATCATTTACAGTTTTTGACATAATGTCTCTGATATGTGTAATTGATGCTACTGTGCAATATTTCCAAGAGGTTTATGTGTTTTGATCCTAAGAGGTTTATCCTCGGTTAAGACTTCATTTTTAACAGAGCACTAACATTTTTTTTCATCATTTTTTGTCTTTTCTTGCTGCTAAACTGAACTCATATACAGTAAATTTCTACTGTAAACATATGGACGTTGTGGTAATGTTTGCCCAGTCTTCTTGTCAGTTTGAACATTTTTCCAAAGAGAAGAAGGGGCAATAGAGACATTGATTATTGACATACTTTCTTATCTTTTGAGAGCATCTTTTGAAGGCTGTGTGTGTTCTTGATCACCATGTTTTCCTCAATCTTCTCCTTCTTGGTCCCATAGGTCCCCTTACAAAGAAACACACTGATGATTTAGGTGATAGTGACCGCACGGACGACGAAGGTATTTTTTCCCCTGATGCCAAACTGATTTGCATGACAAGGGAAACCAAACTTACCCTTTCTCCTCCAATTTTTTTATCTTCTTTGATTTTCTTACATTTCTTGTCCTTTTTTGAAAGTGATGGGCATTTTCTTTTTGCTCTTTACTCGTAAAGTCTCTTTTTTGGCTGGATGTGTTTTGTCCTTTTCAGCTTGATGTCTAAAGTTTACATGTCTCCCACATTCTTTGATATTAATACCGTAATATACTGTAGATTCTCTGCTTGGATTTGCTGTTTCCTTTTCTTTCCTTTTCTATGTTGCATCCCACCAGCAGATCAAGTAACTATTAACCCCTCAGCCAGCTCTGAACACATTTTTTGCATGTTTTTCTTTCAATCCGTCTCGTTTATAAAATCAGATCATGTACAAAAAGAAAAACCACTGGCTAACTGGCTTACACCGACTAACACTTAGGCCTGTTCATGTTTGGGGCGTCAAACCAAACGATCTTAGCAAAAAACAACGGGAACAAAATGTTGGACAACCTGAGAGTAAGCATCTGTGTCAACCATGGTTACCACAGAGACTTGTGGGCTGTTAACTCTCTTGCCACAGAAACATTTCTACCCAGCAAAATGTGAAGCTTACTTTCTGGTCATTGACTGTTGGACTCTCAACTGAAGTCTTCAAACTGCCAAAGTCGTTATTTCATAGCTACATAAAATGGGGAATGGCTAGTAAATTGCACAGATTTGGCAAAAATAACTTAGTCAACAATTTGGTGGAGCTTAATTCAAGTGACATCACTGTCATTATGGCTCCAAGTGATCATCTGGACTCTCCATTTTTATGCATCTAATGCATTTTCTATTATATGGTAATTGCGATGGTCCTCAATGCCATGATTTAACACATTTTAAGGACTGCATACACAGCAGATTGCAATTAAATTTCCACTAGCATCTCTGAGCACCAGAGCTCCCCCAGAGGCAGAAATCATCTCCGTAGTCGAGCTGTATTTAAGCAGACATAGGACAGACATAAGAAATTGAGTGCACCCTATAGTACAGATGCCTAAGCTGCCTCAGAGTATTGGTACAGTGCAGCACACATATACAGTAAAGCACATACCATATGCAAGACATGATGGTTGCATCATACACCCGTAGCCTGATTCAGTCAAACTACATTTTTGCAATGAAACACACGGAAAGATTGCGTTATCACTCCTGCACACATGGATTTCAATACTAGAAACTGAGGTCAGGTGCAATTAAACTTCATAAACAATCTTCACATACTCTTTTTGCATTTAAGGTATTTAATCCTTGATGAGTATTGGAAACATAATGTCAAAAATGAATACTAAAGGGATCCAGTGACAACAGACAAACACCAAAGGACTGAAACGCCGCAAAAGCTTCTCTTGATATTTAAATTAGGGGCTGTTTGAAAGCGACGACAGCGTGCCAAAAATCCATTTATCTCAATAATAGAAAAGGACGGACCTTTCCTTAGTTGCCATAAACAAGCGGCTCTTTGAAAACTCATATTTGAAAAAAATACATATTGTCGTTGATGAAACCCTGGGATAGAGCCGCATTCCCTTAAGGCTGCTAAAGTGCAACTTTAACGACAGGCAGGAAGTCTTAATAAGGCACCTCTACTGCATAATGTGACAAAATAAACAGCAATTACATCCAAATAAGACTCACAACCATCCAGATCCCTTTGATGTGCGCCGTCATGCTGTTTTTCTGGGAGCGTTCACACACACACACACACACACACACACACACACACACACACACACACACACACACACACACACACACACACACACACACACCAATGAGATTAGAGAGAATCGCACAGTTCACACTCACACAGATCTATTCAATGAAATCCCACAAAGCTTTAAGTATTATCTCGATAAAGAATGCAGGGCAGACGACTAATCCAGTTTAATATAGAGGGAAATGTGCTCTGGACTCAGTCACACTATCTGGGCTGTCTCTGATCAACTCAGGTCCCCCCCCCCCCACCCTCCTTACGGTTCTCGACACTCGTACCCCTCAACCTCGTATCGCCTTGTAGACACAAGGACATCCCCATACCTCCTCACCACTGCTGCCCAGCAAATCTTGGATTTTAAAATCTCTTTATATCCAGTAAAGCTAGTGTTTGTAATCCGTTTCGACTGGGAATAGAGATGTAAACAGGAAAGTCCCCGAGAGCTGGGGATTTACTTGATTTTCAATTTTTTTTTTTCAATAAAATATCGCTGGAATGGTTAAGTGTGTGTATACAGAAAAGACGATGTCGTGAATTGTGGTATCTACAAGGCTCTCATGGGGCCCCTGGTACCCTGCATAAAGTATACAGCAATACCTGTGAGATATTAATCTTCCTATACGCTATGTATATTACTTTGAAGGCACAAGGACAGAGGTTTTGCTGACAGTGTGAGGACAATCCTGGAGCTGAGGAAAGGCTTGTAAAAGATCAATTGGGGAATGTTTTACCTTGTTCCATCAGGCTCTCCCAGAGGCCCCTGCTGATGACATTTTAGCTGCAACTTTGATATTTGCATGATCAACTATCGCATACAGGGGAAGTTAAAACATTTAATAGATGAAATGACAGCAATTCATACTTGATTAAAGAAAGTTATTACTTCAGCATTATTTTGTTAGTGGCCTAATGCTTCAGATGGCATGATCTCATATGTTAAACTCAAACTCTCTGTAGACTCAACCTTCTATGCTGACCTTAAAACCTGAGGCATTTTGCAATCTCACAATAATGAGTTCTGCATCTTGTGCCATAGATGAAATGGATTGGAAATGTGCGAGAGTGGCAAGAAATCAATTGTCAGGAAAACCTTCACAACATTCGAACGATACAAATGCACCAACACCAAAACTTGGTGTTCGTCTCATTGTACACATCCCATCGGATATGTGCAGACTTACATCTGTTCAGTTGAACTGATTATACCCGTTGTGTGCTCCCTTTAGCAAAAGGCTGGAGCCAGGATTTAGAAATAAAGGAAAAACACACACACACACACCTCTGCTCCTTGTGTCTACTGCAGGTTTTGATAAGTCCTCGACACCGGCAGAGGGAACGGATACCAAATCTGTTGCAACAGCCCGGGGGCCTCTCTCAGGGTTTGCCCAGAGAAATTTAAAGCACCTGAATTTCTTTGATCACAACCTCATCCTGGAGGAAGCAGCGATCCACTCCAGGCTGGCACGGCACCTATCCTCTCATCCACACTTATCCCCAGGCAGATTGAATGGTCGAATCACTACGAGATTGCATCTCATTTTAGCAATGCTCAAAGCAAGCTTTCATCAGGCTTTCATCGCTGCTTATGATCAAACAAAAAACTCTTTCCAAACACCTTTACTGAAAACTGTAATCACTTTAAACACAAGAACAAAAGGGCATATTGGCATTACAAATAATCAGGTAAATGCTCAATATTCTTGAAATCACCTTAAATACACTATTGCCTCACTGCACTGCACATAAGAGTGTGATGGGAGGAGATGAAGTCTGCAATCAGCTGAATGAGGATTAATTGATAAGTTAGCTGAATGGAGGCAGGGACTGGGCTTTAGAGGATTTTTCTGGCTCTGAGTCTTGCAGTGGCAGCCAGCGAAGGATGCCAGGAAACCGCACCGAGAGCAAGACTTGGATTGCAGAAACTTAAAAACCTCAAGGTACAGTGTGTTCCGTGTATACACCGACGGCTAGTTTCAGGCAGTAAATCAAGGTGAATTCAGGTAATTCCATCAAGTGCTCAAACATCGCCAAAACAATTTTATCGTAACCTCACTTCATTATCACTGACCTCTAGCCCTGAACAATAAGGCAAATGAGCAGCTGGGCAACAAATGCATCAGATATATTCATGTGATACTTTAGATCACAAAGACAAGTACATGGTCAGTGTAATTTCACACACAACCTACATGAAAAATCATCCATATTGTGTTGGCTTTTAAGGAAGGTTCACTATTTTTATATGAAGACTTGATTAGATCCCAGGAGCGATTTTATAAGCAGTTAACCTTATTCTCAATCATACAATCCCTCCTCCTCCCCACCCTGAATATCACCATGATTTATCATCATAATCATTACCATGGTTCTTTTTTAAATAGCATTCAACTCACTTGATCCCTTCATGATCTACCAATCATCTTTACTTTTCTGGCTCTCATCCTCATTAGCATCCACTTCACAACCCTCATTGGTCCTCAATGCCTTGGTCATCAGCATCTGCAGTTTTATGGTTGTTTATGGCTTTAATGGCTGACGTGATCATTACCATTGTGGCTGCCAGGAGCATGATCGTGAACATTATCTACATCATTAGCAAACTATAAGTTCTTATCAGCATCATCATTATCTTGATCCCTGTCATGACTGTTGCAAATATCAACATCATCTTCATGAGCACATCATGAACATTTTCATCGACATTATTGCCAGTGCCATATGTTATCATCGTCATCATCATCATGGAGGCACCGTCATTATTCTCATTTTGGTTATAGCCATTATGAAAGATTATTTTCACCACCATGGCACTTCGGGAAACATCATCTGTAGCATTAACACTGTTATTAATGTCACAGTTGTCATCATCACGGTAGCTACCAACGTCTTTGTCACTTGTTCCACCATCATTATCATCATAGTCATTGTCTTCATCATTGTTATCACCATCCTGACCAAAATACAACGTCAACAAGACCATCATGTTTGCCACAAGCAAAATCATCACCACTGTCATCAAATTGTCATGGCTGACGTCCTAGTTGAAATCAAAATAATCTTCATAAACAATGTTTTCACCAGTATCAACTTTATTGTCATAATTATCATGCCTCTCATATTTGTCACGTCATCAACATCAAAAAGGTGGTTGTTTCCATCATTAACATGGATGTCATCATCCTCATCTTCATCATCACAGCAACCACTTTCATGGATTCCATCACCACTGTCATACCATTATTATTATCATCACATCATCACAAATAAAATGATCATCACCATTACCCTTATTGTTCTTTGAAATCGTTTGCTCCTTGTGTCCTTCCTCACAAGCACGAGCACGCGCTCTTGCCATACTCCCATGACCTTTTTTGTCAGGAGTCTCTGGAAGCCTTCCAGAGGTGACTTACGATGTGCTGCTACACTGTGGCTGCTGCTGCAACACAGGGAGCAGAGCAACTGTGAGAACACTACACAGGACAGAGAGGGATACAAGTGATGTAATGAGAGAGAAACGGAGCAAAGGACGCTCACATACACACAAGGTTAAAACACATCAACTGGATGTGATGCATTTTAATTTTCCTTTAATTTTGTTTTATTTTTACCTCACTTCTTTTTATTAATTGAGTTTTTTCTCAGGCTTTGTCTATTTTAAACTCACTGTTGAGAAGAAAACAATTCCTACGTGCTCCAACACACACTTGTCATGTTCAGTGCACAATGTCCTGTTTTCTCAGAGATGTCTTCTCTATTTTCTGAAGTCATACACAAAGGGAGGTTAGATTAAATATATAATATAATAACTGAATGAAAATACTTTGAAATCACATTGATGCACATTAGGGAGGGAACTTCTACACAATTGCAAAAGCCACCTTCACTTCAGTTTTATTTCTGAGCTGTTTCTATCATTATGTCCACACCTGATGAGTCTGATTTGGACAACTACAACAATACAGTGTAGGGAAACTTTTACTCTTTTTATGCCTCTCTTACTCCTGTCACAATTTATTTATTTTCTTTTTAATATGTATTCTCACGTCTCGGAGGTAGCACGTTTCTACTTTCGTACATGGTAAATATTTTATTCCCCATAGACGCACTGTGGTCTCGCTGGACCCGAGTCCCTGAGTGGCAAAACATCAGTGGGATAAATGATGTGTGCCGCAACACGTACTGATGGAGATAGTTAGGAAGCAAGATAAAACGCTCCATCTCTGGGATACAGAAGATGAAAGTGAAACCTTGTTTTGAACGCGGGTTGCAGCATGTTGTTAGATCTCCCCAAGTCTTCTCATCCTTTTAGCTCACAACCCAACCCATATTAGAACTACGTCAAGGGCCAATGCTTTACAATATGGCTCGTCTTTCTTCTGCTCTAATCAGCCGGATGTGACACAGTTTCATACAGATGATTCTGGTGCTAAAAGCAAGTTAAACATTCAGCTGAACCCAAAATGCAGCCAAATTGGAATAAAGCAAATCCCTTTGTTAATAGAAATATATAATGTCAATATGGCAACTCATCTACCATATTCTATATAGCTTGTGTCTGTAATTATTGCGCAGTTGTGGGTTTGACGGAAGTGTAATTTTATAGCTGGATTCCTTCACATTATCAAATCTCTTTAAATTCTTTAGCAAGACAAGTGTCAATTTCAGTTTTCAGTTAGGTTCACCTGGTGCCAAAATTGGTTTTATTCACAAAATCTATATATTTTATAATTATCTACAGCTAAACAACCATGACCTGAATTCAAATTATATTTTGAATAACACGCTGCTTTATTAATAAAATTGTCAAAGTTAATATGGAATATTTATATTGGAATTTGATTTTCTTCCAGATTAATTGCACAAGTATTACCTCAACATGGCATTGACAGTTTAGATTGCCACTCTTGCATGTTGACAGTCCATCGCACGGAGGGAAATTAAAACTCGCCACATTAAATATCCTGTTTCATTAAAACCTATATTGAATTTAAAATGGGTTAATAAATAAAGAAAACATTTTCTGACATGTCATGGCCTTCATGTTGAAAAATGAATGGGTTGACGCCTCAAACTAACAAGACCGCTACATTAAAAAGCCAGTTTGCCAAGATTACTCAGAAAGCAAATATAATATATAAATATATATATATATATTTATATATATAAAGAGGTGGCCAAAGCCCCCTAAAGTATTGAAATTGCATTTCTTGCTGTCCCCTTCAATCTGCCACCTAATCAGTCCTTTTGCCTTCTCCACCTCCTCCTCTTCCTCCTCTTCCTTTCCCCTTCTTCAGACATTAGGGAGAGTGGAAGCCCTAAGCCGGTGATGGTTTTCATCCACGGGGGCTCCTACATGGAAGGCACTGGAAATATGTTTGACGGCAGCATCCTGGCCAGCTATGGCAACGTAATCGTCATAACCGTAAACTACCGGCTGGGCGTCCTAGGTAAGGATCATGCTGTGAAGTGTGACGCACAACCATTGTTGTCCTCTTATAACTTCTTCTATCTTTACTCCTTCCTTTCTGGGTGATTCCATTAGCTGCCATCTTTGTATCGATCTCTTTTGGTGTCGCTGTTGGTTGATTTCCAGAGTTAGTGTGCTAACTCTTCCTCAACTGCGCTTTCATTTTTGTGTTTCTCTTTCTTTTTCTCTGCCTCCCTTCGTCCCTTCTGTCCATTATGGTGATTCCATGTGTGAAAAGCATAGTGATGTTCTTGGGAGCTTAGTTAGGCATGTGTGCTTAGAATGTATCTTTTTAAGGACTGATTGTTTCTCCTCTAGTTTGAACCACTGGTCCACACTGTTGGAAACCAATCGGCTGGTTGTTAAAAGTCTGAGCTGCTCACTTGGCTTTTCTGCTCTTTACTCTTGTTAGTAACTGTTTTCAACTGGAATCTGCAGCTGAAATCTGCTCTCACTGCTTTCTGATTAAAGCTCAATCATTTGTATGCAAATGAAGATTTGAATCTCTGTGGGGCTTTTGGGTTGTGATTTGTTCCATTCCATTTTGTTGGAGTAATATTAGGAAGCTTAAACAGACTCTTAATCTTAATTGTGTCATCTTTTCTTATAACTTGCATCACCTGCTGGGCTGATTATGATATAAAGCTGTTGATGATGATGTGAGCAGATGCTGTTTAAAGCTTTGGTTAGTAAATATATATATATATATATATATATATATATATATATATTTATTTTATTTTTTTTATTAAGGTTTTGGGAGCTTTTATTTTGCTGAAACACAGAACTTTGTTGAGACAGATTTAAATCTCAATATTTGCTGGTCCTATGTTGAGGCCGAGTTACTGTTATTTTATGCATCTACCCTTCCTGTCTGCTTTATTATATTTAACAGCCTTTAATCCATCATGGCAAGTTCATCTCTGATATCCTCCCACCTCTTTTTATTTTCATTCCAATCTGTTGTCTTCTTCCTCTATCTTATGTCTTCTTATTTGTCTAATTCCTAATTCTGTTTCTCCTGTCAATGAATGTCACTGCCTTACCCAGAAGGCAGGCATATATATTGTGACACATGATGGAAACAAAGGTTCGCTGCTTCATTCCTAAATGAGATTATGCTGTCATTTGATTTGAATGAAAGGAACCGATTTGGTATGCGTGTTGCTTTGGTTGCTGGGGTTTTTCCCTCTCCTTCTTATTAAACTATACCAGAATATAGATATAGGGTAATATCCGTCTTTCACTCAACAATTACAATAACATTTGTCTGTGCATATGCAGAATGGGCATCAATGCCTGAGGGTGATTCTTTGAGATGCTGATATCAGAAAACGTATGTAAATCACAATGTTTATGTCTTCGGCAGGTGGTCTGCACATCATCCGTTATCCAAGCACTGATCTCTTTTAAATGACGTACTTGTTTGCATTGTAAATACTGAAACTATCCGGATCGGCTTCATTTGTATATGATCTGATGAAAGACTCAGACGTGCAACCTAAACGTGGCAGAAGCTGGCCAGCTGTGGAAGCATAGCGAGCGATCGATCACATCTCTTGGAAATATAAATGTCAGTGACTGGATGAACCCCCCCACCTCCACCCCTCCTCAGCAACCTTCGAGCCCTGCCAAAACCACAAAAGTGGATATTAAAGAAAGTACTCCATCATCTGTATTTACTAATCACTCATTCCTTTTCAATACCCACTTATTTTCTTTCAGGGTCATGAGAGAGCTGGAGGATATCCCAGGACAAAAATCACTGATACATACACATATATTCACACTTACGGGCACTGATTCAAATCCACAGTTCCAAATGTGCATACGCTCATTGCAGAGATTCACATGAGGAAGCTGATAGCTGTACAAAGTGCCACGGACAGGAGGGTCTGATAATTGACAGAAAACTAATCAATTACAATTTGAAAATGAATCACTTTGTCATAAATCAACCAAAACATTTGCTTCTGTCAGCTGGTGTCAGTTCCTATTTTGTGACTTTTTTTTCATAACTGATAATGAAAATAAATGTTGGTTGCCTATAACCAGGCCAAAGTAATACAGACTTGAAAGCAGGATGAAATGCTATTGAAACATTGCACCATTAAATGCCAAAAAGACAGGGCCAGTAAAATATAAATCAAACAAGGCAATATAAAAATCACATCTTATACCTGTTATTTTAAACATGGCAACATCTTAAGTTCTCTCTCTATCTCTTTCTCTCTCTTTCATACACACTCTCTCTCTCTGATGTACGAGTTCTTAACTGCTGCTGGCCTCATAGTGTTGAGGGAAACTGTATCCCTGCTGGTTAACATGAGGCGCCGCTGTTTGCTCTCAGATTAGACTCTATGTGTTTGTTTACCCCCTCGGCAATGGACACATGCATACAGCTTTACCTCACTAAACATGAGATTGTGTGTATGTGTGTGTGTGTGAGTGAGTGACAGCAAAGGAGCATATGCTTAGCAACGGTAGGTTCAGGACCCATAACCGCTGGGCTTTCCAGTCAGTTAACCAGGCTTTAGTAACTTTATAAAGGAGTTCAGCTAGTAGCTCTAATCTAAACCAATAAATCTAGTGTTGAATAAAGTAAAAAAAAGTTTCATTTTATTGATGTCATAGTCTCAGCACTTATTTTGAGACCTTGCCCATTGACTCAGAGTATATCCAAGTCAGGATTAAACTACTTATTTCTGTACTAAGGAAAATATTGTGCAAAACATATTATTAACCATGACCCTTTTCACCCTGCTGAGCGTGGACGCTCTAGAAACAAAAAAGGATGGAACCAATACTCTACCCATTTTAGTGTTGTTTCAAATATTAAATTCATGCTTGGAAATGTGGCATTTCAAAACCCAGCAGCGCCTTTCCTCAAGGTCCATGTACTCAGTTAGCTTCTTAAAAATGTAGGCTTTGACTGGAGGAAAGTAGAGTGGAGTGGTCTCTGTGTGTGCTGTGAATTCCAAGTGGGTGTCATAGGGGATCACCTGAAGCTGACCACATACAACATTTTCTAGTCAACCTTAAAGTAGCTCGCTGTACCCTGTCTGATTGGCCCACATGAGGAAACCCCATTTAGATTTATGGTATATTTAAAGTCCCACTCCAGTAGCTTATTACTCTCCCAGCAGAAGTTTTGTCAAGACTTCCTCTCCTGGCCTTAAAGTGGCTTAACTCCACTGATTCCTTCCTCATATTGGGACTGGGATCTATGAATATGCTAATATGACCCCACTCCTTCTCCCAATCTCGACTCCGTAAAAGATTATGTATACGTGTCATACAGCTCCTGATCCCCAACCACAGCTTTATTGGTTTCATAAATAAGTGACATCACAAACCAAGAATGTTTGATTCTGTTTGGTTTTTTTTTTTCTTCTTTTTTTCAAACTGGCATTTGTTCACTGCAGTGTTAAGGTGGAGCTGCTCAATCGTTGAGCTGAATGCTTATTTCACATATATATCTTATTATAGAAAAGGCACAAGGGGAACATTTTAACATGTTCAAATAGTAGATTTTCACCAGAGGGAGACTTTAAGACCATGCACATACTTTAACAGAATAAATGAATGTATTTAAGTGAGTCCTGTTCACAAGGAAACCAAACGATTTAAGATCAGAGACCAGAGAGCAGTGTGGAGTCTATTAAGATCCTTCCTCATAAATAACTTCCTACTGTCTCCCAGGCTCATAATTATGTTCTCCGGCCAGCTGGTTAGCCTCCACTGGTTAAAGTGTGTGGTTGACCTTACCCAGCCAGCCATTGCAGCACCTGTTCGCTAGGAGATGCTGCACTGCTGACGGAACTCCCTACTACGGTGCCAGACATTTTTCTCCTTGGCTTAGTGTGTGTGTGTAAGAGCGAGTGCTTTGCAGGAAGCCATTAGTGGCTTTAAATATGCAGAGTTGCTGACACGAAGCTGTATTTATCGTTTAAGGGCCTTGGCTACAATGGATTTGGCCATGGGGCACGTATATACTATGCTACTGTCAGTGTCTGTCTATTGGTGTGTTTGAATGTGTGTGTGCGTGTGTGTGTGTGTGTGTTTAATGGGTAAAGAGTCCTCCCCCAGTGTGCAGATGGGGTGTTAATGGAACACATGGTATAACACTGTCAAAATGTCATTATTAAGGGTAGCAAGTATTTATTGTCTTTGTCATCTCACTGCTCCTTGGATTATAATGGGACAATCTGCTGCAGGGTTGGTTTTGTTTTACTTATCATTTAAACTATGTATGAAACTAAGCACTCTATTGCCCAGATGTAGAAATCAGATCTCCAGACAAGCGCTACATGAAGCGGTTTGAGAAGAAGCTCAGTATCAGTATATTCTCATGGAAAAGTTTTGCCCTAAGCCCTTTTCTATCCTCAACTTTGTCCACCGTGAATACAACATAATAGTGATTAATAGTGACAGTTGTGGAGGATCTGCAACCGAGATTCCAATAGTTTCATATCTATTAAATCTAAATAAGGATAGATTTATAGCTCTGAAAAGCCACATAGTCACGTTCTTACAAGAACAAGGACATAAACATTGAATGAAACGGCCAATGCATGAATGCAATACCTCTCCAGGGCATGTTTGTTGTCCTTCCAAACAGTGGACTGTGCCTTTAAGGCCCTAACAGTGTTGAGTTTGTTTCGGCCCAGCCAAAACCTTTAATCATGCTGATTGATGAGGTGCATTTCCCTGACTCAAACCTTCTCCAAATAACCCTTCCATTCCACCAATACATCAGCCATTCAGCCAATTCATCAAGCCTCTGATTGTTTTAAGATATACCTGGCCAGTAAAATATCCATTTCTCTGCACGACACTGCTTCTCTAGCTCTGCCTAGTGTTCAGCACCATGATCCTTTCTAAAACACCCCTGCTCGAGAAAATACCGTGCAGGAAAAAGACTGGAAATCTGGCAGAGGAAGTGTACCAGATGGATCCATTTCACTGAAAAAGAAGAAAAAAAACTGATTGAGCTGATAAAAAACGATTAATATTATAGTATGTCAGTGATTAATGATTATTTTATACTGTACTATTTGTACTAAACTATGTCTATAATAGGTTTTATACCATAATTAAATCACATTTGTGAATAAATATTTGAAATGCACATAAAGCCATGAGAGACTTTATGTAAGTCTAAAACATTCTCCTTTCCTATCCCGTACAATTTATTATCAGCAGATGAGGCAGATATAGGCTTCTACACTTAGCTATCACAAACCTGTTATAATACACCTCAAATGTAAAATGCAATTAAGTTATATGTGCTTTAAAATAGAGAGTATGTTTAATATACCAAAATAAACTAAAGCAAACGTTTGGCCAATGTGATAGACTGTGTGTGCTACTGATTTCCATTGAGTCACCTTCGAGCAATTTGTGTCCTGTGTTGTGAGAGGCTTATAGATATGAGTTGGCTTTATGTTGTGTTACCTCAGTGTTTGTGTGGGGCCTCCAGGTGTCTTTTCAGGTTTGTGCTTTACTTCCCAGGTGATCTTGTAGCTGCAGGGCTTCTCTCCCAGCAACAGTGCACACTCACTCTTCCTCTCTGTGGCATTATTTATAAAGTGGGTCCAAATGTCAACCAGTTTGGTTGCCATCATGTTATTTTCCCTTTACTGTATGTTACCTCCTACAGCCACGGCATTGAAGTGCACAGCAAGGGCAGACTAGGATTGTTGGCAGTGTACACATGGTCCTGCTGTTGTACAGAAACTCATCAGAAAGATGATTCCAGTGTGCAGGAAGAAAATCGTGCAGTGCGGCCATTCACACATTAAATAAACATAGTTTATGTCATACATTTTTTGGGGATTAAAGTTTTCTACTTGTTCAACGTTACGAAGACTTCTTTTCATATGTCATTTGGCATGTTGGTATAATCACAGATAGTCTTTAATGAGGTGGGTGTCATCTCATTGTCTTGTGTTCATCTTTGAGTAGAAACTCTCTCAAGTCTCACTTGGGGCAAAGTGTGCTGTGAAAACTCAGTGCATATCAGTGTTCAGCATGCAGCACATAACCACACACACACACACACACACACACACACACACACACACACACATACACACACACACACACACACACACACACACACACACACAGCATTTAGTCTAATACAGGCATTATCCCTAATGTTTATCCTTCCCAAATATTAGCAGCAATTGTCCCAACTCTCCACCCTCCCACATATATCTTCATTCCCTCTCTCCTTTCACATTAATTGCTCCTTCTCTCTTTCCTGTTAGTTTATTTCCTGCTGGCTAAGTGTTGAGGACTATTATTTTCATGCTTATTCATTTCTTGCTCCCTGAAAAAAATACCCCAATGATTAGGGTTCATTACTCTTTCTGTGCCTCTGTGCCATCTTTCCTCCCCAGTCCCCTTCCCCTCTACATCCTTCCGTGCTTCATAGCCTTGACACAGCTCATTCTGAAAGTTGGGGGAAATATCGGACCCTTAAACAAACAGCTGTCTCTGCCCATGTAGGTACCACAAAGAAATGCTAAATGTTACTAAGACAATTAACATCCTCTGTTAGCCACAGGATAGAGGGAAATTCCCTTCTGACCTTTTTATTCACTTCAGGAAAGATATTGGAAGACGTGATCGTAACTTCACCAATAGCACTGGTGCACACTTGAAGTCACTTATTTATCTCAATCGATGTCATTTCAATAATATTAAAATGATTTCTATTAAATTGACATATATATGTGTATACATATTAAAAAATATTAGGCTACAGCTATGTAGCTCTGTACCAACATGATTTTAGTGTTGAGGCATTGCTCTGTTGTCTGTTTGTTTTTATATCCAACACAGCAAGTATTGACAGAGGTGTGTGTGTGGGTGTGTGTGTGTGTGTGTGTTTGTTTAAATGTATCATCAGCAGACCTTTGCCATGCTGCTCAGATGTTCTCCCTTGTAAACTACCCAAGCGAGGCTCAAACATATCCTCAGCTATTTTAGGGCAGACGAAGCTTTGATCAGTGGATAGTCTGCATTGAGAAATGTTGTAATATTTGCTGCAATATTTCTTACTCTTTCCTCACGCCACGTGCCAAAATCCCATGACTGCTGAGGAGAAACAGTTCAAGATATTTGAGATTCGCTTCAAGTATCTTTTATATTGCCTCTAGGTATATAGGCAGTCAGTGAGAAAGAAAGATAAATGGCGAGATAATGTCCTACAAGTTCAAATACATTCCAGTGTATTTTTACCAGTAACCACATATGAGATGTTATATTGCAAGAGGCTGCAGTGTAATCAAATTTCAGGCTAAACAGAAAAAGATAAGAGACCATAACTTTCTATCAGATTTAGTGTGAAATTGGCCCAAATTTGCCTTTTGATTAGAATGAGGTCTGCTCTAGTCAGTATGGTTCATATTTGAGATGATGATCTGATTACAGATGTATTGTTCTAAACTGAATGGATGGATTAGAGCTTTTATTAAATTCCAACACACGTATGTTATCATCAGACACTTTTTCAGTGTAAATTCTCCCCTACCACGCTGCCTTGATTCCTACATTTGAGTCTCTGATAACTTGCAATGTTCTGGGCGTGTAATATCATTTAAACATGACTAATGGCTGCCAGAATCTGGCTAAACTATGAATAGCAGTGTGATAGACACTCAGCATTGTTATCTTGTGATTAAACCACCAGGAATGTGTCCACCACTTTGCTTTCTCTTGGCACTGTCTTCAAATCGGGACGCATTAGTCTGCAGTTGCTAAGTTTTTTCTTGTCCAGCTCATTTGGCTCATAATAATTTATAGAGAGAATGGGCTGTAAAGCTAAGCAACACTATGCTTATGGCGATCTGGCAACACCGAGGTTGACGTTGCAAGGTTTACAGCAGCTCTGTGGATGCGTCAGAAATTGGATTCTTCTGGCCAAGGCCAGGACAACAGGAGGCCATCTGGGCATGCTCAATTGTGCCAGGCGTCTGTAGCCACAACTTTCAGCACTTGCCACCAACCCAACATTAGGCAGACAATGATATGCATGTGGGATTTATTGTGTGTTATACACAAATGCAGCAACCGTCTGGTCACAATATACAATCTTTCAAAAGATGATTCCAAAAATCAGTCGATGCATGGATAATACTCGTAGCTAATTTGGTCTGGTTTCATTCAGACAATGGCACAGCAATAACTGGAAAAAGAAAAGGTCCATGCTTTAAAGCTGCAACCTGTAGAGCTTACCCATGAACCTAACAATTTGTTAATAGTCATTTGTGAATACTTGGGATTTAGTCAAGCTGCTATTTACAAAGGTCAAAGATAAACTCAAATGCTAAATACTGTACAAATCAGTGGTAAGAAACAACAGAAATCACTGAGCACAACTCAGTGACATCTAAGGCCAAACATTTTAAATATAATACATAGTGACTTAAAGATGTATGTATGACCGAGTACAGCCCCTTGGCAAAGGTTCATTGAAAAATTATTGTCAATCTGACATCTCATCATTGCTGGTGACTTGTGTCTTGCATTACTGTACAAACCAAAACAAGGAAAAAAGGGATAGAGTTATTCTGCAAGACACAAAAGACTGTGAAGCTGTGAGTTGTTGAATTAAACCAGTGGCCACAGTATAATTGCATGTGCATGCTCTCTGTCCTTGACTCTAAATGAATGTTTTAACTTACTTCTTCTTTTATTTGAATAACACTCATTTTCGTCTTTACTACCTAAATACTAACAACTAATATACTAACTGAACAAAAAGTTTGCACTAATAATTACTAATTCTACTAACATGACATGTACTAACTAAACTTCAGGATGTGCTTAAAGTTTATATAAACGATAATCATTGCCACTAGGTGTCGCAATACCACCAGCATCTTGGTCCAAAACAAGTGTTTTGCTGACCATACCACCCCACCCCCCTTTGTGTTCTCTGTAAAGCCCAGATTAAGTTGCCGCTAAACACACAACCAGACTCACAACTGAGTAAAGTTACTCTTTGTACAGGATCGCAAATGATCAACAAGAAACCCAAACAAATATTCAGCTAGCTGCCAGACAGACTGGGGATATGGAACCGTGTCTCAGCCTGCATGTTGGATACTTTGGACTGTAAACCTATTGAAAACATATTTCAGGGCTGCACACAGCACACATTTAGTGGGCCTGCATGGCAGCTAGCAGCTAGCTAGCATAATTAGCATAGCATAGGTGTGATTATAATATCTGTGTCTCTAAAATATGTCAAAGCGGCAGAAATTGGCATGTCCGCTCATGGGAGGGCCAGTGGTTTCACATGGACTTGCATGCACTAACTTGCACGACATAACGTACCTGGACCAGCTATCACAAATAATCCACCGATAATCGTGTTCTAATAAATAAGCTAATTGGCTGTGTAATGTCTGAAAACTCATAGTCTCCTTTTAAGTAGCTATCAACACAGAATCATAATATGTTTTCAAAAAAGCAACACTTTAATTACCACATTTCATGACAAGTTAGAGTCAGTATGAGCTTTCAGACAAAGCCAGCTTTATAATTTTTTTCCCTTGTGTCTTTCTTCTATTTATTTTTTTTGTTTGTTGTTTTCGACACCTATATTTCCTTTGTTTTAAATCTGTCTTCTGCCTTGTCGAGCCAACAATACACTTTTTTTTTTGCAAACATTGTCCAATAAATTAAGTTAAATTAAATTAATAAATCCCAAACCCACCTGTGGAAACAGTCTTGGTATTTTGGGTATTTAAATTTGTTTGTCTATTGAAAAAGACTGTTGGAAACATCCATCCAGCTGTTCTCTTGTCTTGGGTTAGGTTGCAGGGGGGCATGGACTATTCCCGCATGCACATGGCAAAATGCAGAGCACACCCTTGAGAGGTTTTCAGTCCTATCTCCTCCTTCAAATTCTCCTACATTATAAATTACATTTATTAACCTGACCATTGTTATGATGTACAAAAGCTATGGACAAAATGTCCCAATTCCACTACCTGATATAAAATACACATCACAGTCCATTCACTTCACCTCAGATTTGTAGTTGTATCTCAATTAGACTCAATGAGTCTGTTGTGTCCATGCGGCTGTTGGCCTGACAGGGGTCAAAGAGTCCAGCAGATTTGCTGAATAGGAGGTTGGACAGAAGCTGACTGGCTGTGCAGGGGAACAGGGGGCAGATGGAGAGATGGGTTGAGAAACAAACTGGGATTACATCCCTCCACACTGAGCTATTACGAGGCACCTCACTGCAAAGTGCATGCGTAAATATCAGGGCCCCTGTGACAGTGTTATTTATTGATCAAAGCTTTGTCCTCTGCTAATGTGTGAATGCAGGCCTGTGCCTGTGTGTGAGTGTGTGTGTGTGTGTGTGTGTGTGTGAGTGTGTCATGGGGCTAGTGTGGCAGATGGACATGTGCAGTAGCAGGATCAAAGACTGTGGTGTATAACAGCTCTGATCACTGCAATGTACATATGCTGGGGTGTGAACCAGTCCTGAGTCTGAACAACTGTATCTGTGTGATGTTCTCAAATCCTCCATTTCATTTTTTCACAGCTTACTGTCTCATTCTGTTCTATTCAGTGCTCTGACATAGTTCCAGGTAAACCAGGTTTTGATAATTTCAGATTCCCTGGCTGTCAGCCTCTCTATCGCCATACTCTCTGCCGACACCAAATCAAACCATTGCCAACAAGCAATAAAGGAGACTGTGAGACTGAGGGAGAATGTGATTTAAGACTCGAAGGGGGTCTTCTGCCCTGCACGACACGAGCCGTCTGATTGGTTATCAGCACTGGTCACAAATCTGCCGTCGCCATAATTTTAGAGGTCAGACAGTAGTGTCGTGCTCAGAAACCAGGAACCCAAGGAGGGGGGGCATATGAGAGATAAATGGTGTGTATTCATTTGAGGGCTAGGCCAATATTAAATATGAGATATCGGCTAGTCATATCTTCTGAGACTGAAATGAAGGACCCTTCATTCCAAACAGACCTTGCAATAAATCTGAATTTGAATGTGTGAATAAAAAAAAATATAAAACTGAATAAAAACTATCAGTTTGTCTTCAGTATTTTATTAACTTTCATATTGGAAATTTTGGCAGCCCTTGATTTGCGTCTACCGCCAGCTTTCATTGACAGTGCAGGCTATGGCATGCTCTTATATCGTGAGCTCGAGGGTCAGGGTGCAGAGGTTGTGGTGGTGGACGTGTTCTTTATAATATCGCATTTTCATGTAGGTGAGTGGAGTTCACGTGTTATCATAGACCCATTGTAGGTATTTGACTTTTAATTAACTAAAGCCCCATTAGATCTCTGACCTAAACCATAGGTATACCATAAGACAGTGGTTCTTAACCTGGGTTCGATCGAACCCCAGGGGTTCGGTGAGTCACTCTCAGGGGTTCGGCAGGGGTCAAAACACACACAGTATAGCCCGGTTCACACTAACAATGTCTGGCCATTTTTGTCGGCCGTCAAAAAATTGGCTGCCCACAATTTGGTAACACACAATTTTTTTTTGCCGTGTCAGATTGCAAACATTTTGTTGCTTAGTAAAAGTGTGTTACACAAAAGAAATTCAGGCTACTCGTATTATTCATGACGTCAAACTCCGCAGTGATAAAGCTGGTTGCAGCTGATCACGCCACATTGCTTATCTTTGATATCTGTGCTGCAGGGAACTTGGTGCGCTCAGTAGTCAACTTGTGGCTGTTCTGATTGTACGTCATTCAGCAGAGACAGCTTCAACAGCAACTCCTCAGAACAACAACGCTCTCAACGTTTTGGTGTCACCAAATCGTACCACACCCCCTTATTGCCCTTGAGATACTCACACTGTTTGTTATAACGTATTTGTGCGAGCAATCCTTTTTGATAGTAGACATGAAAATTAAGAAAAGGAACAGACTTTGTTGCGAAAATTATATGAAAGTGGCACTTGCCAAGGTGAAGCCGCGCATTCCTGAACTTGTATCTGAAAGGCGACAGCAAAAGTCACATTGATTTGCAGTAAATAGTCATTGAGTTATGTTATTGTTGGTTTTTATGGTTGGTTTTGTTCTTTGAACACATTGATTTTGTGTGCAACTGATGCATGGTTCATTTTGTGCATTAACAAATTATATACCTATGTTTTGAAGAAATCATATTTTATTTTTCCAATTACGAAGGGTTCGGTGAATGCACTGATGAAGCTTGCAGGGTTCAGTACCTCCAATAAGGTTAAGAACCACTGCCATAGGAGATCATTTTAAATGGTTGGCAGTCAAATTAATCATTTGGTTTTCATGTTCCTGGGCTGATTGAGGCCACTATGACTTCATGCCTTTGTCTGTAAGAAACTATTTTGCCTGAAAAATTACCCTAAGCCGGTATAGGGTTGAGCCTTTTCTTCTGTCATAACTTGAACCCAGGGTCTGAGTTGTGATGCTGCGCCTCAACTATATCCTCATCTGTCATGCGTTGAGTATCATTTTAAGTAATCAGAACATTATTTAAGCAGGATATCAGTACTTTACATGCTTTTATTAAATCTGTGTGTTTGGTTTCTGACCTATTTCCTCTCTCTACTTTACCATCCGCCATCCCATCACTTTGCCATCTGTGCTGTGTGACTGACTGATCTGCTAGGTGGCTTAATCCCTTGGACAGAACAAAGGTAAACACTGAGATGGCGCAGGCCTTGAGCCCACCAGAAGGACTGGGGCAAAGATTTTTGGTCCCACCCTCTACAAATCCAAATGTGATTGGTCAGATCACCTGCCAATTTCTAAACAAACACAAATGTCTATTGGGGCTTTTCTGTCCTGGTTATGAGGAGCTAACTATTGAGTAAAGGCTCTTATATACTACTACGTGTCCGTTTCTCGGAGAGGTCTCAGCGGGGGGCAAAGAGTCTTTTTGATTTTTACTTCTCCGACGACTATCCGTCTAAAAACAATTCCCAGCCAAACCCATAGGTGGCGCAACGGAAGACGAGCTCAGAGAAGCCTACCCCATTTGGGAAGAAGAAGTCCACGTGTCTCTGTTTACATGTTAGCCGGCCTCCCACACACTGAACCATGGCAACTAACAGAACTAAATAAAGTGACACCCAGCGTGTCAAGATGCTGATGTAATCGCTTCTTAGCGCAGCGGTTCCCCGGTCTTGTTTCCGAACTGTGTTGCTGATTCCACAGCTTGAATCTGCTTGAGGCTACATGTAGCTAGAAGCTACCCGGAGCTAGCTCCCCCCCAGCTTCCACACACAGTCAGCAGGGACTCCCGGCACTAACAACTACTATCCAGTGTTTGCTTCTAACCTGACGGTATTATAGAAACAGTGTCATGATAGAAGTGGAATTAAAGTCGTGACGGCGGTTTCTTGCACTGTTACCACCGCAGTTAGCATGGTGGCTAGCCTAGCCCGCTAGCCTAGCCTGCTAGCGCCGTTTTGAAAGCTCGTTATAACCGTATGTGACCGTGCACACATGCCCTCAGTGCTCTAACGAGCCACCGTCAGCCGGACAACTCCGCTGGCTTAACACACACGTCACATTAATCGTAGAATCATAGTTGTGTTCGTGTTTGTTGCTAAAATGTAAACAGGAAGTTTGAGGTCCGGAAATACGGAAATGACGTCATACAGAAATGACGTCATACGGAAATGATGTCGTTCGCGGACCAATCACAGCCAAGAGCGGTCCGTCGGGTCTCCAACATGAAGACGGATAGTTAGAAAAATCAGACGTGTACGAAAAGCTGTCCGAAGCATTCGGAGAGGGCGTTTCACGACGGATAGGGCGGTCTTATCTGTCCGTAATAGAAAAAACGGAGAGGCATAAATTGGCCTTAAGACAGCTAATCCTTTCTCTACCTAGGCAGAGAAGGACAGTAACACTTTCATTTCTGAGGCAAACTCAATAGAATAATTAAGTAAAAAACATTAAACACAAGACTTAAAATGCTGATGGTATAGAAAAGGCAGGGATGAGCTTCTGTTTTGCTGCCAGCAGAAGATAGTGAGCAGAGGTTGAAGAATATCTGACACAATGACAGCATTACTTATCTTGCTTGGTGTCTTTGTCCTCTGTCTCTCTCAAAAACCGGTGTTTATGTGCATCACCCTCCTCTCCCAATGAACTGCCATACACAAAGCTTTACATTCACACAGTGATCCTCTTCTTTTTGTCTGCCACTGGCTTGTCTTGTTGATCACTGCCTTCTCACTGCTAAATAGTCTATTTCACAGAATACGTCTGCCATATTGCCTCCACGCTTTGTTCTAAGACAAATCCCATAATCCTCTCAAAGGTCAGCCTTCTCTTTTCTCCTTGCTCTCTCCACATGTGGCACATTCATTCATTTTCTCGACGGAAATAATTGAACAATATGAAGGATAAAAGAGGAGGTGGAGGAGGAGGAGGAGGAGGAGGAGGAGGAGGAGGAAGATCCTGTTGTTTCTCCTCATCTCCCTGAAGCAGGACTGTCCTCTCTCTGCTCTTTCTCTCCCTGTCTCCCTGTTTGCCTCCGTTCATTTGAATTCATTTCAATTATTTATTGGCATAAGATGAACCAACAATCAGTACTGCACACATTCTCACTATACTGCTTTAAAACCATAAGTGATTCCGAAGTTAATCAGTGATTTAACAGTTTTTTCAAAGAGTTAAAGGTGGCAGCAAGCAAGGTCAGAACTTCAGGAGAATTTATTTTTAAATGTAAGTACTCAAACGAACATTGAACAGTACAAATGTTTAAGAAAACAACATCCTTCAGCATTTTTTAATTAAACAATAAGCGTTCTTGTCGCTTCAGTCAACATAGTCTATGCAGTGGGCTGCTTCTTTTGTCTGCTGCGTAGACCGGGTCCTTCGATGGATGTGGCTCCTGAATTGAAACCCAGCTAAAGTCATATGAGCATTATTATAGAGAACCTTTTCATTAACTCTCTGTATTTTTTCCTATTTTCACCACTCTCTCTGTACAACTGAGCGTTGTTTTTGGTTTTACGAAGAATAATAAATGATGACTATGGAAGTTAAATCCAATATTTACTAAGCAGATTCTACATGTGAATATGAATCTGTAGGTGAGGCACAAGATGTTGGGGCCAGAAACCTTCTGCATCTAATTCAACCAACCACGATTGACCAGGCTGTGGTTGCCCACTGGAAAACAGCCCACGTGGAAAGCAGAAAGGCTGGAAAACGGTGAAAGAAATGCTTCAGCTATTATTATTTATCATAATATCTATTTTATTATTTATATGCATTAAATTGCAGATAGATGATATTGGAGATAACTTGGTGAACGAAAGATGGAGACTAGGCCTGGATATCCACTGTCTCCCAAAATATTGGCCATTGGCTTTCAATGAGCTTGTTGTTATTATAACTGTTAATTTCTGTTATACCCACCATGGTCATCATTGTCTTTGAAATTCAACCTTTTTGCTTTCATCTCTTCTGTCTAAACACATGTTAAAAGGTAGACTCACAAATGAATCAAATTTTATTCAAAGTTAATCCGCTTTATAATTTTAGTTAGCTGTTAAAAAATACTTTTCACAAACCAGTGCTAGTTGTGTTTTTATTGTTTATTTATTTGAAAAAAGAGACAGAGACAAAAGATGTCGAGCAAACCCACCCTCGAGCGTCTTGCAAGTAAACATACTGAAACCCTGAGAGAGGGAGGGAGAGACGGAGAGGTGCAGTGTCATCACTGAAGTCTCGCCACTTGATTTGCATGTGTAAAATTAATCTGCAGCATATTGCGTCCTGCTGATGCTAATTAGAGAAGTAACCATTAACATCAGCCACTTAATCATCAATATTAATATGCATAATTATTAATAATTCTGTTTCCCCTTCCAACACGACGGCACTGCAGGGCCCCAGCTACTTGTGTTTACACCAACATCTATCTTCATTATACACACACCTCCAGTTAATCAGTTCTCCCCCCCCCCTCTCTCGCTCTGCTGCCAGTTTCATATCCACTTTTTCACTATATGCCAGTACAGGCCTGGTACATATGTCTAACACATTGTGAATATTCACCCAATTTAAAAGAATACACATTTTCAGCATCCTTGAGGATGTGACTGACCGTGACTCAGGAGGAAGAACGGATTGTTCACGAAACAGTGAACTGTGGCCAACCCCTCTGATCTGCAATAGAGTGTTCTTGGGCAAGACACTGAACCCCAGAGTGCTTCTGATGAGTGTGTGTGGATGTTGTGTAATACAAAAAGCACTGTGTATAGAAGCACCGTATGAATGTGTGTGTAAATGGGTGACTGCAACTTGTTCCCTGAAGCACTTTGAGTGATCAATACGACTGGAAAGCGCTATATAACAATACAGTCTACTTACCACCTGGATAAACTATATAGCTATAGTGGTAATAGATATACTCTCAGTGAAAATGTTGTTGTTCTTATCTTTTAATTTCTGCCACAACAACACACAAGACATATGCAGCTAAAGTTGAGTCGGGTCCAACCAGTAACCAAGAGAAACACCTCCTCACCAGATGAGATATGTGTTAGTGTTGAGTTCAGTCATATCACCTATGTGCTTTGTGAGTATTTGTATAGGTATGTGTTTGTGTATTGGGGGAGAGAACCGAAGTAGAGATCTATAAACGCTGGCCTTGCAGGTTCATAACTGGCCCTGGGGGAGCTGTGAACTGGTCATGCTGTTGACAAGTTGTTTGTGTGTGTGTGTGTGTGTGTGTGTGTGTGTGTGTGTGTGTGTGTGTGTGTGTGTGTGTCTCTGTGTGTGTGTGTGTGTGTGTGTGTGTGTGTGTGTGTGTGTGTGTGTGTGTGTGTGTGTGTGTGTGTGTGTGTGTGTAAGTTTGTGTGTCCATAGCTTCTCTGATGGAGAAATGGAAGCAGAGGAGCATTTCATTTACTGCCCCAGGGAGACCTCTCCACCATCATACATTTATTGATACTTGCACTTTAACCGCTGCTGACCCAGCTTATAGCCTGAGCCTAGCCTTTGAAAGCCTGCATGTAAAGCCAGGTTACAAACATATACCAAAAGATGCATTCACTTGACACCGTTATTTTGCCAGTTTATGCCCTCGCGTGCAGGTCTGTTATAATCACAGAAAGTTAGACATTTATTTTTTATGTAGTGATGACAATGACCATGAAAATTAAACAGATTTCTGATGAGAGCGCTGCAGTAAATTATAACAGCATTGACAATATTAAAAGATAAAAACACTGCATTACCAAGGTTTGAATAAGAAAATGCTTAACTGCCAGTCAGGGGTGACCTCAATATGACTTTATCATTAAAATTGGTACTGTGCCTCCTTGTTCAAGCCTTTGCTTCAAGGCCTCTGTCTGGTTATGTTCATTAGTATCTATTTGTGTTTGTCCATACGCAGAATTCAATTTGGAGCAAATTAACATGAACTTCAGACTTTAAGGTCGTCTTTAATTTGCAGACAGTTAATGTACACAGGTTAAATCATTTGTGTAATGATGCTTCTACCGTCAGCCCCGTGTATGTGTTGCACTGCTGACGACTTTAAACCAATACTGGCCATAGCTGTACTTTTCTACAGTACACAGCTCAAAATTCAGCTTCTTATAGCTAAGATAAAATCTTTCTATTGGTGGGAATCAGAGGTGAGCAGACTAACCACAGCTCATCATCACTGCACTTTCCATCCCTTCGCTCTATTGTTACATAAGGTTTGAGGTAGATGTAAGGTATATGTAACATGATTCTTCAGAAGTGTTAGACAGGGGGACCTTGAAGCTGATATTTCTTATTCCTAATTATGAATCTTAAAAAAAAACTTTTTTTATTTTATTTTCTTAGTCATATTGTTACATTAACCAGTCAGTCACAGAAGGATACCCCTCTGTAACTGTATTATTACTATTATTATAATTATTACATTTCAACAGACTGCTCAGCATCACATGATGGTCTAACCTTTTGTTTCACAAGCTTTTCAACTATAAAAAAAAACAAGAAATGTTCACCACTAAGGTGAAATAGATTTCATTGGTTTACATGTTTTCGATCTGCTATCAGGTCGGATTAGATATGTGGATCGATTAAAAGATAGTAGAATGAATTAATATATATATCTATATATGTAGATGGATGGATTGTGTTTTATATATCTGTGCGGTTTATTTTCACTTGTGTTACAGTTTGTGTGTGTGTGTGTGTGTGTATATGTGTGTGTGTGTGTGTGTGTGTGTGTGTGTGTGTGTGTGTGTGTGTGTGTGTCTCTGTGTGTGTGTGTGTGTGTGTGTGTGTGTGTGTGTGTAAGTTTGTGTGTCCATAGCTTCTCTGATGGAGAATTGGAAGCAGAGGAGCATTTCATTTACTGCCCCAGGGAGACCTCTCCACCATCATACATACAGTTAATGTACACAGGTTAAATCATTTGTGTAATGATGCTTCTACCGTCAGCCCCGTGTATGTGTTGCACTGCTGACGACTTTAAACCAATACTGGCCATAGCTGTACTTTTCTACAGTACACAGCTCAAAATTCAGCTTCTTATAGCTAAGATAAAATCTTTCTATTGGTGGGAATCAGAGGTGAGCAGACTAACCACAGCTCATCATCACTGCACTTTCCATCCCTTCGCTCTATTGTTACATAAGGTTTGAGGTAGATGTAAGGTATATGTAACATGATTCTTCAGAAGTGTTAGACAGGGGGACCTTGAAGCTGATATTTCTTATTCCTAATTATGAATCTTAAAAAAAAACTTTTTTTATTTTATTTTCTTAGTCATATTGTTACATTAACCAGTCAGTCACAGAAGGATACCCCTCTGTAACTGTATTATTACTATTATTATAATTATTACATTTCAACAGACTGCTCAGCATCACATGATGGTCTAACCTTTTGTTTCACAAGCTTTTCAACTATAAAAAAAAACAAGAAATGTTCACCACTAAGGTGAAATAGATTTCATTGGTTTACATGTTTTCGATCTGCTATCAGGTCGGATTAGATATGTGGATCGATTAAAAGATAGTAGAATGAATTAATATATATATCTATATATGTAGATGGATGGATTGTGTTTTATATATCTGTGCGGTTTATTTTCACTTGTGTTACAGTTTGTGTGTGTGTGTGTGTGTGTGTATATGTGTGTGTGCTTGTGTGTGTGTGTGTGTGTGTGTGTGTGTGTGTGTGCTTGTGTGTGTGTGTGTGTGTGCGTGTGTGTGTGTGGCTGCATGCATTTCTGGGCAAAAGAGCAACATCTGTTGTGCTTTAGGGCCAAACAGAGCCTCAGCCAGGGGTCTGTCCCATACAGCACACACACACTTATTCCTAGCCGCCTTTTTTTAAAGGGGACTGTCACATCTCTTGCTGTGTGTAGTGTTGTGTTGGAGGGTCCTGGAATAGTCTACCTCTAAAGAGCGATCAATCTGTTATCCGTTTCCAACAAGGACAACAGCGGTTTTCCCAGTTGGGATTTTTGGTTCAGTAGTTGAGCTTAGTGTTAGGTATAGGTTAGGTTGTGTGTGTATGTGTGTGCGCTTGCCTTTTCTTTTATTATCTATTTTTCCTAATTTTCAGACTCTCCACACAGTGCAGAACTCTAAACACACAAAGAGAGAGAAGCAGAGATCTACGTTTGGAACTCACTAACACATGGCGACTGGTTTCTTGTAGAGCCCCTAGGGCGACCAAACTGACTAATCACCAAGGGTGACAGTATATGTGTGTGCACACACAGTCCGCGTGTGAGCGCACAAGTGTGTCTGTGGCATTGTGCATACTTGAGATTTGTGTTATTTGAGGGCACTTTCAGTGAGAGGTGACCTTAGCGTTAAGAACAGAGATAAGGCCTGTGTAACAAATGATGCAGACTTTTCCAACCCAAAATCCTTTTTAAAAATAAATGTGTGTTAGTGAGAACACTCAGGTATGTGTGTGTGCAGCTCCATCATTCATTCTGCTAAAGACATAACAAGTGACACACGGTATTAATCACACTAATCCCATTCTCTTTATCAGCAACCACTGCTTTGCTTTAATGAGTGATACACATAGAGAGGTTCTCATGTAGACGGGGTGTTGCTGGAAGATAACTGACTCGCTCAATGTCTCTCCAAACCTCACCCCTTCTTGTCAATTGTTTTCAGTCAAGAAAACAAAACAGCTTTCTTCTGGAATAGGACCCCCAGGCTATGTATAATGTTATGTATAATTGGAGTAATTAAAATGATTTCAATCAAATGTTATCAAAGAAGCCATCTTTGAAATGTTCGTAAATTTTCCCCTCTTTTTGCATTAAGAGCAGTTTCCAAATTTGAGTGTGAGCCAGAATCTGTGATGTTTTCATCTGTGTGCTAATATGAAGCTTCACTGTTCTGATCATGACACAACACATTGCATTATTATTTCTAAAAGGAGAGCGGACCCCTTTGTATTTGCAGAATAGACAGTATTTTGCCCTCCTAACTTACTAACCAAACATATTGTTGAAATTGACCAACATCACAAAACCCTCAAGGATATTCAAAAGATTAATTTCTACAAATTGCAGGGAAGCTTTTTTATAGTTAGGGTATAGTTGAGGTAGGGACGTTTTTGTAGTTCTGGGAAATGTGGCTGGTAACCAAAGGTCACCAATTTTTCTTAGGTGACATGTGGCTGATCCTACCCTGTGTAAAACATTAAGTCTGAAACCTTTTTTTAATGTAATCGTGATGCTAAAGGTTCATTAACCCTGAAGAAGTAGCTGATTGATTTGGCTCTTATTTTGTCTGTGACTAAATTGCACCTGTTGCAACATGTTATCATCTTGGTGACGTCCAGTTTGTCTGCTGTTGTAACACTGCTCCATATTGTTGTTATCGTAGTAATACAAGTTTGTTATGTCTACTACTGTGGGTTCTATATGGAGGTAGAGGCAGATGGCTTACATGCTTATTTTAGTTGGTCACAATGAAAAAGGGACCCCACTCAAGTTAAGGTCAAAACGTTTTAAGACTGAGTCCTACTTAACCTCCTTTGACGAATGAGTCAGGGCAGAATTTGTGTTTAATACTCTGTGAAGGCTTCTACTGGGGGAGATGAACGGAATTTATCAAGGAGAACAAGGTGCAATCAAATCTCAATACACTGATAATTTAATTAGATCTGCTGTAGCGTGTATGTCCATGATTTAGACATGCAGTGGGTCAGTAATCTTTTATTATACATACGAAACAACTAATTTGGCACTTGGGGCAAATTAGCTTAAACTGTGATATTACTTGACACTGTCCAATGTAGTCTAGAAGATCAAATTAAGCCAAAAGTGCTGATCTCCTATAAGAAAGTGTCATGCATTATGCATCTGAATTTCAAAGGGCTGTGAAAGCAGAAGGCAACACTGAATGAGAGCCGGTCTTTTTCAAAGCATCAGTTTTACAGGTCCCGCAGTCAGCAGTGACAGTGGGCGAGCAGTGGTAGGTGTTTTGGCAATGTGCACGCTTGCTGTGAGACCCTGGAATCATACTCAAGTGATTGCGGTTGGCCTGGCTTGACGGGAATTGATTTAATAGCTTGATCCTGGATATGAAGTGCTTCTCAGATATCAGAGGTGTGGAGAGCAAGACAATGAGTGAACAACAGATTTGGCAAGAGAAAGAAAATAACAAAATAATGACAGTTTAGCAGACATGTTAAACCGGGGCCTGATCTAATCTTAGTAACTGGCATTGGCATTTCACAGCATCTGCACAATGGTGTGTATTGATCCTCGTACAGTACAACACAGGTTCAAAACCTTTCGCTGTCGTGTCATAATTCCCAAACAACACCTGAATGTGCTCTGGAGTGCTCCATATGTCAAAACCCAGCCCATTTTCTCACCTTAGGGTCTTTTCTTTTTACTTAGACTTGATGGGATCTTCTCTACCCCTCTTATGGCTCTCAAAATGTTGACTTTGTTGTGCTGGATTAAGTCCTGCTCTATCGTGGATCATTGTCTTACTAGTAGAAACAAACATAATAATAATCCAAGGTAAACCTGTGTTTTTACATTTTAACTCTCTGCCCACTGGTCAGAAGAAAACCTCCTTCCTCTATTTTGTACATGTTCTCTTCTCTCTTTGAGCTAGTTCACTCTGACTTTTTAAACATGGGCTTGGTTCCCCAGCCTGAGGACCCCTGCGACATTATCTGACCAAAGCTATTGATCTCGTATCAGTCTGTACCTGACTCTCTAGCCTCAGTCTTTATGAGGCCGATGCAGTGTGAGCAGCAGTATCACAGTGGGATCCCTGCTAAATATGCCTCTGTGTTGAAATCAGTAGTTCAGGGTGACCACTTAATTGTTGACAGTGTTTGATTTTTTTTCCCTTCTTCGGGCCATCAGCAGCACTCTGTTAAAGTTATGTTCAGGACAGTCTTGCAATTGGGGAAGTCAAAGTCCAAATTAGGTCAATAATGGCAAGACAATTTTGAGATATATGCAGAAGACGATCAACGCAGCCCTCCATCCCTGCCTGCAAATTCACAAGTGAGCTGGCTGTTAGCATTGCCTCAGTGTATTAGGAAGGTCAGTGTGCCTGCTTTAAATTTCCTCACATGGTTGACCGCTGTTGAAAGGAGAGTTTTATATGCTTATGCTACAATAAATTCCAATGTCCAAAATACGTGTTTTATGAGTAATTATCAGTGATTCATCATGTGTTTTATGAGGATGTGTGTTTAATGTTTCATTTTACATGTGCTTTTTGAGTCTCTCCATCTATAGCACGTGGATGCTGCTTTGTTACATGCACTTAGGAAGTTAGCTTTGGGTTATATTCCAGCTAAACACCTATTCAATTTAAGAAATTTATGGGACATGGCAACACTATCTTTTTATGTTCTCTATAGCTAGAGGCAGCAGAGCTAGTGTTATTTAAAATAAACTATTAATCAGTAGCATAGACCTCATTTGTAGTCAAAAATCCAATACTTACAATCAAGGGAGTCATTGGCAGAAGGTGAAAATACATACACATCCCAGCATACTCCAGCATATTTGAATTGATATAATGTTGATTATATTATTTGGGAATGGACACTCCTGGGGCTACATTAGAGATACACGTGTGACATTGTGTGAAAAGAGGAGGAACATGAAAAGAGGAGAGAAATTTCAGGTGGTTTCAGGGTGAACTGTCTTTCTTTTATACATTTCAAGCTGGACTTATTATAAAGCCTCCACGATGAGCAGTGTGCCGGCTCTTTCTTCATCTACTTGTCTCTACGATCGTCTCCCCTCTGATCTCGGCCTCTGCCTATTATCTCACATTTGTCAGGCTCTCTTGGTTTATATATTTTTTTAAATGCAATTCAAATTTAACAGTGAGTGATTGTTTTCATTAGCGAGTGACAATAAATGGGATATTTAAACAGCTGACTGGCTTTTCAATTTCACATCTCGAGCATCACGGGCCACGCTAGGTTCTTAACAGCCCAGCCAGTCGACGGAGAGACAGAGTTGGAAAAAGGGAGCTACGATGTAGAGCAAAGCATGGAGTCACTGACTGTTACAGAAATTAGATTTTAGGCAGAGATGAAATTGAAATATTTGCATTGAAGAGAGACAGGTGTGACTCCCCAGTCTTATTAGGACTGTAGGAGATGTAGTTGGATTTAACTTTGGATAAGTTGCCCTTTTTAAACCATAAGTGTCAGTCAATGCAAAACCCCGTTGAAAAAACGTTTTCATGACATAATTTGCTTCTTATGTCATTCAACACTTGAAGTTACTCACCATGTGAGCAGCGGAGTGGGATTCCCTTGAATAAATTAGAAGTTACAGGGATGGCAAACCTGTAATCCAGCGTGTGAAGCTGCAATTACATGCGGTGAGGTAGTTATGTTCACTGTTTTGCTTTTGATGAACCAGCATGTTTGTACTTTAATTTATAATCTCACGCAAATGAAGCAGGTTAGCTAAATCCAGTCGTGACTGTAGGCTTAAAATGATCTACACTAGTTAACATGGCTTTCTCTGGTACACAACACACTGCACACTAGTTCACCCTTTTGTTGGTGTTGGAGTAAAATACGGTGCCTGAATAGGCATAAAAATTAGTTGATTTCACTCTCTAATCATTTCCTTTCTCAAATTCACAGTTTTTGATCGTTTTTTCTCTTATGGACCAGAGGATAATGACAGAAACTTTACTCTCCAGTCTCCCCTCTTATCAAACACATGTTGCCTGAACTCCTTCAGCTCCACATATAGAGCACACTAACTCAATGGATCCTTGAGAGGAGTTCCAGGCCAGATCAATATTGGTGTGGCACTTCATTTAGCCATATTTGGGAATGCTCCACCAGATACGTCCTTGCCAAGGCAGATTAAACACTCCCCAAGAAGTCTGTGGAATGCAGAAAATCAAACTGGATCCATCATCGTATCTCTCTGAAGCCAGCTAAGCAGCACACTGAGCATTCTTGTTGTGCTAGTCACAGTGGTTTCTTATTGCTGCCAAGACACTGATCCAGGAAACAACAGCAAAGACAAGACCACCTCAGCATTTGCAGTCCTGAGCATATGTGTACTTTGGCACTTTTTAGACCGATTGAAATAAGCCATAGTAATAATAGTTTCTTCTCTGTAGCCCTCTCTGCTGGGAGGTCAAATGCCAGGGTCAGGTACAGATCCGCAGCCCTGGAGCTGATGGGATTCAGTGGAGAGGATGTAGGGCCTGACCCTCATTTTGCCACAGTAACCACTTGTCCACTCGGATCATGTCCCGTGATGTGTGTCTGTGGAAGGGGAAACACAGTCACAGTCGGAGATCTGACATAAGCAGAAACTAGAAGTTTCCAAAAAACAAGTTCATGCTTAAAATGCAACTTGTCTGCTGCTCGGACTAACTTTTCGTTGTTGTTTCTGTTTGTGTGTTCTCCAGGTGTTTTGCTCTGTCTTTGAAGCATGAGGTATGTTGTTTGATAGAGACATGACAGCTTCACACAGATGTGTGTGTGTGTGTGTGTGTTTGTCTGTGTGTGTGTGTGTGTGTGTGTGTGTGTGTGTGTATGTGTGTATTGACAGCTCCAGATTGCTGTGAAACGCACAGAGAGAACAGTCTATTCCCCCTTCAGTCTGAGGCACAAGTAACATCCATCACCAGTGACAGAGAGTTGGTGGTGGGTTTGACAGGTGAAAAGACATGCTGGCTAGGAGAAGAGCACAGTTTTTATGTTTCAAGTTTTTTTTAGTGTGGGGGGGGGGTTATACTTGACCCTCAGCCAACCCCTCAAAGCACACACACACACACACACACACACACCCCTTTGTAGTCATTGACATACTGCATTCCCAAACCCCTTGCCCTTATGCTGAACTTAATAATATTCCTTAAAACCAAGTCTCAACTAGGACCGCCACACTGTCCTCATGTTCTCAAAATGTCCTGACTCTGTAAAGTCTATAACAAGAATAAGGATTTTATTTTGTGTTCACCTGAAGTGGTCAAGCTGTGGAGGATGAAATCGAAACACTTCACACATCCAGACTCTCCCCTCTGTGTGTGTGTGCCCCACTCTCTATCCTTTATCCACATTCATCTACCCCTCTCTCAAAATTGACCATTAGCTTCCTTAACTTCCAGGAGCTTTGACTCTTTTTGTATGGTCTCCACTTCCCTTCCACTGTTTCCTCTTTGGCCCTAACATCCTCGCCTCCTCTTCCTCCCTCCCCTTCCTCTCCTTTCCCTCGTCTCGCTGTTCCGTCGCTCTCTTTATCTGATTAGAACTAGAGTTATAACTCATTCTAGCTGATCTATATAGTTGTCTGTCCTATTTTACAGGGGCTTCCATTGGATTACACTGGGCCCTCTGCTTACATCTAGTTAGGTTCACAGGATTGATGGCTCACACACATACACACGCACACAGGGGCAACACACTAATGCAAGTGTTAATAGAGAAAATATAATGTGTACATTTATGCACATGTGCAGAGACATACAGATGCACCCTGGGGTGCAGTGTGCACCTTAGGCCATGTTTCAACTCTGCAGTAATATTTCCTTGCAAAGTATAACTATTGGATTTGAACTCAGTGTTGCAAGAAATTTCCAAAGGAATCAGTAAAATGTGAAGGTTAATGCCATTGTCACTCTTTTAATAAGGATATGTTCCAATATCACGAAAGATGATTATATGGCAAATATATTCAGAATACGCTGGGCAAGATCTGAGGGTTCTGAAGTACCGGATAAATCACAGGGCAAACAGCTTTCATGACAAGGATAGAAAGAAAATGACGTCATACTGTAATCATGTCGTGGATTTTATGTCATTATTTGTTTTCTTGAGGGCACATTTACATGATTCAATCTGCAAAAAGGACAATAGTTACTGTTGAAGTGATCACTACTGGGACTACGATCCCCTGACAATATCATAATGTAACTGTGCACATGATTGATCAAGTCAGAACATACCCATCTTCCAAATGCTCACTTGAAGGATGAATAAATGTGGAAAATCAAAAAAAACTGACCTGAGTATCATTTTCACTTAAACTTAATCATTTTGATTATTCATTTATCAGCTGGGTCATGTTTCACATCAGCAAAATAAGAAAAACAAGGCCTTCAGCACAACACTCCCTGACTCCTAGAAGTGTGAAACCCCTTCATGTTCCAGAAACGCCGAGACTCATGGGAGCTCTGTGATCAGGCTGCACAGTGCTGTGTGTAATTTAATGGCTGCCGTGGCCTCAGCACATTTCTGTCTAAGCTGTCCCATAATACCCTGGGTACTGTAGATGTTGGTTCCCTTCTAGTGGAGCCCGCTCTGTGGCTCTCGCTGCATTTATTACTTTGCTGCTTGGTGCCAGGCTTCATATCCACTTCAACGTTGAGCTGGTCTATAGCTGGAGGAGACGACAAGAAGAGGAGGAGGAGAAGTGTGATTCTGCTCTAATTCTGGGCTCTTGACTTGGAGAGATTGCTCAAGCAATAATTGCAGAGCCTTTGCTCGGGGTAAATCAATCTAAATGGAACAGACCTGGATGATGCTACTCTACTTGACTGACTCTGTTCCATTCTACGTCTGATTTCCTCAGTCACTTCCCTGGCGCTCAAGTGACTGTTAAAAATACTTGACACAAGAAGACACACACACGATCATACATGGATGGAATGTTCTTCCATTAAGTATAATCACTTCCACTTTAACCTGCATAAATCCGCTCCTCTCAATGAGGAGTTTTAAAGTAAAAGGGATGCTGGACGAGCACAGCCCAAACTAAGTTTACCACACAATTTAATACATTCTATAGCGCTAATTTAAATGAGTTAAATGCAGTGGTAACTTAAGCAGCAGCCTCAAGCCACATATGTTTAAGCAACGTTTGAATCCTGACTTGATCAGGACAAATTTACATGTGATGTGGGAATTTTAACACTCACTTCACACTCCTGCCTTATTCATTATCATTCCAGTGTGCATCTGGAAACCTCAGCATAATGAGCAGTGCATTCACACATGGTTCTCCTCAGCATTGTTGCAGTGAGATGTGTAAAACACAGAAGCTCGGAGGAAGCAGCAGCAGTGAAACGCTGTGTTCTTTGATGTGTACGGTAGTTTGCATCGAATACAAATGTTGAGGAGTCACATGCTCTGTGTGCAATGATATGCAGGGTGGCTGAAGGCTGACTGACATAATGAGAGTAAAAAATATGGAGAAAAATCCATATAGATATATAAGTGGTGTATATACTGGATATACATATACATTCACGTATATTGTCAGATTTGATATCTCCGCTCACTCTGTAGCTCACAGAGCCTGCCATTATTCTGTGTAATTGTGCATGCAAATGATTTTACGTCATGATTCCGTCGTCTTAACTCCACCCACCAGACGAAGAGATCAGTTATCCTCACCTGCATCTATACCAAATGTATTGAAATTCAACCAATAGGTTCGCTTTGACCGTTGGAAGCCATTAATGTACCACTATTTTCAAAGCACAGACTCTACTTAAAAATTTAATTGAAAAAAATGCATTTAATTGAAAACATATTAATAGAGAAATATGATAGCAAATGCTTTTACTTTTAATTCCTACAAGTGAAGAACATGTTTTACACTTTTTTCTAAAGTTTCAAGAATAACCCTGTAAAGCTAATTTAATCATTGAGGTGTGCCGACTGCTTCATATCGTGCTGATGTTGGAACTTTTTGAAACAGAATCACAAAAAGACACACACACACACACACACACACACACACACACACACACACACACACACACACACACACACACACACACACACACACACACATTCCCACTCTCCCAATAATGAGTTTGGAAGATTAGACTGTGTTTTCCCCCTAGTTCAACTGCATTTTAATTCATTTTTTTGAATTAAAATTCATTTTTTTTAATTCATTCATTTTAATTTAATTCTGCGGTTGTAAAATCTATTTGATGAAAATTAAAGTTTCTTTTGAGGGAGAAACTTTCCTCTCTGTCAGACAGGCGACTTAAAACTCTGTCAGCAAATATTGGATGAGCTCAGAGTGTGTTTGGAATATAAAACTGCATAAACTGTTTACTACAGTCCTCAGATAAACACCATGAAGACCTAAAAGGCTGACACAGATGATATTAACGTTTCCGGAGCATACATTTTGTACCCAAGTTCTTTGTGAGGGATAAACACCAGTTAGAAATTGTTTAATATTAATATTGGTATAAGACAGTAGGAAAACCATTGTGCTCCCAAACATCATCTCCTTATTTTTATGTACAACTTCTGGGTCTGATGCCGTAGTTGAAAAAGTAACACTCATTTTAAAGTTATGTTAAATCATATTTTTTCCAGCACAGTAATGCTAGAAAAAAAGTAACACTCATTTTAAAGTTATGTTAAATCATATTTTTTCCAGCACAGACACACTGGTTAGTTTCATGGCGTCTGGTAAAATAATTATAGCTGTCATGTAACAGCCTGGAGAACAGGCTAAATGTGGCACCTTGATGCAGCAAGTTTCTGGCCTGGGGCAGATGTTGTTAATGTAGTTTCAAAGCATGAGTCAGATGAACACAGTCTAATAGCACAGTCACTTCAATGTGGTCAGCTCAGTGCCAAAATGTCTGCTTGATCATGACACCAGTCTTTGTGTGTGTGTGTGTGTGTGTGTGTGTGTGTGTGTGTGTGTGTGTGTTGTGTGTGTGTGTCCACATCCTGCCTCAGCTGTATGTTAACCGCATTCCCTCTCTGTCTATGCCTATGCTTCTCTGCCGCCGCAGGTTCACGTCACACCATAACAGGATTCATCTAAGTCAAGGGTTAGATAAAGAGCAGTGGGAGGGACTGAAATGAAAGAGGAGAGAATCCTCCTTTTCATCTCAGCCTCTCGCTGCCTGTCGCTCCGTCTCTTTGTGTGCTTGTAGCCCGAGATGGAGAGTTGTGTCTGCGCCGCAGGTCTCTGCGAACCACTGCCATAATCCTGTTTCCTTTTTCACACGCTCTGTGATAGACTGGTTTGGGGCGTGTTCATGCTCTGAAATAGTCTGTATGAGATATTTCATGAATGTTGTCTGCCTGTTTGTCTGCACCTTCAGCGCCACAATATGAGTTGAGACAGTGTGTGTGTGTGCGAGAGTATTGGTCAGCGGGTCCAGCAAAATGGATAGTGATGATGAATTGTCGACACAGACACCCCAGAGGTCACTGTGGGAGCATGGTGCATTACTGTGATTGAAGCCGATAATGCACCAACAGACTCTGCGCTGTGCCCCTTCTAACCCAATCACAACTCTGCTGATGGCGAGTCCCGCCATCTGTGCTTCTTTGATTGGATGGGGGAGTGATTGATGTGCACTTGAACCTATTCCAGTGAGTTATTGTGGCCGGCGTTAGTCTTAAAGACAGGACGCGGTGGTAATTTTTCACATGCGGACGTCAGTGTGTCGCACTGTCCTGTCTTATCCTGCATTCATTAAGACTTGGACGTGGAGCTGAGATGCAATTCCAGTGTGTCACAGCTGGGGGCGTCTGTATTGCATGCAGCTGTCTCCTCTGCTGTCCCATCAATCCTGGTGTACTCCACAATCTACAGCAAAAGTGAAGGCAGGAACTGAAATTGAATTACAGAAATTTTTCTATCTGCACATCTCAAAGTCGGACTTTTTAGAAACTGTCAGTGTTGCCTGGAAATAGATTGGAACTAACCAACAACAAATACATAAATAAGTTCACCTAGGTAGAATTAGTTTTATTTTAATATGACTGCCAATATGATTGAATCTGTCACAACCACAGATTTCTTCTTAGACTTGATGACTTCCTCCGAAACCAAATATTACATGGATAGATAATCAACATGTCACACAGTGAGACGTTTAGGAATGTTACTGGTTTCATAGCATGTTACATAATTCATTTGCAATCAGGGCCGGGTCTAGGCAGGGGCAAGAGGGGGCCTGGCCCCCTCAAATAAATGTTGTGCCCCCTCAAACTAAATCCCAATTTATAATAATAATAATATAATAAAGCACAATGCCCCCTCAAGATTTGTGGCTGCCCCCTCATACATGCCTGTCTAGACCCGGCCCTGTTTGCAATTGTGTCACAATGGGAGGGTGTCGATGAAGGACAAGGAGGCTGCTGAATTGAATTTCCCGTCTGTACAATTAAAGACAAAATAAAGACCTTTGCAAAAAATAAACTGACATCATAATAACCATAATAATAATAACATTGTTAAAAATAAAAAGTCTTTAAACATGAAAAAAAAAATTCCTCTTTAGCGGCTTGATTCCAAATAGGTTTGGAACACGGTAACCAAAAGGGACCACGTCAGAGATGCACTCATGCATTCAAAGTTGTTGATCACAATACATTAGGTTTTAACTCAGACCTCAGCTGTCTTTTCAATCTGAAACACGATACTTTGTTTTGCACCCCACACAGCTTCAGCGGCCACTCGAGCGATGCAGTGAAGTCTGCCTTCTATGTCACTTCAATATCCACTTAATGGCCTAACCAGCAATGCCCAGATCCTACTCTGGACCCTCCTCATCCTTTTCCTCTCCTCTCTGCCATGTCTGCCCCCCCATCTGCTGGTGTGCAAATGAAGTGGCAGTGAAGAGGAGGAGGATTCTGTATGAAGGCTTAACTTTATGGGATTGAGGCTTTGAATAGCAGCAAGAGGATGAAAATCAGAACCACTTCAGGACCCGCACGCATGCTCGGAAATGTCAGTATAGTACAATGCACAGCATGCTCATGTTTACCAGCCCAGTGTCTTTCTGTTCTTGTCAAGTATTCTGACCATTCAACACTTTCCCATTCAGTCTCTTTTACCACAACTTACACACAGACACAGCTCGTTTTACCTTTTTCTGTTTGACCATGCATCCCACTGAGTATTCATAAGTATACACATAAGTATACATGTGTTAATGTGTGTGCTTGTGTGGGTGTGTGTATACTGCAGAGAACATTGGAAACATTGCTCCCGTAACTTGCTGCATAATTCTCGGTGCCAGGGGAGACTTGCCTGGTTGGTTCATTTCTATTGAGAGATGTCTCCCAGTGTTTGAAGAGGCTAAAATAGAACAGTACAAAGCATGTCAAGAAAAAATGTAAAAATCTGAATTCCTGTGTTTTCCTGCCACACTCTGCACAGTGCAGCCAGGGAGTAGCTGCTCGTCTGTCTGTCTGACTGGCTTCGGTAATATATATATATATTTTTTGCAATCTCGAAGAAAGAACAAATAAATAAATCTTTAATATAAAGATATATGATTGATACAAACAATAAATAAATAAACAATAGACGGGCCTTTATATTTGAAGTGGTGGTAGTTCGAGATTTTAGAGTCTCTCAAATCTTTCTACCTGTCCCTGCACAGAGGCAGCAGTGTCTCATGTTCTGCAGGCTTCTCTGTCAAACTGTATCAGTCCCCAGTCTTTCTATGAATCCCCCAAAAGACAGAATGGAACCTCATGTGCAGCTCAGCTCAGCCACTCGTTAAAGACAATGTTTATTTCATTTTATCAAGATAAATTCTCAGGAAAAAACTTGAAATCAGTATCAAGTAACAGAAGGTTCTGCACAAAGAAATATGTGGTTATTATAAATACATTATATAAATTACATTATATTTCCACAGTAATTTCTCCTTCACTGGTAAGTTGCATCAGAGAGGCTCCTGCACTGTGTACCATCAAAAGTAGAGAATGTCAATCAATCAATCAATCAAGTTTTATTTGTATAGCCCACATTCACAAATAACAATTCGTCTCATGGGGCTTGTGTTTGTATTAATTCAAAAGGTAGATCTTTATAAGGTTTATATAAACCATCATATTATGGTAAAAATGTGAAGGACTAAGCTCACACACTTCCCATGGATGTTTCAAATTAAAAGCCTACGATGAAATTACTTTTAATATAGTTGTTATAGTTAGTTGTTATAAATGTAAGCTTCACAGCTTTAATATGACAAATGTAGAAACAGTTGTATAGATGAGAGAGTTAGATAAGAATTTTCAATAAAAAGGGAAGAGTATGCAACAACTGCACTGTAAACAATCCAGAATTTAGAATACAAATGTCCTTTGATCATTAAGATTTCTCATTGATAAAACCATTTATTTTGTATTTATTAATTATAATGCTAATTTCCTTCTGTTGTCATTGAAAGGCTTCATGAAAAAAAAGAATAAAAAATGTATTAAGTCTAGATTTACAAAGGAGCATAGCTCTTATTGTCTGACTTATTTTTTTGCTTTCTTTTCCTATGATAAGCTGTGGGTATTATTAATAATATGGGTACTTTTGAATATTTATTCTAAATAAACCAGTGATCTATTTAACAAAATCAGCGCAGAGCACATATCATTTGCATGTCATCTTTAGTGAAGGCACATGTTGTTGTGAAGACATGTATAATTTACTTTCCAGTCCTCCTCCCCTTTCATCATAGCTTTGCAGAACATCATAATGGGATCATCATTGTCAGGTCTCACAGTGCTCACACCCAGTGGGAATACGTGTGAGTTCTGGGGACAGGATCTGATCCCAGCTCATTCTGTTTGAAAGGAATGTCAGCCCTATATCAGAAGGTCTATTATTTATATAAAGACCAGGTATTCAGGCGTTGACTTATGAATTAGTATTTTGAGCCTGACAGTATTCAGTGCACTTTTCAGGCCTCAAGAGTGGAGCATGTTTTATTATTAAGGTGGTAGCAAAAAAATAGATGAATAAATAAACTGGATTCAGTCAGTGTTCAAAGTGAAACTTTGTCACACAGTAACCTGTAGTTTGTCTCACTTTAAGCTTTTAATGCGACTTGGCAGTTAGTTGCTATCGTGTGAAAGAATATAGGCAGGAGAAGGTTAGAGCTGCTGTCAGTGTTGTAAAAGAGTGCAGGCATATGTTTATTTTCTATAGAGGCTGTGTGTACCGGTGTAAACTCGATTCGTATCCTACTCACAGGAATACCACTAGAAAAATCTTTTTTCTGAATTGATTTTTGTCCAGCTCTAGTGGATTTCTTTTTCTGTTCTCCCCCTCTTCCTTCCTCAGCTACTGTTCTTTGACCTCAGATCTCCTTCGCTCAGTCTTTTTCACTCCACCTCTCCCTCCAAGTACTGCATCACTGCCTCAATCCTGCCCCCCTCAACCTCATAACAAGGGCCAGAGGTGATGGCCTGTATAACTTCACCCAATCACTACATGTCTTGGAGATTTGTGGTTGTGTAGATTGTTTGGACACCCAGTAAGACACTACTCGATTTTCTGTGTGGTGGAGCTGCAGACCACATAAGGAGCACTTAACTAAAAAAGATGAGCATAGTCATCCTTAACGTGCTGTCACACTCAGAATCTGTTAATTTACCAAAACCTTGAACATAATGGAGGTTAATTACAACTGACAAACAAAATAGTTCAACTAAAGATGTATATGACTATCTATTCACCTCAAAATATCTGGAGTCACAGCAATTCTGTAGATGATGGTGTGACCTATTATTTCATACATTTGCACAGAAAACCAAATAAAAAAGGAAATTATCAGAATATTTGTAAATAAATTGCAATATTTGCCAGTTTGAGGGAGAAAGGCCAACAGTGCTCTCTGTATGATGAACTTGGGATTCTCTATCAGTGGGAAAGTTGGGGTTAAGTTATACACAGGATTGGTCCACCTTCTTGGGAAGGGAACTCGTTTTGCAATGGTCAAAGTTGTTTTGAGATGTTTTGACACTTCATGTGTCATTGTTCAAATACACCTCTTCCTCAGTGATTTACAGATCAGACACTAAAACCTACACATAAACCCATTTGCTTCTACCAACACAGGACTGAGCACAGGACAACATTTATTTTTCAATGAACCAAGAAGCTTTAGTTCCATTCTCTTTGTACACAGAGAATAGTGGCCCCTGCTTAAATTTAAGAAACAATCCAAAGCTTGTCTCTCTCATAAATTATTAAAAAGTTATTAAATGTTTTGTTGAACAGGTGCATGCTCGATTTTCAAAGTTGTACTCTCCTTACATGTGGTGGATGTAGGTGTTCTCTACTGAATTGTACATATGAGCCATGTGAACCTCAAACTGCATATTTAGCGGGTGAGGGGTCATTGTTCAGGCCATAGACGTGATGCATCTGAATTCCACTCGTACAAACAGGACACAGAAAAGTTTTGATAACGCTTTTGGTAACTTTGGTTTTTGATGTTTTCTAATTGTTTCCACTCTAATTTGACTGACAGTCTGAGAGGAACCTCAGTGGCTCTGCAGTGTTAAGGCCTCATGGTTATGATCAGTGTGTCTTTAATATCCACAACACAATCAGCACATGTCAGTGTGAGTTGTGTGTGTAGGTTTTATTTAAATGTTGAGGGAAGACAAGTGGAGATGTGCAGAGGTAAGAACAGTGAAGGGCGAGCTGTGAGAGCCACAAGCGATATGAAGAGAGGGGTTTGAGGGTGTGGATGGGAAGTGGAATGGTTGCCAGGGTTACAGTCAGGGTTGCGACCCCTTATGTCAATCCGTCCATTTGGAGCATATTGCAGAGTAAGAGGATTGGATTTTTATGGAGATGGATTTCATCTGCTGGAGAGCGCTCTCTCTCTCTCTCTATCTTCACCACTCCACCTCTCTCCACCTCCCGTGCCTCTCCACTCACTCAGGTTTTTTTACCTGTTCTCCTTCATGTGTTTCCATGTGGGATATTTTTTTTTTGTGGTCCCATTACCTGTTTTCCGATACTCTTTCTGTTCTCCTCTCCCTGCCCTCCACCCTCCCCTAAGCCTTGCTGCGAGTGAGTTTATTCAGCCACATCAGGATCAACATGATCTCCTGTGATATTTTCCAAATGCCATTTTGTCTCCCCTAACTCACACGTAAAAGATTGCAGGATGTGTACATATTTGTTCCTGTGAGCTCTTTTGTCTGTCGGTGGGTTTCAGTCAGAGGTGACAGAGCGGTTGTAATGGAGATAGCTTTGCAAGCTGCCTTGATTTTTATTTATTTCATTTTTTTTCTAAATGTCACACTATTCCATCTCCATCTGCGGCACACAGTGGATGGTACAAATGTGATTGTACTCTGATGCTGTCCATGTACTCCACTATGAAGGTAACCAAGACTGAAATGAAGTTCCTATACAACTAAACTGCAACAATAATATGTTATACAGGAAACATAATTTTTGTTTAAATCACATAATGAATATATATTGTAAATGTATATTCTTATTTTATTGAATTTACTTTAAAAGCACACCACACATGGGCACAGGCTGACGTTGAGTAAGCAGACCTTTGAGACCATTGAGTTTTCCTTCTCTCCTCGAAATCATATTTCTATAACATTTGTAGGAAATGTAATTGTGGACAGAGTTTTTATCATATAGACTTGATTAGAATTTGGTTTCTTTACGTAATAAGTCGTTCATTGATACACTGATCCTCAATCAAATCTGATTTTACAGTACAATATCCATTTGTATACATGAGACTACAGGATCAGTTAACTTATTCATACAAACAATTAACCCTCATGATATTTGGTTATTTTTAACAGAAGATCGTGATCTGGCTTCATAAAGGAAACCATCACAGTGACTCCAGACATAACTTAAACGATTAATGATCATGACATCTGTGGTGTAAATCTGTTAAAAATATAAGTAAACAGGTGGTTGTGTGCATGTATGTGTGTGTGTACTGCAGAGAATATGTCTTAAAAAATGGTCTTATTATATAAATTGGATAGTAATGTGTAAGAAATCCGACATGCAACATTTATGGTTTTGAGATGTATGAGATTGTATAATTTAGTGCACACTGACAGACAACCTCATTTACCCTCTCTTTCTCTAATTGGAGAGCTATGCAGACATGTAGGATTGTTCGGCCTTGGTAGAGGTATGTGCTCTACTGATTCTATTTTCATCTGCCAGATTAATAATCTGTTTATATGAGAATACAATGGCCGCTTTCCTTTTATTCTACCCAACCAAGTGTAACACAAGTGTCACTGGTCACTGCCCTGCTCACATTTTGTCAAGTGGAGCTGAAAAATTGGACTGAGCTCTTTTGGCTTCCAAAAGAACTTCTCAACAATCAGGTTATAATCAAGCCTGAGAGCTGCACAGGAGGAGAATTCATGGCAGCCATTCTGTTTGCCACAGCCGTTTCAGCAAGATATATTACTCTTTGCTCATGACTAAAAAATCTGAATCTTTTTCGCAAATTGAAAGTTTTGACCTACAGCGCTGGACGTTTGAAGCACTTTCACTTTCATATTTAGCAGCTTCAATTTTCACATTTATTCTGCCTCACGTTCCGTAGGGAGGGAATCTGTTATAGTTACAATGAGAAAAAAGAAGCAATGTTTTTAATATTAAAACACATAATTTCTGCCACATTTTCTTCTGAACAGAGATTGTTTTTTAATGCCAGATTTATATGAAAACACAAAAGCAGTCTATTCTCACAGCTCTTAATCCTTTAATGTTGCAAACCCACATACAATGATCATACTTATACACATCATTTAATAGACATAGGTAATCTCACACATTTCTACATGATTCTTACTTCATGAAATTAATTTCAAAAAATCTTTATTTGTCTCGATTCAAATATAAAAAATTATTTATTTATATATAAGTCTAACTACTCCGGTGTGATTTGTGTCAGGCAATGTAAAATCTCTCTCACCCAGCAGTTGTTTCAAAAAAAGTTTTTTTACTAACTATCTGCTTTACATTGAATTACCAGAATTCAGTGATGCCTTGTCGTAGCTTCTCTCCCTCGCTGGCTGCATTTTCACATTACTTCACTTCCAATGCTTTTCACTTACTCAGCCACATGAATCCAAGAGAAATCACTGCTGGGGTCACAGAAGGTGCCTTCACTGCTGTGTCTCCCACCAGCCCACCCACAGAGTTTTCTGGATGTCCCAGGGAGCTCAGCCAGAGACCTCTGCAGCATAATGCTGCTTCTCGAGGCGATGCCCACCCACGTTCCATGAACAGCATTATGAGCAGAGTTTGAGAGAGTTTAAAAAAAAGAAATCCAGCATTTCCTCTCAGTATTTGCATCAAAATAAATGGAAAAGAGACACAAAACAACACAGCAGAGACTGATTTGGTTAAAAACTGGAGGCCAAATGAAAATGAAAAGGATCTGTAGGATGTCAAACAAACCACAGAAACATACTTACCTGACAGGGGAACACCTGCTAAATGTCAATCAATATTTAATTCATGTAATTTCTTCCTCCTCTGTGTTGATTATGCAGCACACCTGCTTTGTTGTGCCCCCTGTGAATGCAGTCGCGTGTATGTGAGAGTAAGTGTGAGGGTGTGTATTTGTATGTAGCTGTGTAGGTAGCTGAAGTGTGTGTGTGTGTTTGTGTGTGTGTGTGTGTGTGTGTGTGTGTGTGTGTGTGTGTGTGTGTGTGTGTGTGTGTGTGTGTGTGTGTGTGTGTGTGTGTGTGTGTGTGTGTGTGTGAGGGTAGCAGGTTAATATGTCACTCAATAGGTGGTTCTGGTAAAAGCTGACTTTTTGTAAAACCCCACATTGCACCGGTGGCACTACTCACCATCTATGTTTGTCTGCGAGTGTATGTGTGTGTGTGTGTGTGTGTGTGTGTGTGTGTGTGTGTGTGTGTGTGTGTGTGTGTGTGTGTGTGTGTGTGTGTGTGTGTGTATGTGTGCGAATGAGATCCAGCTTAATCACCTCCACCCCTGTGCAAGTCACAGTCGAAATAGCCTCTCACCGTTAAACGAGCCCATCCTTCAGAGATAGAGCTTCCCTCTACATAATGTCTCCACCTTACGGCCCCAAACACACATGCTCACACGCACACACACACACACACACACACACACACACACACACACACACACACACACACACACACACACACACACACACACACACACACACACACACACACACACACACACAGATACACACTCAGGAGAAACTACGATTTTCTGATCATTAATCTCCGTAGCTCCCACCCTCTTAACCCCCCACCCCTGCTCCACTGTCCGCACTCCCTTTGGCAAAGTCAAGGCTGCCTTCCTTGACCAACACACACCCCCTGATGCCCCGAAGTGAGTGTGCACCTCTGTGTGTGTGTTTGTGGATTTCTCTGTGTGCCTACAGGCCTCGCATGTGTTTGCACTTGTACGTGCCAATGTGTACTTCCGCAAATGAGTTTGTGCGTGTGTAGCGGTGACAGAGGAGCGGAAAAAACATACAGACATGTGTGACGTGGAGAGAAGAAAGCATGCCTCCCAGTTTGATTGCCAGCATCAGACTGGAGCAGGTTCCGGAGGATGCTGTTCGCCTTTTTACACCACCCAAAGAAAAAAATCACAGTATAGCATACCAACTTTTTACGGTATTAATGTCAAAATATACTTGTGAGAACTGCAAGCTGCCAGTGAACGTGAGCTGGTAACAGATTTGGATTTTGCTCCTAAAACTATACTAAGACGCACAGAGATCACATTAAAACACACTGACTCACTGTAACTGGGTTTGGCTGAACTGCATCAGACATTACTTCACTGGCCAATGTGCCTGCTGATACAAGTGGGTGAAAACCTTTTACATTTACAAAGGTGAGGGCCATCATTTTACATTTCTCATTTGATTTGTCGGACAGTTTTGCATTTGACCTAGTTTTGCTTCAAAGTTTTAATTTGAAAGGTTATTGTATAAGGGTCCTCGCTTGAATTAAACCAGGGACAATGCAGTGCTGCATGATATTGCCCAGAGCTTGGTTGTTAAAGCGCACTGCAATATTGGACTTTAGTGGGTAAATCGAATTGCATCCATAAAAATGGAGGGTGACAAAAATAATATTTTTGTCATTTGAGTCCTTAGAAAAAATTAGACCCTTGATAATCACAAAATGTCTCATAAGCAGACACTTGGACTGTATTTCATGGTACAGTGTAATGAGGGTGATATTTTTCATGCTGTTCCCTGTTATGTAATACACAGATGACCTGAGCTTTACCTCCACATGCTGTCGCACCTCTGCTTCTGTTCAGCACGCCCTCTCTTTGGATTTCCCTGACAAGAAGGTCTCTGCAAAAAGTGACACATGACAAAACATGGTGGTTCACCATCCGTGGAAAGGTGCAGGCCTGTCAGCACATGGCCCTCAGTGTGGCTGCTCTAATAGAGCACTTTTCTCAAAGAAAGAACATCCTATTTTACAAGTCTTCACATGCCAGCTGGTCTCCTTCTATACTGCAGCTTATTTTAACCGTCATTCACCAGCAAGTTGATTGAGCTCCAGCACATTGCCATTCACTGACCAGTACAGTCATAGTCTGCTGTTGGGTGGAAAGCAGCTGCTCTGTTACAGTAGGGAGACCTTGAGACTGGAAAGGGTTGATGGGGTTTGGTCCCAATTGCAGCGTTAATCATGGCCATCACTTTAGTGACCCTCCAAAAACAATGTGGGCCAGTGGTAATTACCCTATCATGGAATGCAGATGCCAACAGTAAAAAGGAAACCACATGAGAATAATGTTTCTGGTTCTTCTACTTTTTTGTCAAATGTGTCTCTGTTTGTTTTTATTCTCGAGTGGACATTGTACTGCATTTTTTTGTTTCATGGAAACCATGACACATCAGTGAACAAAAAAGACAGGAGTGTACTTCATCAATGTATTCATTTCCAAATACATAAATTAACATGATATTTTTATTAAGCCAAAGATAAAACCTTAACATTATTTCCATAACATAAGTTTGATAAAATGATCTGAACTTTGGTCCCATTGAATTTGATGGTATTGTCTTCAGCATTTGACCTGTGTGTGGTTTATATAATGAAATATTGAAGCCCTTTGGTATTGTTAGGGTGGTGAACAGCATTGGGTGTGAAAAAGTAAAATCTTTTCTAACCGTCCACTGATCGATGACTCTCACCTCCCATGAAACATCAATAGGAACGCAACCTATTGGTGAAGTGATGTAATACTCCAAGAGATTGAGCTACATCATGATGTAAAACTCAACCCGATTTTTAGGCAAATCCATCAAAAATAGATACTGCAGCCAAAATCCCTTTTTCCCAGTTTATTTATTCTAATTGAGTCATTCAGAACAGTTTTAAATATAAAGGAATCACTGCATATGACATAACTGAAGATCAATGAAGAGTCTACTGTTTTCATATTGTGGACAATGAGCCAAAATATCTGAGGGAGACAGAAGAAGCTTATAAATTGAATAGCAAATATCCATTCTATCATTATTATTATTATTATAATTATTATTGTTTCACTTATTTATGTTTGATTTGGTCCCATAGCATCCAAACATATAATATATAAAGTAGATACATAAGTAAGTACTTAATATAAAGTAGATATTACATTCAAGGAAACTGAATGCATATTACCACATGAGTAATCCTGTGACTTCCATTCATTTGAAGAAATGCTAATCACTGAATGTAAATCTAAGAAAACATGTACAGTATTTGTACTGTACTCTATATGCAAATTCAATTTAGAGTATGAAGCAGTGGTACATTATCTAGGTAACTAAATCTCATTTTCTGGTTCAGAGCTGAAACTGCAATAAAACACCTCCATGTCTCCTCCATTCAGTCTGAGGAACTTCACATTTTACACCTTGTAACTATAATTACAAATCCATTAACAGTTACAATTCACATCTGTCTAGTATAATTTAATATAATAGCTCAGATAAACAGAAAGCCAACACACAGAGGCACATTGTCTTAACATAATCCCTGGACTGTAGGGGCAGAAGCCCCCTATTCTTCTCCCATGACACTATCAGCCAGCAGCCACGGTGGCAAATCCCGCTGTTGTTGGAGGAAGACAGGGAATTATTTCCTGTGTCAGATTAGGGTTATCGTAGCAGAGCTGAGAGTTATCGTTATTCTCTCTGACTTTCTCTCTCGCTAACTCCTAGATGCAGACACACACACACACACACCACACACACACACACACACACACACACACACACACACACACACACACACACACACACACACACACACACACACACACACACACACACACACACACACACACACACACACACACACACACACACACACACATACAAACAGAGGAAGAGATAGGGTTATCAACCTATTATAATGTTGGATAATCTGCACTCCGGGGCAGTTAGCTGGCAACAAGATTCTTCATGGGGAATTTGGCCAACATAAAAAACTACAACCGGCAAACCCACAGTCACAATCTGTTGAGACATGCTGTGTATTGTTGCCTCACGAAAAAAAAGAAGCTGTTTGTCAATAGGTGATTGTTGAAAGCAATTCAGAAATATAGTTCTATGGGATAAGGAGAGGCAGAGGGAGATAGCATAGAAGAGAAGGGAAGAGAAAATGGCTTTGAACAGCGATTGTTTGGCTGTTGAACAAATAAGACAGATGGAGGAGAAAGAGGAAGAGAGCATAAAAGAGGAAGAGAATAAACCAGAAAAAAACACTGGAAATTCTTCCACAGTAATTACAGAAGATAGAAAAAAATCCTGGATGGAATACAGAACAAGTCCACAAATGAGACTGTTATCTGCCTGTGGTTTTTTCATTTCTTTGTTTTTCTTTCCACATCTTTTCTTTCTCTTATTGTGACAATTCTTCTGTAGGACATGTTACTGGTACATAGGGTTTTGCTTTTCACAACCCTGGTTGGAGCCGGGCTACATGGAAAGATGTGCACTACCAAAAACAAGAAGCGGTTACTATGAACTGTAGTTTACTTGCATTGACAATCTTACTTTCATTCATCGTTGCTGTACAGTGTCAGTCAGTCACCTGTCTTCATCAAGCATAAAAGATGTGTACATCATGGGATACGGCACCAGGTGTCCTGTCTTGCAGCACCATTCCTACAGCCAAGGCTAATTTACTTTAAATGAGGAAAAAGCATTAGAGAGGTGAACCACTTATGAGATGCAAGAAGGCCTGGCTCACAGTTGGTGTCACATACCATCAGTTGTCTAATATCTAAAATATCAAGGTATTCTTCAGCTATAAGATTTCCTGTAAGATAGGGAACTATCCATTATGCTTTTACTTCAAACACAAAAGACACAAAGCATGTAATTTATTTGATTTGATTCAAGTGTGCAACATCATCTCACTTCACTGTTTTATTTTATCAATTTACTTGTAAAGGATATATATATATACGATTCGCTTGTTAGGTTATATTCTATTCACAAGATACACATCACTCTGGGCTGGAGTTAATTTATTTGAAAAGATACACATGAACTCTAGTGTAGGTTAATTTCTGTGCAGAAGATGAACATCAGTGTGATTTATTCACTGAAGGTGCACAAAATACAGATCATTCCATAGTGCTTATGTTGAAGTATGTTTAATTGGAGTGAAAAAACGTCAATCTGTTACTTTATGTTATTAGCCTGTGATTTAAGGGTAAATAATAACTTTATAATACCTCTCTTTCTGAAACAAAGGTACAGACTTCAGCCCACGCTTTAGAAGATGTACATTTTAACAAGTGATTTCAAAGGTGTCCCTGATTCTTCGTCATATTATTCCTTCCAAGTCAAATGAACCCTTCCAGGTTTTCATTTCAGTGAATACTGCAGGAGATTAAACAGCTTGGGTAGCAGTTAATGAGCACATGGGTATCTGTTTGTGGGAATCATCTGTGGTGAAGAATGATTGTGGTACGTCAGTGCAAAGCGAACATGGTCACTGTGGTTTATTTTAGGTGCCAGTATGTCCCGTTGGGTGTCAGTCAAGGTCAGAATCCACGGCTTGGGACGTGCAGACAGAAGAATACTGACCCTGCGAGGGAGATGACAGGTCTAGAGACCGCACAAACAATGCATGGCCCATGGATGGATACATGCTGAACTTGAACCTTGAGCCCTCAGTGTTATAAATCTCTGCCTCAAGCAGAAGGGCAACAGTGCAGAGGAAGAAAATGGTTGGAGGTGAAAAGAGATGAGATCAAGGTGAAGAAATGAAAAGAGGAGATTAAGGGTCAAAGTTGGATTAACATGGATATTTTTCAAAGGGACACTTTTAAGTAGCCTAATCAGTGAGATTACCAACTGGGCTGTGATGAGGGTTATCCATGACTGCGGGTCTGGGGAAAACCTGCTCCTCCCTCTAGTTGCAATTATATAAATCTGTTTATACTCTGATTATAATTATCTTGGTCCAATTGTTTTATGCTAACAAAAGTTCTGGCTTCTTTGAATTATAGTATGTATGTTGATTTTGTTCTCCCTGTGGATTTATTTAATTGTTCTGGCTTCATTATTCAGCAGCTTGGTGGAACTGTTATATATTTTATGCAGGTTTAAAGTTATCAGCAGAACAATCACACTAAATTCTGTTAATTAAATATCCAGTATGGATGGATTACCAGCAGAATAAAGCAGGGAGCTGTCCTTGGGCCGTAGATCTCTTGTTGCCCCAAAAGTTTAGGGTTCATCCATCCAAATAATTCATTTTCTGTTGCTTGGGAAAGGGCCGTTGTATCAGCAGGCTGAGCCGGATGTTCTGTGACGTTCCTCTGCCAAGCAACACTTACCAGCTCCTCGTAGAAGAGATGGAGGTATTCCCAGGCCAGATTGGATGTATATAGTACCTCAAGCGAGTTTTGTGCCAACCCTGGGGGTCTCCTCTCATTTGGTTGTGCCTGAAAAATCTCCAAAGGAAGGTGCATGACATCCTACTCCAATTCCGGAACCAACTACACTGGCTCCTTTGGACCCAAAGGAGCAGCATGTCTACACCAGGCTCCTTGCAGATGTCTGAAAGCTCCTTCCAGATGTCTATCTTTAGAACTGAGACTGAAACCCTGCAGAGATTAGTCATTTCAGCCCCGTTGAATCCACAATTTCATTCTAGCTGTCACTACACAAAGCTCATGACCACAGGTGATGGTCGGAACATAGATTAATTGCTAAATTGGAAGCTTCAAGCTCAATTCGCCCTTCACCACAATGGTATGGCAATTTGCAGCAATGCAATACAGGACCTGTATAGGGATCAATGTCATTATGGTTACATATTGTATCATTCCTGTACTCTCACACTTTCAAATTCTAATTTTGACAGCAATTTCTCCAGTAGCCTCTTCACCGTGTGTTTAATCACATCTCGTTAAATGTCCCCCTTTAGCTCACAATGCAGACTTAGCTTTTTTTAATCCTGCATTAATTACTAATGTCATTTAGATACAGTAGTGTCTGGATGCAATTCAGAAAGCTCAAATTTTAGCATTAACTAATGCCAAGAGCGGTGCTTGAGACACGTGGATCAGAATATGCAGTTGTGATAGCCAAAGCACAAAACTTGACAAACATGTGGCCACTCCTCCCATTGTAAATAATGTCCTTTGTGTACGTGACACCGACAAAAAAAAGATGCATATTCTTGCATTATCTGACTGAGGGAGTGGGATTTGCTTTGCTCTCCTGCATTCATACATTCAGTGTGGATCTAATGGATCTGTTCACTCTTAAATAGAAAAAGCTCCCAATGGTTGGCAGTGTGCGCAACCACAGGCACATCTGGATGTAGAAAGTTTCCCCCGATTTTGCATGGTAAGTCTTGGCTAACTCGGCGATAGTCTGATATGCACCTTATTGCAGCCTTTGCTGTATTTCCTCTGACAACTATAATAGGTGGAAAGAATCATTCTGAAAACCTGTGTTTCTTCGATCGCTCACATTGGCATCTCTCTTTAAAAACAACGCTAATAACTCGTAGAGTTGTTGCTGCCGCTGCTGCTTTCAGCATGTTCCAACGGCTGAAACAGCTTGTTGTCAAATCAATAATAATTACACGATGACGGGCCTTCTCCACTAATGATTTTACACAGTAGAGCTATATCGGAAGAGTCTGGGTAATAAACATTGCTCTTTTGCCTATAGAGAGGAAAAAGTGATAGCGATAAAGCTGCAGTGCATAATCAGGCCAACAATGAGCTGGGGGAGGGGTGTTTGAGGAAAAAGGGATGAACGAGGACCTTCAGTCACTCTGCTTTGACACTTGCTGATAAGAGCACAAAAAAGCATCATAAAAATTTTGTGAGCCCATACAGAATGCTTCATACTCTCCAGACAAAATGCAGTAAGCCACAACAGCGACTGTACTAATCAAGCACAAGACAAGTTATTAGCACGGGGAGAATAGGTTAGATTTGATTAGTTTAAACGTCATTGAAGCCCATAGGGAGGCAGAGCTGTCACAGCAGCAAGCAGTAACAACGTATACGAGAGTAGAGCATGGCAAGGTGACATTTCTTTCAAGATATGTTATAGCCACAGTGGAATTGAGGAAATTATTGAAGGCAAAGAAAAAGAGATGTGAATCGCAGATTTGACAGTGTAATTGGCTTTTTCTTTTTGTGGGTGAAAGTGTAAGGTGTTTTTTCCCTTTTCTTTTTTTAAGATGCCGTCAAAAAGTCAATTTCCTTCTGTTATATTTGAAATAATGACTTGGGGTTGAAATATTAATGTCTCCTATGGGCTCCGAGGGGTGGAGGGAAACGGGCAGAGGTCACGTGAGCAAGAGACATGAGGATAGATTTAAATAGAGTGGGTAAGGAAGAGGAGGAACGGAAGCAGTGTTAACAAGAGATTAATTTAGATTCTTGGCACTTTACCACACGCACACTCACACGCATAATTTCCAGGTGATGGGTCAGTGTGTCGTGTCTTAGATGTCACAGACATTATTTTGTGGTTTCCAATTCGATAGTAATTTAATTATGCCCACAACAGTGTAAGACATCCCCTTAGTCTGGAGGCTGCCTCTCACACTGTTTGCTCCTCTGGCTACTTATTAGATACAGAAGTTTGTGCTCTCCCTACATCTTTTAAAAAAGAATCTCTGTCAAAGTCTGTCTGTTTTGCTTTCATCTGCCTGTTATTGCCCTTGTATTAAAATTCAGATTCCATCCTGTCCCCAGCCAATAAGACAGAGGCAGGGATGTGTTTTTGTTCATCAGCTACTGATCTTTAAATGCTGCAGTGAAAGCTGCCTCGCCCGACTTAAGGAGCTGTTAAGGCACCTAAAACATTTTTATTTTGTTTTACCACACCATGAAGATGTGTAAGAGCTGGTTTCAGGAGGCTTTGTACACTCGAAGCAAGTGTGGTGGAGAATCTGTTAAACCAAGTGGCGGATAAGCGCATCCGCACAAAGAGACTATTACTTATCACGTTTCCTCGGTGAAAAAAATTAAGCAATTTAATCTCGGCTTGAATGGGACACATTTGGGAGGCATGTGAGCCATGAACTAGATATCTGTCACAGTAATGCACCAGTCATTGCAAATGTGACCATGTACCGCTTCCAAAAGTTTATACGGGATAGTTTCTGGGCTCGTTTGAATTGTGACTGCATTCAGAGACTGCTGTTACAAGCTCTTCAACTTAAAACTGCTGGCGACTAGCTTTGCAGCTCAGTATTTTATCTCAATTACTATTTTAATATATTGACATGTCTTATTTAAGATGTCAAAATATTTCATTTCAATTCTTTTGAAGGAAAAATCGTCCTCCTCCACCTTAATTTGTTTTAAGGTTTTGTCATTATTATGGATACAACTGTTGTCAAAATGGGCTGATCATGTTGAAACTAAAATTAATAATCTGTTTCACTCATACAAGACATCTCAGGTCATCTCTTTTTTACGTTGAAATGTATGACAAATAATGTTGTCTTTGTAACAAAAAGCTACTAGCCCTGACTGGCCATGCTTTTCAATTTAAAAGAAATAAAAGTAAGATAATACAAGTATAGAGTTTAAAGTGCAAGTAGAAGATAAGAAGGAAGCTTTGGGGTTTATCTTGGTGATATTCAATTCACTATTTTCCATTCTATATAAACCAGTTAACACTGCATGGTTTATTCACTGAAGTTTATAAAAAACTTGTTCTGAATAGTTCTTTATTGTGATCAAATACTTGATCTGAAGCTCAATTCTAAGGCAGTTCTGTAAATTGTTTTCTAATAAACCATAAATATAGCAACTTCTGATCAACCCATATAAGGCTTAACATACCAACTACCGGTTAGCCCCCGCCCATTTTCAGTTTAAGCACCGCCCACTTCCGAGTACAGATACAGATAGTTAGTTGGTTGAACAGATACAGATATTGGTGCACTCCCCCGTCCCTACTTGGCTTGTTAACAGCAAGCACTGGTAAGCAAGGAATCACCTGGTGTCGTTTAGAGCTGGACATGATGTAAACCCTTACTGTGAGACTTTCAGAGTGAAATGTCCAATCGCTGGGTTAAGGTTGTTGAATGCTCCAATATGTTCCCCCTTAGCAGCTGAAATTGCTCATTCGCTGTCTGGTGCTCAACAGGTAGCGTACAATTGGTTTACAATGGTGGTGCTGGACACTGTGGGAGTTGGAGGCGGTGAGCTTTTTATGACCCAGCTCATTGAGGGGAAAAGGGAAGCAACATAAAACCAGGTGGTAACAGCACTGAAATACACTAAAACGCTATGTGGCGCTGAGAGGATCTGCAACGTCTGCAGTTTGGTGATAATCCTTGTCATCACAAGCAACTCCTTTACATCACTAACAGTTTAGTCATTTCATCCATATTAATATGGAGATATTGATTAATTCAGCAGTAACCCACAATGTCTCAGAGTTTTTGTACCTGCCTTTAATACCGAGTGTTACGTGTGGGTGTGGAAGCTAGGTTGACAGGCATCTCTCTTGTATAACTTAGCTGCCATTATGTCACACAATCTGATTTCTGAAAGTCTCTGGTGCAGTGCAGATTCAAAGATAAAATTAAGTTAGCTGCCTTCAAACCTACTTGCCAAAGTCGACTCTCTCAAAACTCTCCCTCCTTCTCTCCTTGCTGTTCGCCCCCTCAGCCCTTGTCTGAGCTCACGATTCTCATTATTACTCCATGCCCTGTTTGTGGTGACCCCCTTGCAAAGTCTAGTTTGCATGCTTTAGGTGTTTCGTATTCAGAACCGACGCGACACGGTGGAAGCTCGACGGGCTGAGGCAGCTGTTTGTCCCCTTCGTGCCTCGTCTTGTTTCTGGTAACAAGATGAACTCCACCTCAGGAAGTGAGACGACAGGCAGTCGCACATGGCGAATCAGAGATTTAATCAAAAAGCTCATTCTCATTCAGGAATAATATCAGGTGTTTTTCCTCGCTGAAAACGCTGAAGCGCTGACTGAATAGCAAAGTGACTGATACAATATGTTACTTGTGGCATTCAGTTTAATCATGAACTAATTGCTGTTTTATGTAAATGCTGATGCAGTATGTGCTCGACTTTTATTGCTCTTTTCGCTTCACACACACATTCTTCAAAATACTCTGTGTTGTTTTATAATTAATCATTATTTTTAGTTCCCCAAAACTGCAATCGCCATGCAGTCGTGAATGCGGAATTCAGTTATCATGATTAAAAATAGTTTTATTAAACAAATAAAATGGCATTAGTTGTTATTTTAGTTTGTGGAGCTGGAGTTAACTTCTCTTGACTCTGGCTATAGCCTGGTGCTTTCTGTGTCTCAGGTCTATTTCCTGTATCTCCTGGTAGTAAGGTGGGTCACCTCAGGATGGCCCTGGAGCCAATCCCACTTCCAGGAAGAGCTAAGAGTGTATAAACACCTCCTCCGGCATCGCCCCCAGCCCTGAGCTTGGCAGGAGGCACGGCATGAGTGCACAGATCACGCACCTAAATGCCTCCCTGTGGTGCAATGCCTCCAGAGGGAGCTTAAGCTGTAGGTGCTGGGGAGAGACTAAATCAACATCATCTACAATGTAAAAGCAAACTGACATGCTTGAGGGGTCATTGGTTTTTTTGTTGAACACGTTTTTGTGTCAAAGGAGGCTTTTGAGTTATAACCTCAGTGAGGAGGTGGAGGGTAGAGCAGCATAAACACGCTCCTTTAGTCGTGTTTAAATATTAAGTTCACACTCAGAGGTTTAACTTTATAGTGCTGGCTTTAGTATTACCTTCGCCAAAGAGGTTATATTTTCGTCTTTGTTCTTTTGGGGTTCGATATCTGTCTTTCTGTCTGTTAGTTCACATGAAATGCCCAAACAACTGATTAGCCAGGAAACTGTTGGAATAATTTGTATGTGTCAAGAAAAGGTCAATTACATTTCTTTCTTCAATATCACCAGACATTTATCAACATGTTTATTCATTAAGAGATTAATTCATGGATATTGATGAAAACATTCAGACATATTTAGAGGATTGCTATTTATGAGTCTGTTCAATTTGGTGCAGATCCAAACAATAATCAAGATCTAGTCAATTTACATGTAGTTTCATAAGGGGACTCTTGGGCCTTGGTGGAGGTTTACACTCCCTGAGTTTCATTCTAGTTATGATGTAAATTCACTGTGTACGATAGTAGATAGTGTCCAACCAATCCTGAAAAGTAACTTGGGAAAAGTTGTGCCCTCTCCGGAAATCGAAGAGAATCTTTGCACTGTTTTGTGATAGGTAAACATGAGTTGATCGATGAGTCTATCAGCTGTCAGTTTGAAGGAAAAACCAGATGCTAAGGATTTAATGACATTTGATGTATATAAATCTTCTTTTAGTCTCTTTGATGATCTTCAACAGGACAACCTTCTCTTGTGTATCTCAAATTGTAACATTTAGTGAGGTCATTATGCTGCTCACACATCTGGATTTAAATATAAATGTAGACGATAATATGAATCATCATCTACATCAATGGATGTTAAAATTGTTATCTTTCGCTCCAGTTCTCAAACTGTCTTCAAATTGGAGAAGCATACACACGACTGAGTCAGTCATCTGCATGGCAATGACTCCATAATGAGATATTGAGCAACAAGCATCAGGGTGTGTGAGTACTAATTATGTTGAGAAGGTCACTTACTTTTCTGTTGTTCAGTGTTGTGACTGAGGACAAGGAATCTGTGTGTGTGTGTGTTTGTGTGTGTGTGATGGGAAGAGCAGCAAGTTGAGCTCGACATCTTTGCAGGAGGAGCATCTCTTCTCAGGAGCTTTGACACGCACAGCTCCTCAGCAGCCCTCAGGGTGACTTTTACCCCTGAACACTCTCCAGTTTGAGAATAACTGGTCCACAACAATTCAGTTTTCTGCATCACTGAGCTCCCACCGGGCTTTTTGGATGACTGCCATGGTAAAAGCATTGACCATTGAGGAAGTCAAAGCAACCGCAGATGATACATAAACAGATCTTTAATTTCAGTTTGACTTTGAACTGAAACTGAAAAGCTTCAACTTTCCTCTAAATAGGACTTTGTTCCTTAAATAGAAATGGTAAGTGTATAAAATTACATTTTGGAAGCTGCATGCCAGATTTAATAGTTATCATTATGAAAAATCCATCTAAAACAGAGAACAAACTATTTGGAGAAAGTTGTATCTGTTACCACTGGCACAAAAAATACATAAATTACATTTTATATCCACACCACTCTGTGCCACTTTATCTCACAGAAATCTGCCAACTTGACTCTCGACATTAAAGCACAACCTCCTATGTGTTACGTTATATACACACATGCACACTTGCACAAAACACACAGAGACAGAAACTCACGGTCAAGAGACTTTCAGATTGCTCAGACAAATTGCACACGTGCGAGTGCAGCTGAGTGTGGGCGCTAATGTGCCATCAGCCCGTCTGCCCGAGAGCACTTCTATGTAACTGTGCATTGAAAATGGCCGGCGTTATTGTTGTTGCATCGCAGAAGGAGCAGAGAATGGATGGACAGATTTGGGCTTTATGGTGCGCCACTTAATGTGGCAGCAGACACCAGTTGCTGGAAGCGGAAACTAATGTTTTGTGTGTGTGTTTATTTGTGTGTGCTGACAGCCCAAACATCAGTGTAATGGAGTCTGTGTTGATCGAAAGGCCCGGCAGAGGAGTTTGGGGACTAATAACTATTATGAAATTGATAACCTTGGCAGGCGTCGGCTCAATTCGCACCTGGTACTGTTTTCAATAAAACAAGAGAAAAACAACATCCTTCACAAATGATGTCCTGAATATGAACCCACTTCATTTTATTCCGACATTTCCACTCTATTGTAACAACGGTGAAACAGGAGAGGAGAGAGTGTTATGGCTGTTTGTACCAGGCTTACGAGTGGCAGCTGATTGAGTTGAATGGCTGAATCAGATGCGAATCCTGGTCAGTGTTGGTGGTAAAACAAGCAGTGTGCTCCACTGCTTGGAAGAGCCCTGAAACAAAGTGCTAAATCTTTCATTCCCTGGCTGTGGCACTCAGATTCAGTCCTGAGTTTTACCTCTATAAAACATAAATCTGTACAACAGATCACAAATTCAAGTTTCTTTCTCCCCCCCCCCCCCCTGTTTAAACAGCTCCACAATGGCACCCTAAAACAGCCATCACCATATTCTTTGTAGGGGAATAGCAGGAATGAAGCATTTGTGGGGGACTATTTTCCGCAGTGGATTAATGCAGATTTGATGCTCTGGTGAGTATTTACAGCAGCACAACCGTGTGTGTCAGATTGGGTAAACAGAAACTACAGTGTGTGTGTATTAAAGGTAATAAGGGAACATGTCGCTCGCTGCTACTTATGTGTTTTTTAGTTTTTTCCTTACAGCAGTTGGACAACACTGGACAATATGTGGTAATTCACAGATTTTCAGTTGTTGTTTTATTCTCTTTGTTTTCAGTTTTATTGCTATTTTATAAAAACATGTTTATTTACATTGTTTAACCCTGACTATACTTAGAAATTTAGCTACTTTCCTCTCTTGCTCTCAAAAACAATGTCAAGGTCCATTTACCCTCTTGTTCTCAATAATCTGACCGTATTACATGGTATTAATGGGGCAGATGGAGTCGCTTTGATGCACTGTAAAACCTAACAGTACCCCTAACCCTAACCCTATCTTACTAAATTAAGTAAGTTACAATAACTTAATTCTCAAAAAAAGTTGAGGCCACTTATTATCAATAACTTAACATAACTCAAAAGTAAATTATTGAAGTAATAACTTAGTTATTTTGAGTGGGCTTAAATTCGTAGACCATTTTGAGTACTGCTGACATAAATAATTTATTTTCAATGACTCGTTTTCTTTAAGTTGATTTTATACTATTACAAAAAAGGCAATTCCCATGGGCTGCTATTTTTCTATGTCGATTTTAAATTTAATTTAGTTTTTGTTTATAAATAATCATATTTTGGATAAGTATGCATCCAGATCATCTTTAATAATCATCCAAAGTGGAACCTAAGTGAGGATGTTAATTACATAACTTACAAGCAGGTATTTTTAACAACTTGATTGACAGAAAATGAATTGCCAACTAATATTATACGTGATTCATTGTGTAGCGTATGTACATTTGAAAGTTATATATATATATAATCATTATCGTATTTTATAGTCCGGAAATAAAAGCACGGCTCTTATATATACAGTCTATGCTCTACACGCAAGTAAACGTCAAGACTCTAAGTTATCAGTCCGTTCATCTTCCGCTCCTGCAACAATAAAACCTTGTTAAAATAAATGAATCGACTCAGTCAACAGAAACGCGAGAGTGCTTTTACTCTGAAACGGGCACAGGAAGAAGGGAGTGGTTTAAGCTGATGACCTGGTGCTCACTACCGGTAACCTGCCGTTCACCTGCTGTCGCACACGGTACCGACGGGTCGGAGGGCGTGACCGGTTCGAACCGGTCATCACGAGGTTTGCACTTGTCACCGGCGTGTTTTAAAAGATCGATACGAAGAGTTTTTTGCTGGACAGACTTAACTATGTTCCCTGTCTTCATGACAAATTTCTCCCTGGTGGAGACCAATAAACTAACCTATACCTATACACAACTACTGACGGAGAACTCCGTGACGATACGTCGGATTGACCCGGAGTGTGTGTGTGTGTGTGTGTGCGTGCGTGTGATTGTGTCTATTGCCTACGTGTGCGTCCTAATATACCGGGGAAAGCAAGGACAACACGAGGGTTAAACTGTTTACTTAAAATTTGCCCTGTTTTATGTTATACAGGTCATGGTTATGGGCACAAGAATGTGCTTAGTCTGCTTTAGCCTTTAAGATTGCATATGTGAAAAATCTGAGAGATATTTCATTGAATTTCAGTAGCTGGTTGCATTGAAATGTGAACAACAAAATAAATTGCTCAAACTGAGTCATGTGGGTGTATTTATTTTGAGTTAATAGAGTTTAAAGGTTTAAGGCAATCAGTTTCATCACATGAACTGAGTAGCCATAATAAAGTTTTAAGTTATCACAACTACAAGAGGCGGTGGACTAGTGGCAGAAACTTGGACTATGGGCAGAAAAGATCTCTGGTTCGACTCCACAGAGAAACAACAAAAAGACGAACCTGGATTGATCTGTCCAAAAATCCAAGAGGATTCTCCCTACCCTGTCTAGTGCCCCTGAGCAAGGCACCTTACTTCCCCAACATCTGCTCCCCGGGCGCCGTACATGGCTGCCCACTGCTCTGTGTGTCCTGCACCAAATGGGTGTATCTAAATCATTTTCCCCAAATGGAAGACAACTAAGTAAATTTAACTTAAGTGGTAACATTTGTATAAAGAAGGTTCATTTAAGTGAGTCTTACTTAATTCACTTACATTCTGTCAACACATTGTAAATAAGTTTGGGTAAATACTGCCTATGAGTGTAGAATACTAAATAGATTTAAGGTCAATTAACTTATAGGGATCCGCAATATTAACTTTATTTACCCAAGTTGCCTCATCAATAAATATTTGAGTTACTTTTGCTAAAATCAAATAATTTGTTAACCTTAAATTGTTTGAGTTAATAAACTTAAATGGTTCAAGGCAATCAGTTTCAGCAAACAGTTTGAGTTGACCTAACTTGTCAGGTTTTACAGTGTGGAACCACAGATGGTGAGAGTTTCATTATCCTGAGGACTTTCAGGGCCTCTTGTCCACGCTTGCTTATTTTGCGCTTTGATCTACATTTTTAGTTGCATGGTTGCCAGTGTTGTGCGTTCATTGAACACGTTCACTTTTATTGGGAACGATGAACTGAACGCAACCTAATGACAAATAATGAATTAATGATGTTCAGTGACCGGGAAATGTCCGCGATGTAGCCTAACCTAAACCAACTAACTCGACTTCGCCCTACGTTACTCATGATTCATCGCACACAAATGTAGAACAAACAAGCAACATATTCCAAGTGTTTTCTTCTCTGGCCAGTGTCTCGGATCCGAACCGTAGTTTGGAGCTCAGCTCACGGGTTATTTTGGCTCACTGTCTGGCCGGTAACCAGCCGTCCGGACCACTTTACTTGGAATGCGGCCACTTTATTTCTCGGATATACAGCAGGAGCAACACTCGCATCACCTCTAGGTGGTCGTTCACGTCTCGTTATACACACACTTTGAGCGCCTTTTCCCACAATACCCAGGTACACTAAGTCACACCTATGCATCACACACTACAAACTTTCCTTAAAGGGGCATGCCGTACCTGCAACACAAGACAACACCTCTCGGTCTCATATAAAAATGGCAAGTGAAAGCAGAGACGCAGACTCAGCGATTACATCCAATGCACCTTATTATTATCTGAGGGATTTGTACACACTGTCTGATAAAGATTCCGAAAGTAAAGGCAAGGGGTAGTGATGGATAAACTCTTTCATTCTCACTTTCCACCTTAAAACTATGAAATGAACTGAACTCTGAACTCGTTCAGAATTATGAACTATGAACGTGAACTATTCATGTTTACTTGTATGAACTGAACTTTGAACTAGTTCACAAGAGGTGTTAACTTGCACAACACTGATGGTTGCACAATGAACTTGTGTTGATCACTGTGCTGTTAAGGCTGGCAAGCTCCCAATGACTATAGTCCCTTCCTCTTCTTCTCTGCACACACTAACAGTATTTCATCGTTTTGCTGATTGAAAAAACATAATGATTCTTTACTTTAATATCTTTCATACATTCGTATAATTAATATTCTGTATAGAATTTATGGATTTTGTTGTCGACATTGAAGTTTGTTAATCGGTTAGTTAACTCTGGTACTTTTAAAAATAGTATAATTTAAAAATACATCATCACATTCTGGAACTGGTTCACATGAATTTGTGATACCTGGCAAACTTGTGCTGGCTGGGCATGTTTGTATGAAAACTATCCTGTCATCATCTGTAATGTTCCATTTGACCTGTGGTCTGTTGTCTCTACCTCTCTCTCACACACACACACACACACACACACACACACACACACACACACACTCACACACACACACACACACACACACACACAAACACACCTGCCTGCGTAGGGAAAGTAGCAGAATCTCAGGCCCTACGAAATAAAGAGGCGAAGACCCAGTGTTGGACAGCAGGAGAAACATTAGCAGAGTGACAGATGAGTGAGGAAACCCACAGAGCTCCCCCTCATACGTTATGTATAATCGAGGTGATGCTCTCACACGCTGTAAGCACCCTGAACGCAACTGTCAAACAATGACCTCAAGGTGAGCGTGAAGCGTGGCACACTGTCCGTAGCTGATGCAAGGAGAGTGACGGCAGCCAGAAGTACTGAAACATGTTTCAACACTGTGTCGATGTCTGTGTCACCATCAAGTATTTACTGATTGACCTGTGTCTCCTCGACCAAAGGCAAATAAATGAAACAAAATAATTCATATATAATAAGCAGTCGTGTATGTAATACATGCTGTGGGCTGCGATTGCTTTAGATTCAGTTCAGTACTTTCTAGTATTTTTCAGAAGTTTAAATTTATGGATAACAATGCTTTTTATCTATTTACCAATTAGCACAAGTGGCAACCTCATTGTTTATATAATCAACCACCAGGGGGGAGCCAAAAAAAACATGCACTACACACACAGACACACAGTCTAATATAAAACTCTTGTCTAGATATAGAACAATTTTGAAGACAATGACTGAGCATAACTTGCGCAGGGTCCTGTGTCTCCCATATGACAAAGACATGTGTTTTTCATCAATAATTTTTAGATAGAAGCTGTTACTGTTGAGATAAAAGCAGATGCTGTTAAAATCATTTTAAACCCACAGTCCAGCCTCCGTAGGAAAGATAGACGGATGAACCTATATAGCTCTGGAGAAAATGAATAAATCAATGAAAAAGCACACTGCGTTCAATTTGTTACAACTTGTTAGACAACTGATATTTCTTCAGGGTGTTCCATATACTTGGAAGCAAAAGAAAGGGAAGTCTTTTCAAACTCTTTGATTGCTTGAATCCATGTTCAAATAGAAGGAATCTGTCCAAAGTTGTAGGGTTAGTTTTTTGCTCAGAGCTGGTTGCTTGCCTCACATAGCCAACACACCCAGCTGAGGAGATGATGAGGGAAGCGAAGTCAGAAGCAGAAATCTGGAAAAAAAAGTTTAACACCTATGTTAGGGGAGTTGAATAGGCAGTGTGACAACCATAGGGACCAATGCAGCAGGAGTAGTGTTAAACACAGACTTCGGACTGCAGTATTCATGATTCCCCACTTTTTTTAATACTCATCACTTCCTGTTAGGGTGATGTCTCTATCTTTATCTAATTAGACAGACATCTAATCCCCTGTATACAATTTTAATTATATACTAGAAATTAGCTGAATATCTACTGACCTGAAGTGGAGAGCAGATGTTTACTATCATGGGTAATAACTGGTGGAAAGTCAGATATAAAGTTTACCTCAGAAAATAATAGCACTAATAATGTTGTGTCTAAAACAGTGTTAAACCCCGTTCAGAACTAAACCAGTCTTTCATTGTCCCTTCTTGGCTATAGTGTGCTCTCTGTGTACGACTTGTGTGCAGGACAAGGCAGGGCACGAGGATCATTAAGACTCATTGTGTCTCTTCTACTAGGTTTGTGTTTGGAGACTAGTCAGGGTTTCTACTGATAACCCCCCCAATACAGGATTGTGATACACAAATGGGCTTCACTAAACTACAGCAGTGGCAGCATGGACAAAGACTATGTTTAATGCATTTTGGCGTCAGTCTGTGTCGCTGCCTGTTGTGTTGTGGACTGTCTGCTTTGCATTTGAATAGACAGAGTTGTCGACCTTCCTCTATTTTACATTTGAATATACTTTGTGTGCTGCTGTACTTTTTACTTAATTAAGACACAGTGTTTCAAGAAAAAGGTCTTGAGTTTGGAATGGGTTATGGCATTGACATCTGTGTGTGTCTGCGTGCATGAGTGTGTGAGGAGCTGTAGGAGAGCCAAAGCCACAGTCGCCACAATAGCCTAATTGTCCCTTTCGTTCAGTAATACTGGGAGAGCCTTGTGGACATAAAAGCTTTAATTAAATTAGCTGGAGGACTTACAAGTTGGGGAAGTCTGAACTCCAAAACTCTGCTTTTGTAAAAACAGAACTAATAATCCAAACTGGAGGCTGTTGCCAAGGCCGACACACCAGTGGCTATACTGCAGTGACCCAAACGTCCTCTCCATTGTTTGAATGATTTTCTAACCCCATGCCACAGCTTTACGGGTCTCTGGGAAATTGTGCTATTATGCAAACTCAATGTATCAAATAATGTGTCTTTCAGTTATTCATTTTTAATCTATACCTCTACTGTTTTTTGGATGAACAGCCATGTAATGGCGCTACATGGAGAGACAGGGAAGTGATGGAGAGTCGGAAAAGAAAGTGTGAGCCAGCCAGGACAGGTGTGTGAGCGGAATCCTCACTGCCAACGGGCTAATTTATCATTGCCCCTGTTGCTGTGGAAACCAGCTTTCTGGGCAGATCATGGGATAGTGGAGCTGTGTTTTTCTCCTCTTTTTCTTTCTCTTTCCGTTGAAGGAGCTTCTGAAAGGAGGGTCTTGTTGCTCTAATAAGTCATTTTATGAAGAAATGTGTGGCATAAAATGTAGCTTTTACTGTAGTGGTGAGTGACGCATTGCAGTGAGATAATGCCACTCGCTTGTATAAACTCGGTTTGATCTGAGACTTTAACTGAGTACCTTGTTAACTGACGCGTCTCCAGAGGGCAGGCCAAGTTAACATGCTTTTGACAAAGTAGTATCCACCATATATCTTTCTTTTTTATTTTCACACAGAAAACATTTTCCGATCAAAGCAACAGCTGAATGGAAGTTGTTTTGCAGATGGACGATGGTGCGAATAACCTTGGCAAACAGTAACCTCTCTGTCCTCTTTTAAGAGAAATTGTGTCACTACAGCTACTTGACAACAGTTTATAAAAGGATGTTACATTAACTGAAGTCAAACAGTTCAGCTGAAGAATAATCTTTAGCGGTTGTTCAGCTTTACAAGCTTTAAGGTCGGTACTTGACTATGAGCGATTAAACACAGGACTCCAGTAACCTTGTCCGTGTCAGATGAGAGAAGTGGGAGCATGTGAATGAGTATCATGATGTACACTGTCAGTCTGAATGTCAGAATGAGGATCAACCGTATCTGCTAAGTTGAAGCACGGAGATGTGACGTTTCTGTTGCACCTGGGTAATTCAGTGTCTGGAACAAACGTGCAGGCAGATATTTACACAGAAGGCCAAACAAGGATGGCATATTGTATCCAGTAGGGTAGAGTATATGCACCAACATACAAAACACATCAGCTGTAAACAACATATGCACCGTTAGGTACAGAGTGGGACTGAATGCTTCACTATTCGAGCTGCTGTTTGCATCAAGCAAGGACAACAAGAACAACAATGATGATAACATCCCTATAATGTACTTTACTGTAGTCTTTGGTACGTTAAATGTTCATCTAACATCTTAAAGAGCAAGGGAATGATCGAAGTGTTGCAATAAAGGGCTCCTGTAAATTATCGAACGTGAAAATACGGCCCAGTAAAACTCTATCTATTGGCCAAACATCGCACTGGACACTGCACGCCACAGATTTGAGGCAATGGTAGAAACACAATTTTCCATTTCCCACCCATCGTTGTTATACATCCTGTGACAGTGATTTTTTTTAAATGACACAGATAATCGCTAACAACTCTACTCAACTTTTCATAACTCAGACTGTCTGGACATATGCGAGAATAAGGTAATTAACATTGAGTTCACGTGGAATAAGATGTGATGATTTGCACTCCATCACACCAAACCTTATTGTATGTTAGCAAGCAGCATAATCAAAAACATTTTTAAGGTGCAGAGCATTATCTCATAGCCAGGATACGAATTTAGTCAAAGAAATGAAATATGTCTTAGTTGTACATATTGTTGTCTGGTGGCCTAGCACATATATCCACTATAGATCGAGTTGTGCAAAATCTATTTTGTGTTGCTTCTATAATAAGATAGTTGAACTACTGTTCACATCAAAGGTAATTTTAACAAAGATGAGATTACTGAATTACATTGGCAATTTAGTTAATTAGCACGAATGTGAAGGGAAGTCTCACTGTAATCCAGAAGTTTTTTTTTATTAAATTCTACTGTGGTTCCAAAGTCAAACTAAAGTAATTTGTACTGAGAGCTACAAACCAGTGTGTGTGACACAACACTTAAGGCCGATCAAACAGAATTATTAACACATATTATAATTCCATTGGAAAAGCTGAAAAGCTATAAGATGATAAACAAGTTAGATAAGCCATAATATAGTATATGTGTTTATTTAAAATGATCTCAGGGAAACTTTCTAGAGTAATTGTTTGTTTGTATTGTTCGTTAAACAATACTAAAATAAAAAAGAGAAGAGGGTAAGACAAAATGGAACAAAAAAATAAAATACAATTGGTTAGAACTGGTCACATTCTGTAGAGATACAATTTATGCTGACAAGAGGTTGCAAGAGCTGGTTTGTTGTGTCTGGAGTCCCAAGCCAAAAAAAGGCCAGGATACACTGGTCTAGGAAACATCCTTTGAGTTAATAAAAAGTGGGGTAGCTCAGCTTATGGGTATTATCTCTTCACAACATTCCTGCTAGCAAGTTCAACCCAGGATAGTGGGTACATACACACGGTGCAATCTGCCCCTCTTCTATTTGTAACTTTACAAAATCAGTGCAGCAAGTGTCTGCACTTCACTTACCTCCTCTTGGCATGAGGGTGTTTTCATGTTATGGTTTTCAATGAGACAGATTATGAAAGCGTGCCCAGCTACATTCCCTTTTTCTACCCTCCTCCCCTCAAATTATGGTCTGAAGGAGGAAAACATGTTTACTATGCTTTCTCATTCTCTCTCCCTCTCCCTCCACAATTTGACAGCACATCATAAATCCATCTAAGCCTGGAGGAAGAGCGTCTCAAGGCTAATGCTTCTCTCCAACAAAAATTGTCTTATCCTTAAAAGAAAAATAAGAATAAATATATATATATATATCCAGAGGAGGAGGCTGAGAGGAGGGGGTAGTATGCGGATATGAAGGAGGCAGGAGGAGGCTCAAAGAGAATTATTCATCCTCTGTTTGGAAAGAAAGTTTGTCTAAATGAGTCTGGTGGAGCTGCTATAGCAACATGCAGTGCAGTCAAGTGTTAGCCTTCAGGATCCACACACACACACACATACACACAGGGGCACAAACATTTATGGGTTCCTGCTATACACACACCGATCACCTCATATATGTTCAGACCCACAACACTTTTCAGGGTGGTGACTGGGTGGGAATGAAACTCCCAAACACGTGCAGGGGTGTGTGTTTGTGCATGCATTGCACATTTTAATATGTGTCTGATTGTATTTGTCCGGTCATGCTGCGCTGAAACAATGTTTCACTTGCCTTTCACTGTGCACATCTAATGCCTAAATTGGCTGATTGGACCAAGTCGTGATACTGCATTCTAATTGCTTCACAGAGGAATCTGAGTTTGAGAGAGAAGGGCCACATGGTGAGTGTGCCATGCCCAAGGGCACACTCCCTCTGATACAGTCAGTGGCACAGCCCTTTTTAACCCTAGAACACTTACGTTGGGCGTTTTACCCGAGCAAGTGTGGTCATGGGATCTCATTGTGTTGCTGCTGTCTGAGTGGCGTGGGTTTTTGGGTAGCTTCAGTCTGCTCACTGACATCATAGAAGGTCGGCTAGTTTCCCTGCTCCCATCCCTGTTTTTTTCAATTGTTTTTGAATATGATATGAATTTTAAATGATGCTGGGAGACTGTGCCTTCACCGGACATGTCCCAGGAACTGCTGGACCGAAGAACAAGTTCCCAGCTCTATTATTTAGTTTTTTAGGAATTTTTCTTTAACGACCCCCTAATTTTTCACAAATTTTAGAGCCTTTTTATAGGGTCCCCCCATGATACCTTTTATGAGATGGGGTATTGGGGAATATAAAAGACGAGTACTTCAAATTGCCATGTATTGTTGTACATTAATATATTTTCTATTTTTTATCAGGTATTTTATATTGGGTAAAATTTACCCGACGTTAGTGATGGTGTAACTCATTTTACGTTAGTGTTCTAGGGTTAAAGAACACTCCTGTGTTGTCCTGCGTTTTTTCCCCAGATGAATTCAAGGACTGAGTTTCTTTTGTTCTTATGTCATTCAGAAGCATCTCAGGTTATAATACTGCAGCTCACCACATCGTTATTCCTGTATTTTCTACCATCCACAGCAGCTTCTGTGAATTTGTTTTTCCAGCAGAGCTGTGACTGAAAGCCCTTACGGCTGCCTGAATTGATGGTTCTCATGTTTTTATTCCAGCTCAGTCATGGTTTCCTTGTCCTTCGAGACCAACTTTTTCTTTTTGTTTCTCCAGTTTGTTTGGAACAGATTGCTCTGCTGCTGTGCCCAGATGTTCTCTCTGTGCAGCTTGTTGGCCATATACTGAATCTGGTTCCAGAGAGACTTGTTTTACTTGACCTTTAACTCCAGGTTGGTGGGGAGCTCTGTGGTGTGTTGCTGCTAAGAGGAACATTGCTCCCCTGCCATTTGGAGCTGAGCCTAAAGCTCGTCAACCTGTTTGATCAGATCCTCCTATTCTTTGCCTCCAAACAGACTGAAAATCAGCTGTTTGAGTTTATTTTAGTTGCCTGTGGTTTGTAAGACTCAAAAAGCTCTGCAGTGAGACTGGAAATTAACTAACTTATTGTTTGATGTCCAGAGTTCCAAAGTTCTGCAGTTTGCAATTATACCGCTCCCATTGCTTTGGATATTTATATTTATCTCTCACAGAGTTTAGCAGAAGTCAAACCTGGCAACCTCTACCCTGAAATACAGTTACTGGACACAGTAGCAGTTATTGGAGAAATAAACGATGAACCATCACATACATTTTTATTTATATCTATTTCTGCAGGAAATAAGGAAGGATGATATAACGTGTGACAGTGTGAACATCTTGAAGTTGGATTATTTATGTTGAACTTTGAAACAGCTGTTTCCCTCTGAAACAGACCAGGAAGTGCACAGAGATAGCTCCACTATGGGAAATACTTATACCAAATAACTTTCAGATAACTCTTGATCTAGCACCATGAACAGCCCAAACTTTTCACTTTTCCAATGGATTATTGTAATCTTGAATTTTGAAAAGACATGCATGGTCCCTGAGTACGAAGCCTACTGTTGTTGGTTATACTCAAAGTCTACTGCTCATGCCACTGGGATTTTATTCGTGCTTGGACCATAAGGTCAACATTTTTAAAAAATTTAAAAAATTATCCAGGAGAAGACAGAATATTTCATAGTATTACCACTGCCAAGGAGGCTAAGTTTTCAACCTGTCTTCGTTTATCGGTTTGTTTGTCTGTTTGTTAGGTTGTACAAAAAAAAACTCAACAACTGGCTGTAAGGATATGTTAGGCATCAGTAAAGAAGGCATACAACTTTGATACAGATACGGAGTAATTGATGAATCTTGATGGAATAAAAAAGATTTAAGGAGCTGATATCTATGATATGGTTTAACATTTGGTGCAGCTTGATTGAATTTGGCCTTGGTGGAGGTCTGTGCTCTACTGAGCCCCATTCTGGTTGCCTGTATTATTAACTAGCCATGCACAGAGTTCTCGTTCTCATGTCAGTCATCACTTGTCCTCTGATCTCCTCGCGATTTCCGAAGATGCTAAATCTGAGTCTGAGAGAGCTGCTTAGGGGATTGTTGAATAGCCACCCAGAGCTTCCATTTGAGATTAAAGTTCCTTCATGATGGAATAAGACTCAACACTTTGCACCAGTGAATACACTGAACGACTCTAGAGAGACATTCCAGTGAAAATACTGTACTCTAACTCTTCACTTGAGTGCAAAGCATCTGAAAGCCTGCTATAGAGTTAAGTGCACTAAGAATGACAAAGCCATCAAGCAGTGGGGTCATTCGGAGCTCAGTAAAAATTATAGTAGTAGTAATAAATTGAAAATCATTATGAATACACACAGTGTGGATAATAGTTGGTAATGCAAGTTGCTTTCCAGAATGAAAACAATTTCTTTTGATTCAATCAAATACAGTATTTAACACTGACGAAAAAAAGACAGCAAACGATGGAACCATGCTATTGGTAAATTAAAAGGTGTGTCTTACTGTGTTTGAGGTTTAACAGTAAGAATACAATGCTGTGCCAACACTGGCCAGATGAGGCGATATTCATGTTCAGAGACCTTAACTTTCCTCTGTCTTTGCTTCCATGTTTCAGAGTGTCCTCTCACATCCTTTCAAATAATGACGGTCCTTTCCTCAGATACAAAGGCAGAAGAGGTTGGATGTTGTTATAGTTCTAAAAAACTAAAAACGATCAGAGGTCTAAGTGGATGGCTGGGCAAACAAAATGTGTGACTTTGAAACTATCACACATACTTTATGTACAGAGTGTGCCACAAGGTTTAAAAACACCCTAATACTAATGCAGCCAAACTTGAAGAGACACAAAACAACTATTTTTCGTGTTTCTTTGTGGTCATATTGTGTCTCTTTGTGGTCATATTGTGCTGTAGTTGTCTTGCATCTTAAAGTCATCTGGGCACTGTCTGCTTGGTGTCCCAAGACAAACTTGGAGAAGCAGCATTTAGTAAATACATCATTTACATCCTAGTTTCTATATTCAAAAACAATTTGCATTGTTTTAATATATATGTGAGGCATGTTTGAAATGTGATATTAGTTGTTGTTACATAAACTTAAATGATTCATTGTGGACTTCATTAGAAACCATTGCAAATTGACAACTTATAAGTGCAACACTATTATTCAAAACGATAATGATGTTTGACAAATGCATTCATCCAAGATGCAGCACTCTTCTAACTCAGAGGGCTATACGATTTCATATTTAATACTTCTTCTAAAGTGTTTGTTTAAATAGAGCAGCAACATGTGATGGTTTCAACAACTATATATTATCAAAATTTACACCTAACTATGATTTTAAAAACAGCTTAACATGTAGACATCACATGTTGCGTACCCGGCCTCGACACACTGTGTTTAATCACAGTTTTACACTTAAAATCATGACATGTCTGTCACCCTGAAGTATGAGAGAAACCCTGGCGCTGAAGTTTTTTTCCCGTGTCATTAGAGGGTTTGAACTGAAAGTAGGCCAGCTATTTCTGACTCATTTTCATTACCAGTAAAAGTCAGAAACACTGTGAGAAAGTGGAACACCCGAGTAGAATGGAGCGGGAGCCCTGTGAGTGTCTGCATGTGGGTGTTTGTGTGGAGAGCTCTGAGGCTCACTCACTGGTTCACTAAAGGGCCAACTAGTTACATGGCATCACTGCAGAGCAGACAAGAGAGTTCATTGCATACATTTTGACACTGTCCAACGGTTAATACAAACAAATTGACTATATGAGTTGTGATCAAAGGTTTCAAGATTGATCCTGTCGCACATGAATGGATGTGCATGCAGCAGTTGTGAGCACCAACTGTCTGGAGTTATGTTGCATGATGAACTCTATGATCTATGGAATAGCATTTTCTTCACAAGAGTAGGGGCACATTTGTGATTTCATCCCTAGACCTCGAACTTCCGCAATAATGCATTTAACTCATATTGAGGGTCATCACAACTGAGAGAAGTGGGGTCTAGAGCTACAACCTAGAGACCAGACAGCCTTCATCGTGGAAGAACCCACATTCTCTAAGACCCAAATGTGTACATCACCTCAATAGAGCAACCAAAAGCATGACTGCCATTTTCTCTGACGTTTGTAGGGTTGTGCACTGTGGATTTATTCCCCAGGGTCAGACTGTCAATGCAGAGTGCTACTGTGCAGTTCCGAGGCCTCTGAGAGAGGACATTCATGGCAAACAACCTGAAATGGTGGCTGTTGGATGCTCCATTATTCCAACATGCTGCTCACTGGGTTTTTCATGTCGAACACACAATTGTGCTTGTGTAGGTTAAGCTAAACGAATGGTGGGGCAAGGTTACAGGTTATTTAGTAGCGTTTATTGTGGTCAAGGGCAAATGGAGTAGAGACCCGAGACATCATGGTTACAGTAATAAACATCACCTAAACCTTAACACAGCACATAATGATGGTTTCAAATTGAAAATGAACAGCTGTCCCTTATGTGAAAGACCTGTGATCTTTTGATTCATCCATCCAATATACTGCCATTCTATCCTAAACTTAGTCATTCTCTTTCCCACATCACCTGACTTCCGCCTTTGCCCCTGCCATAACTACTACGGCCACTAGGGGTCGCCTAACATAAAACCTCTCCGACTTTTGGACCCTACTGTATGACAGAGGAAGAGGGATTGTCGAGAAGCAGAGAGAGGGAGGGAACTGATGAAGAGACATGAGCATAGTGACAGAGTGACAGAGTGAGGCAGCAGAGTGGCAGACAGAGAGACAGACTGATGGTTCTTTCACACAGCAAGCTGCTGCCCAGAGGTGCTGACGTTCCGAGTCTTGAATCGGTGGCAGCAGGTGCTATTTCCACTGCTGGGAGTAGTGGCGGCATCCTGTTCTACCAGAGACCTGTACCACATGTTACAGGTCGTTCAACAGAGTGGGATGTCCCTCAAATCTTCATTCACAAATTTGTATAGCAACACGGGACAGTGGATCATTCACAGCCCTAACATGTGTTCAACCTATTGTTGATATGACAAACATAATAACAAACACTGATTACATATAGTACCAGTCAAGGTGAAATACAATGGTTAAATTGTGTGCCATAAAATCAGAGGCGAATGTAAATTGCTCCCTATGGCTTTGTGTACCAATTTCACATGTGCAACCATTTTGGCCGCACATGTGACCAAAAATCTTCCTCAATCGCAGGAGCGCCTCCTGGCATAGGTGACATAAGCGGTTGCCTAGGGCGCAGAATGCCGAGAGAGCACCACAAGACACTGATTTATCATGACATGATCGATGCAGTGTTAACCAATGCAGTAACGTCACACCATCGTCCTCTAACCCCGGGAACACACCGGAGGCAGAAGTGTCGCAAAGCACCTCGAAAAGCTGTACCGCTCATTTCCACGCCCATGTTAATCAATTGAGCTGTTCATACCGGCAGCGAAATACTAGGTAGCGCCAGGAAGCTCCCCGGCTCTGCTCGATTGCACCGGTGTACCAAACATTAATCTGGTGTGTCTCAGTATTTGAACGAGTCTGTGATACCCAGCCCTTGTTAAGAAATAAGCAATTTATGTGTTAATTGTCATGAAAAGGTTATTTGAAAAGGTGTATTATTGCGGTGCCCAAAGGAGCAGTAAGAGAATTTCGTTGATTCTAAATTATGTGCTAGAGCAACCAATGTAATGAGTCTGTCTGTAGCCCTGCTGTTAACTTCTTTGAGTCTTTGAAAATACCAGAGAAGCACCACACAAAAAGACAGAAAAAAAGTTTGAACCTGGAAGATACAGAACTATATCGATATCAATTTCTTAAGATAATGGCCGGTTGCTGACTGCAGGGGAAGATTTCTATAATTATGTCTACTCAGATACCAGCCATTTAGTCTCATGCATCTGCTATGTCTTCTTTGGTCAGGCTATCGTCCCACTTTCCCCCTCACCACTGCCGTGCACCTTGATGGCATAACTGTAATTGCAGAGAGAGAGAGAGAGAGAGAGAGAGAGAGAGGCAAAGGGTCAGAGGGTCAGTGAATGAATATGAGGCAAAGCAACATCCAAGGGACAGAGCAAGTTGGAGGCAGAGTCTGAGCAAGGACGTTTTCACCAAAACAGATTGGAGGAAGAGAAAGAGGGTGTTAGAAGAGGTGAAGAGAGAGAAAGAGAGAGATGCTAGCTTTCTCATATGAATGAATTCTGAAGTCTTTATTTTCTATCTAGGTAAGGAAGCCAGAAGCAGCATTGCAAATCCGGGAATTTTCACTCACAGCATGTGCATCTCCTCGCTGATTGTTTTTTGGGACTTTCAATGTGGCATATGCTCCCAATCTTCCTTTTTTTTATATCATTATTCATTATTCCTACATTTTACTTTAAGCTCCCTTAAAGAGGACAGAGGACAAAACAGGAGCTCTTTATTTGTCGACCCAGCAGGAGGTTACCACAAACCTTGGCCAATTAGGGGGGTAGCTGTGTTGCTTCACTGTGCTCAATGCCACCAGCTAGTGACATTTCACTCAGACCACCCACACGCACACAAACACACTCAACCATGCAGACACCTACACATGCACATTAGCACATGCCGAGAGGTATGCACGCCCATGCAAACATACAGTATGCTGTATGTAAAGTATTGTATACTATGGTGCTAACTGTACTAATATACAATCCATACACAAATATGTATGTCATTGAACACACAAACACATAGACACAGACAGAGGGGATTAGAAACAAATATAGTATTTAGTCCCTATTTAGCAGCAAGGCTCATATCAAAGAGACAACTGGCTTTGTCTCCGCACTGCTGGAGACTGCAGGCCGTGTAGGTCTAAACTGGCTCGGTGGCAGCTGTGGGTGGGTGCATGTATCTGTATGTGCGTGTGTTTGTGTGTCTGTGTGTGTTAGAGAGAGGTCTTATCAGTGTGTGGCAATGGAGTGTGTGATGTGATGAGTGTGCTGGGGTCACAGTGAAAGGACTTTGTGGGTTATCAGCATGCAAAATGCCAAAGCTGACAAACCATCCATGCACAATGTTAGACGAAGAATGGGACTGACAAAGAGGAGAAAGGACGACAAGGGAGCAGAGACCACACGGCTACATACACAATACATTTAATTTAAAATGAGAAGCATCTGTGAGGCAATTAACATGTAAACTGTATTTACCTCAGTTTGGAAATGCAAACATATTGTAATAATGCCAATTTATCTAATAGCACACCTTCACATAATGTTTATGATATCATGAGAACTGATTTGGTTAACCTAAATAAGATGTAAAGTCTCTTATCATGTTGTCTGTAAACGTTCTACAAAGATGTCATTTTCGTCACTTATTGTGATGTCAGTATTCCATCATTCCTACGATATACAATCATGCATTTCGGACCATTGTAAGCTTAAGGTCATGTCTGTAGTCCTCTGATAGAGAGCTATATTGAAGGAAAAAAACAGAAGATTGTGCTATGCATGACATCATTTTCTCACTTTGTCTTCATGATGCAACTTGTGGCAATATTTGGTGCCGAATAATTTTCTGAACAATATAAGATTTAGATTGTCCATCTTAGAATAAGCACATATCTTGGATAATATGTTTTTCACACCATATTTTTGGTTCATCTTGAATCTCTGGACATACCCTCTAAGTAATATTGCACACATATGAGCGAAAACAATTGCAATATATCAGGAGATATTCAACTAAAGCTAAATATTCAACATTTCTTTCAATAAATAAACAAATTGTTACGATGGATAAATAAAATACAATTGATGAACCAAAGGCAATTGAATATATTTAGGCTCTTGCCATGGCTGCTGGTCTAAAAGATCTATACAATGGGGAAATTATTTACTTAGAGTTTAGGCCCAATAGACAAAGTCCTATGATCCAATTTTATTTCCAAATCAGAACCTTGGCTAGACACAGTATACTGTATATGCAAGATACTAATCCAGACAGAGTACTCATCTCTTCAGTAAGGATTTAGTTTGTGGTATTATACCATTTTGAGTTCTTGAGAGGAGAGCAGCTGTAAAAAGGACGAGAGCGATGTAAACAGTGTGAGGTAGAGACACAGAAAGTTCAGTAATGATAAATACAAATTGTGAAGAGGGAAAAAACATGTTTTCCACTGAGAGGAGTACAGAGAGGAAGAGGGTTGGTGGAAATTTGGGGCAGGTATAAGGCAGGGAGGAGGAGTGGACACGAAGATGGAAAAGCAATAAAGAAGCTCGGAGCCCAAAATGCTGCTGTGATGGTGCTCACACAGAGAGAAGGCCACTAGGGAGGAGAATGAAACATGGAGGGAGGGAGGGAGGGAGGGAAGGAGAGGGAGTGGCAGGCAGCTTTAAGTGAGGTATAACTGGGGTCACACTCAGGCCAATTTGTGTTTAGTTCATGTATGTTCTGCTCATTAAAAATGGCGATTTGGACTTTGATATAACTTCAACATGACGTTATTCTACAGAAGAATAAATTATATTTTGTTGACAAACTACCATCAAAAGTATCCTGTAAATAATAAACTGCATTTGAGCTTTGATGACCCAGATGACGCCTCACTGCTGCAACTGCCCACAGTCTAGACAGTTTACTGTAAATGAAACTTGTGCTCCAGTCCAAACTTCTTCCTTTTCTTGTGCAATCAAAAGAGGAGAGACACATAAAAATGCTTTTTGAATACTTCTATAGAAATCGTCATTTAACGATGTGTGTTCAAAAGTATTTCTTCGTCCAACCCTAACAGAAGCCACTGACTAAGGCTAAAGAGGAGGAATAGTGGAGGCAGCGTCAGACTGTGAGGAGGTGAAGAAGGGGCTGATGGGAAGGCATCCAGTCCAGCAGGAGACAGTTATCTGTCAAAGACGCTAGATCACAGATGATGTCATGTGAACGTTTAAATGCAGTTTTACCCCATGTCTGTTTCTGCTCATTAACATATGTGCTTTTATGTATCACAGAAGGTTAGACTTCATTAAGCTTTATTTTACGATTCACTTTTGCACCATTTCAATTCTATTGATAATGAATACAAAAATAAATAAAACCAATATGTTGTCAGATGCCACATGTTGAGCTTTCATTATTTTACTGATATAGCAAAAGTCACATTTATTTTCAACATCACAACTTTGACAAGTTTAATGAGCTCAAGACGGATAATTACCCTGTAGACTGCATATTCAAGTCAGCACTCTTTATAGATAATAATTTAAGAGTAAAAGTTATTCATTAAAACTAAATTAGATTGGACTACAGTAAAAACTAAGTAACACAATCTTTCCCAATTAAGGAGCGGCAAGCAAAACCAAATAACCAAATAAATGTGAGGAAAAATCTTAATGTAATTTATTTATTCACTGATTTATTTTGTTGGTCTGTTTGAAAAAACAGTGTGTGATGAAGTCTTTGTCAAGACTGGAAGTAAAAATAAAACATTATGGTCATATCAACAAGAAACAAGTATCATTTTGATGTTAGACAGTTTAACTTTATTCACAAAGAAGATGCACATCAGAGAGCTCTCAGTCCATCCATCTTCACATCATAAAGTGTATTATAGATTCCCTTCTGTCATGAAGTGGACTATATATTCATACTACTGTGATTCATCCATTATAACCACTGTCTTCTCTATCTTTCCTGAAGATGTGACTTCCACACTTTGTTTTCAAAGGCTTATCAGCACAGGGCATTAGGGTGAAGGACAGGATTGCATTGTGACTACTAATACGTTCAATGGTATTCCATAGTGGAATGTCATTTCCTGGCAGCAAACACAGTTTGGGTACAAGGAAAACTGAAGAGTGTCTCACAGAGCGAGCAGAGTGAGATAAGTAAAACCTTGACTTCTTTCTTTGAACTTCTGCTCTATTCCTGTTTTTTAAAAAGAGTCTGCTGTAGCTGACATTCTGATTAAATCTCAGACACCACGGTGTGTGTGTGTGTGTGTGTGTGTGTGTGTGTGTGTGTGTGTGTGAGAGAGTGTCTGTGCATGAGCCTCATGCATCCGGCGCCCGAGATTGTTATATCCTCAAATGCCTGAAAGATGGATCTGTCCTTGATGGGTGAAAATGTCTAGCTGTGACATAGGTTATAGTGTGTTTGTGTGTGTGTGTGTGTTTGGTTTGGTGCACATTTTATTAAATACCTATGATTCACAAAGCAGATTATAGTGGATACCTTGTTAATTTAATTTATTATTATGTTCATCGAGCAAATACATAAAGAAAATTTAGTCAGTCATAGTCTGCTATAAAAATAAGTGATGATAAACATGTAGAATAGCCAACAAAACCATAGCCTGATGAATCTTTAACAAAAAAGGACCATTCAGTGAAACAACAGTTTAAACAGGACAAGACCAAATAATCAGTTTCTCATTCATCAGACAAAATATCAACCATTTCCAATGTTTTACTTTTCAAACACCATTATAATGATTTAAAAATTTTCATATTATTCTGAATTGAATTATTATATTAATATAAATATTCAGTAAATTTTTACACTTTAATCTGTATCTTCCAGTTGGACATTGGCCAAAGAGTTAGCCATTGATCGTCAAACATTATTAGTCAAAGACGTTAAAAAAACATACTGTGCTTTGGTTAATATTTGTTATGTGATGTGGGTTTTCTTTCTCCCCAAAAATTATTGAGTAAATCATTTTTAAATTATTATATTAACAAAACATGACGAATCCATGAAAATTGAGATTCTTAAAAAAATATTTAACAGAACATGAGTTTTATTTCAGTGACTAGTGTGTTCTCTATATTTGTGCGTTACAAATCTGTATAAGTTGAATACTGGATCTATGACAGGCTATAGTTGGAATGTTTTGTTTTGGACAGGGATTTATCGTTAGCAGATGAAACCTTCAGCAGATGAAAGTGAGGAAGAAAAAAACAAGAAATCTTTGCATGAAGCAACAATTAAAAGACTGCAAAGAGCAGAGCAATTAGAAGAAAGTAAAATAGGAAACACAAGATGAATCTAATCTTGACTCATGATCAGGCCTTATATTAGATAAGGGAATCTTGGCAGAGCTTAATAAGTTAGTTGGGTCTTTTTTGGTTACATATATGAGACTGAAAATAGTGTTAAAACTGTGGGCGCTTGCCAGCCAAAGCAGCCAGTGTAACTGACAGACATGAAATCCTAAAAGTCTTATAAAACGATTACCGCGGGCTGGTGGTGAGTGTTAATTTCAAGCTCCACTTGCAGTATTTTGATATTTAATATCTGTGATGGCTGCCAGGAATTTCCCAAGTCAACAAGCTTCCGTAACATGACAGTCTAACAACCAACAGATCAGAGGGAGCAGCCTGTTGACACTGAATGGCTGTTTCGGTAATAAAGCCGAATGATGGCAAATGGCACAATTTCCACTCAGCGGAGGGAAATAAAGTTGTGTAATGAAAGAGCAGATGTAATCTGTACACTGTCGGCAGAGGGAGAGGAAGAGAGACAGCAGAAGAGAGATGGAGGCAGAGGGAGATAGTTTTATCTTGCAGATCGATAAGGAGATGAAAAATTTGTTAAAGCAGTGTTTTGGTGGATGGAGTGTTGTTATTGTTGCTCTTTGCGGTGGCAATGCTTGATTCACCAAAACAGTTTTTTACTCCAGCTTGTCACTGTTCTTCGTCAGCATGGAGTGCATGATGTGGATATTACATGCATTTGAATGTTGGTGTCATATACTGAATACAGTATCAAACCTGGCCAGACATTTTGCAGTTTTTATATAAAATACCTTACATGTGTCAATCCACCATTACTGAGTTAGAATGGCACCAAAGTTCTCCAGCCGTAACATTATGTAGTAAAAAAGACTAATAAATAGCAAATACATGTCATCTCAAGTTCAGGCCGTATCTCTGTCTCTTTGAAAACATGTTTTTTTCCCCGTCTCCACACGATCAGAGTGAATAGTGAGTCCATCCATTTCCCCTCTGAATTCCTCACATCACCAAAACAAAGAGCAGTACTCCATCTAAAATGGCTAGACTGCATATTACTTTGGACACAGCCCTAACAAGGACCTGGGGTCTTGATTACAAGGACCTGAGTGGACCTGTGAAGAGATGTACAACTCGACTAATCTGCCCTCTTCATCATAGCAGGAAATAACAGTGTATACTCTGTAAGAGTTATTCATATCTCGCATGTTTGTAGGTTTTACTTGATGTGAAAACATGTTAATCTGCTGTTCTCTCACATCCCTTATTGACAAACAGTTAACGTCGACATACTGCTTGTGGGCATAGGTATCGTGGGCGGCTGTGGCTGAGGGGTAGAGTGGTCGTCCTCCAACCTGGAGGTCGGCGGTTCGATTCCCAGTCTGAACCATCTGCATGCCGAAGTGTCCTTGGGCAAGATGCTGAACCCTGAACGGCCCCCCATAGAATAACAAAGTGCTGCAAGTAGATGAACTGTATGAATGTGTGTATGAATGGGTGAATGTGAAACTGTACTGTAAAGCGCTTTGAGTGGTCTTCATCAGACTAGAAAAGCGCTATATAAATACAAATCCATTTACCATTTACCATTTGTGCCCTAGCATGTAGCAAGGCATCAACTCCCACTCCAAAATCTATTGCCAAGAAGAATCGATCCACTCCACACAGCATCTTAACTCACAATACATCTCTGTATGAGTCATTATTGTATGTTTTCATATTTATGAATGAAACCACAGGGGAATATTTCACTGACAGATATTAAAGTCAATAAAGGCTTGGGAATGATCTATAATCTGCAGGCTAATTATGCTAATTTAATGGTGTCAGCATTATCAAGCAACATGTTATCTGCATGCTTTTTGTCTGATCTCTGAATTTGCTGTATGGTATCATATTGTATCTTATGGCATATATCCAGATGATATAGTTTCCCACTTACCGCCATCCAAAACTTTCTCCTCCACTTCTCTGTTGTCACCCAACTTCTTTAGTTAACCCCTCTGTTTTCATGTCCTTCCCCTCTTTTGCCTCATCCACACAGTTTTTAGTAGCAATATATGGGTCAGTCAGCTATGATGAATTAAAACTATGTGCTCCCGCGTGCCTGTGTTTGATATATTACTGTAGTGAGTGTGTGTGTGTGTTGGTGTGTGTGTGTGGTATGTGTTTGATATATTAAAACAGTGTGTGAGCTGCATCCATCTTCAGGCAGCCATTCCCTGCCTGCTATAAATCACCGTCAGTTTCACCGTCACTTCCAGGAAGCTGGACAGGAGATGCCATACGAATGCGTCAGAACACTGAGTGGGAGTGTGTTTCAGGATCCGTGTGGGGAGACCACCTGCTATGTAGATACTAGAGGTGTAATGTGGGCTAAATTATATCTATTTACGATAAAGGTATAAAACCAATAGTCGAAAATATAAATTCTAGCAATTTTCCCAAATGGCTTTAGGAGACCTGGTTTTAATGGAACCATATGAGTTGGCAGAGCTAAGCTCCTGTAATGTAGGAAGGCGGAGATCTTCAGGATAAATAACAGTGCATTCATTCAAAGAGAACTTCATGACTGTGGGTACTATCTGAGGGCGACTGTTTGAGAGAAACTTTATGAAGGACTAAGGAGGAGATAAATCAAAAGATATAGAGCATTCCAGAGAAAAAGCATCTTAACGTTGTTCACTTTCACCTCTAAAACTTTGAAGATCTTAACACAAAATTATTTAGATAATCTTTACAAAAAAAAAATTTGTTCGGGGACATTCTATATTTCTTTGATTAATAAACCAACCTTTGAAAAAAATATAGGAAAAACTTTCACAAATAATCTAAGACTTTGTAAGTGAGGAATTAAATCTTTAGCAAAGCATAATTTTACACGTCCAGACTTTTCCCGACAATTCACAGGTGACACATGGAGTACTAAATTGTATGCTTGTGTGAGCACGTAGTGAAATGATTTGTCAAGAGACCATTTAATATGAATTATATTTCAATTATTAGAAAAATAATGTGCTTCTATAGATGTAAATTTTTATGTATTTATATCTGTACATTTCCCCCCCAGAAAATTGGATACAATTCAATTCAGATAAGATAGAGATGTCAGTTTTTATCTCTTTTCCGTACATGATCAAAACAAACCAGCAAAAATTCTGTAAAGTCATAAAGCAGTCTCAGTAAATCACCTAAAATGGCGACAATAATTACTGCTGCATTGTTCGACAGTGTTTCTTGGTGTAGTGATAATGAGGCATTGTTACACTGGGAGCTGTGTTGTGATCTGCAGTCCATTCCTACTGGTCAGATCTGGATGTGCATGTACTGTACCGACTGATCCGTTAAATCACGTCTGGTGCTCAGTTGGCAGAATAGTTATGTGATGAGAATGTGTATAGTTGATGTTGGCCCATTTTCACCTACAGAGAACAATACAATAAAATCCCACACAATGCAATACAAGATTACAATCCATGCTTTTGTGTACAAATCATTCCCAGTCAAAGACATTCCCTAATCTGAGAATAGCTTTCCAATCCTGTAAAAGGGTATTTAGTGCATTTTCATTTTCACTCACACACACACGCGCACACACACACATGCACAAGAGCCTCAACACCTGGTTTACACGAGATGGCAGTTGGTCACAGATGTCCATCTGGCCTCCACTTCGAGAGTGAATGTTTATCTGCATGTGTGTGTGTGTGTGTGTGTGTTTGGGTGTGTGTGTGTAAGTATGCCCGATAACAACAGTGTGTCCGAGCAGTGAGCAGGACCACTCCACATTAGAAACCTCCTAGAACAAAAAAAACCTCCTGGGGGTTGGATTAGGGAGCACAAGCATTTTACCATAAAAGAAAAAGAAAATCTGAAATGAGACTGTTATTTGGAGCGTTAGCTGCATTGAGGAAAGAGAGATAAAGTGTGTTTGGATGGAGACAGAGGGACAGCTCTGGTTTACCGTGACAATGAAGCCAGTGAACTGAACCTTGCATATTTATACAGTGCACTCTTAAGGCAAAGGCTTAGATTCAGGGCTGTAACAATCAGTCATGTGCACAGTATTTTTGTCAAAGGATTTATCTACTTTAAATGTCCTGAGGAAGAACCAACAGCTACACACAAATCATACATAATTCATATTCAGATTTTTGTAACATGAAATACTTTGTACATAGTAATGTTTTTTTATCATATGGGTGGTGCATACGATCACTGTCGGTTGATACAAGCCAAAGTTATACCTCTTGTAATCACTGAACCCCTGGTTGGCTCCTGGCAAGCAAGCGAAGTTCAAGAGTAGCAAAAAGGATTAGAGATAACTCTCTCATTTAAAGCTGCAGTACAATATATCATAAACGACAATAGCATTTTGTGGGTGAACTCTTCCGTTGATGCTCTTAGCAGGTCCTGTTCATGCTTCCATTAGAAGTGAATTAGCTGACAGGCAATAAGCTAATGCTGCTACCTGCTGCTCGGCTTCGTCCTGCAGGTCACCGCTCTCGCCGACTGAGGGTTGAATAAGCAGCGACGTGCTGAATAAAAATGAGCAGCAACCTATGTTGCAGCGGCTTGTCTCTGTGGCTCACTGTGAGATGTTTCCATTAGCCCAGCCCACTGCTGCTGTTCATTTTTGTCTGGCATGCCACCAGCTGGCCTCCGATCAATACTGCCCCTCGTGCCAGGGGCAAATCAAGGGAACGGAGATCTTAACCCCCGCATGTGCAGCTCTATTGTCTTTATTACCCTAATGTCCTTCTGCAACCTATCCCCTCACTTTGGCCCTTTACTCCCTTTTTCGGCCAGGACTTCCCCTTGTTCTTCCTCTCCTCCTCTTTATCACCGGTTCCTATTATTCATCCTCCTCTTCGGTGTAAAAATATCTTCCGCTGTACCTGTTTTCTCTATTGTCTCTCCTCTTTCCCCCTCCTCTTTCAGCCTCCATCCGCTTTGTCTTTTTCCGTCTTGCTTGGTTCGAGGTCGACCCCTCCGTCTGCCTCCGGCTCTGTAGAGGAGGGGGTGGGGGGTGGGCGGTGGAGGAGGTTTGCACTGATTCGCCCTCCTTCTCTCGTTATCTCATTAAGATGGCTGTCAGAGCACATTGCAATTACCAGAGCCTCCGCGCCGCTATTCTGCCCGGCCTCTGTGTGTGTTTGCCGGTCTGTGTGCGTACAGTACGACTGCGTTGCCGGCCTCTGTACGTGCGTGAGTGTGTATGTATGAGTGTGGTAATTGTGCTGGACTGGAAATGTCTCATTTCCGACAGCCCACAGAGACCAGCCATGACCTGTCTGCCGCATGTAACACGCTATCCACAGAATACTAATCATAGATGCTACTGAAATTAGCCTCTCTGCATAAGTTTGTAAATTAAGCTGTTCACAGTGATCACTGGGCTGAGGTTCCTAACCTGCAGCAGATCATCATGAAGCAGAATTTTAGCCCTCCTGATTTGGACCCTTTCTTCGGGAAAATGGAACCAACTAAACTGGTTAGAGCTGTCGTCTTTTAACCAGAAGGTCAGCTGTTCAATCCCAATTTTCCCTATTCTGCATTCTGAAGTGTCCTTAGGCAAGATACCCAAAGGCAAGATAGAGAAAGTGCTGCACAGTATGAAAGGGTGAATTTAAAACTGCAGAGCTTTGAGTGGTCATCTAGACTAGAAAGAGCGCTATATAAATACAGAGCATTTACAGATACAGTGTGTGGTTTTACACTTTGGAGCTGTGAATCGTATTTTTGCAAGGAGAAGAACACAAGTGGTGTTTCAAGCTTGAAATTTGTTTTGCTCATTCAAGTGTTTGGAGCCAAATGCACAGTGCACGGTGCAGTGGTGGGAGGAAAGTGCAAACAGGTGGAAGGTTTATTTATATAAGACAAAGTGAGTTATTGTTAATTTGGTGTAAAATGTGTCTTAGAAGACATCTGAACCATTTCTGTTTCTAGTGCAGCTCTAACTTCAACAACAAAAGCAAACTGCACTCAGAGTCAATGTGCAGCAATCCCGAAACAATGCTTTAAATGTTATTTAACTGCCTAATCAAACATGCTCTAAACAGCAGATGTGTTTAAATCAACATAAACATTTGATTCATATAAATCAGGTAGCAGTAAAACAATATACATCAATCCATGAATAGATTTAAAAGATTCCTCCAGGATCTGTTGTCCACAGCTGCCTTGTACTGTGTGAAGTGTTTCCCCTTCAGTACGTCAAATCCCTGCAGCCATGTGAAGGCAGCAGGAGGCCGCAGCCTCAGATGTGAGGAGTGCCGCACCAGAGCGCAATGCCATTACGCGTGGCCGCTCACCGTGTTTACCTTGACTAAATCACGTGCAAATGAAAACAGACTGCTACAAAACAGCCCCACACACCGAGCTGCGGTGTGTAAGGTGGCGGTACAGTAAAGAGAGGGGAAGAGGATTTGCAGCGGTAAACAAAGCGGCCACCTTGTTTGGCCCAAATAGGAGGTTGTCAAACTTTGGTGCCCTGACGTCACCATGAGAACCAACCATCCAATTTGTAAACAAGAGGCCCAACCTGAACAAATAGGCTAAAACAAGTGGAGTGGTCCTATCTGGCTTACAAGTGGTTTCATAGGCTGTTGAATGGACATGGTGGAGATCTGTCAAGGAACCTCTGAGGAGGGGAGGCAGCATAAAACAGTGTCTCGATTCCAAACGAGAAGAAAATGAGGAGGTCCAGCGGCTCTTTGTCTCTGTGACCTTACAAATAACTACAGGTCAATGGCCTTTTCACAGCAGGCATTTTTGACACAGTAGGTAAGATCAATAGCATTAATGATGTCCTGGTCTACTCTGGAATCCTGGCAAACGATGTCATAATGTTATGCCCATGCTTCTCCTTTATTGTGACATGTCGAAATGTATTTTTGTCAGGTGTTGTTTGCATTGGCTTTAGGTGGAGGTGTAGTGTAGCGGCCCCCTGACTTAGTCTAGTATTTGGCAGACACACATTCACAGCATTCATGGATGTTCTGACAGAGACAAAACCTGGCTGCAGATGGACCTTTTCAAGGCCTTCAGCCATTTACCTGGTCGTGGATGAACTTTAACCCTGGTTTTGAGAAGAGTAAATGTTGCTGACAATCTGTGCTTCACCCCAGAAGCTGACCCTCGCTTTCACGGAAAGCAGCCAGGAGTCTGGGCACAATCTATACATCTTAAAGGACTATATCAAATTCCATTGACACTGATGTCTCATTGGCAGGCATGGAGGTGAGGACTAGGAGGAAATGGAGACTGCAGGAGGAAATTGATGAGGCCACATCCCACCTGTGACACAGTGCTCTGTTGGGATCAGTGTGGAGGAGGCAGAGCTTGACAATAACTAGATGCAGCCTTTTCCAACAGCCGGGCATGTGAGAAATCACACACTGATTAGTGAAACCATTTCCTTCACTGTTTAAAAAAGCTACAAGACATAGGGATGAACTTGAGATATAGCACTGGAGAATCGTGAGCAATAAATAACTCGTCTTCATCAAGCAGAGTGGGCGTGGATCTCCGTTTAGATTTAACTACACCATGTGCAATATACAATAATATCTTTTGTGAACCAGGAGTAGTCAGATGATGGTGCGACTACTGGTCTCTTTGACTGGAGGATTTGTGAGCATCGTTAAACATCTTAACTGATGATGTAAATGCTGTAACACCCATTAATCTGTAAAAAATCACGACTTTGTTGGACATGTTGTGATTCTTTTGGGGAAACAAATGTCCAATTGCAGTGTCATGAATGTTTTTATTGATAATGTTCTATCTTGGACTTTTCTTTTAATGAACTGCTGCACACACCATGCAATATATGTCACACTTACAAAAGATTCCAACAGAATGGGTCTTTAACTTCCCTTGCAGGATTTAGTGAAGGTGATAATTCTGTGCGACTGAGTTCGGAGTCAGAGCCTTGACTGAGTCAGCGGTTCATTGCAGGTTTGATCTGGTTATACAGAGTATACAGGCAGCTCAGAGAAACGCGTCTGAGAAAGAATGAGACAGAGAGTTTGATGAAAGAGATTTATTTTGGGTTCAGATTTGATAACCTATATTCAATCTTCCCTCCAGTGTCCTCAGCCAGGCTCTGCAGATGCTGTGTGCCTCTTTTTTTTTTAACTCCCCTTTCATAATTTCTTTTCAATCAGTTCCACCTGCCTTCTGTGATGGTGCCGAGATAAAATATTGGGCTGCTCTGTACCTCTAAAATGGTTTATCACCAGAGAGATATGGTACAATTCTGCACTAAGGCCGGAGATAAAACACTAAAGAACTTCTATATCAAATAAGCTCTACACACAGTTATTAAACCAATCTACTGGACTAATGCTGCATTCAGATACTCATGGACAGCTCTTAACCTGAGATTTTAAACGATTAATTCTACTAAGGATGGGACAGCCTTATAAAGTATAGAGAAGATCAGTTTCTTATTGCATAATCCCAAACAAACTATTTTGTATAGTTTTCATATACAAGACATTTAAGTTAAAATGCCACTGCACAGTGCAGGTGCTGGATGTGGTTTGGTCTTGCTGTAAAATGTGACGTCCCACTGATCATGTGCTGTTTGTGAAGTGAAAGCTGCAAGTGCAGACTCACTAGGGGAAAACAAATATATATAATATTATATTATTAATATATAAGACTAATAGACAAATTGATGTGTATATCAGCAACAATCAGCAGCTAACTCAGTAATAATTGGACCATTTCAATCTTTCATGCCTTCATTTCTAGACGACCGGATTACTGTAAAGCACAGTACATACAAGGCTCTGAATGGGCGATGGCAGAATTACATAGCTGACTCTCTAGTTAACCATGTTCCCTCTAGAACACTGAGATCAACTACAGCAGGTTTATTAGAGTCTATTATTCCCCAAAATAGCCGAAAAGTTATCAGATAAGCTATTTCAGTAAATGTCTCTCAAAGAAAACGTAAAACATTACTCTAAACTTCGGCCTGTAGCTAGATTTTGCACTCGGCAGCTCTCTTTTCAGTTTTTTATGCATTTTTTTATTTAATTATATTTCTTTTATATTTTCTAGTCATTTTAACATGTTTTAATGTGACTTAAAAATACGGTATTTTATATGAATTACAATATAACATGTTTTATTTGTATTAATATTTTTTTATATGTATATACTCTTTATATATTCTAACACTTTGAGGGTTTTTTTTATCACATTAATGTTTCACTATAGCTTTTTCAACCCCATTGAAATGGACAATACTTCCAAGTAATTTTTTTTAATGTATTGTCCACAACCATCATAGTATGTTTATGGCAATGTTGCCCCTGGCTTATTTATATCCAATCTTCCTTATCAATGTTGGTGAGAATATATCAAAAGTCATTTGAGGACTGGAAGGAGGGCACTATAAAAGTGTCCCAGAATTCTGTTGTAATTTTTATTTTCATTTGTTTTTCAACGGAGAAGCAGGCATCTCAGTCAAAAAGGCTTTCTAAAGTGTGAAGCAGAAAATGTGTCACTTACACACACTAATGGGACTATGTATTGTTTCAGTAGATCGATGCCACAACTGGGATCAGTGTAATCTAATCGAGTGTAGTCTAATCTAATCGCATCTAATCTAATTTAAACTAATGGACTCAATCATAAACTGGCAGCTCTTTCTCTTGCGTCTCCTAACAAGAAGGACACTGACGCTGTAATTGTCTATCTGTCTTTCACCGAAGCTGCTTGTCACCTCTGATGAGTCTTGAAAATAATTAGTTAACAACAGGAAAATAAATAAACAGAGCTGAGACGACAAATGATGCCGTGCTGAGGTTCTATTTTGACTAGTTAAGCGCACACTGTGTGAAAACCTTTTCCATCTGATCTGAATTGCATACAGCGGATCTCAGGCTGCTGAGGCTTCCCTATGCCTGCATATATGTGTGTGCATGTGTGCACGGGTGCAAGTGAGTGAGTGACACCTCTGCCAGACAAAGGGTGAACCTCATAGTTAGACTGCTGAAAAAAAGAAAGAAAGAAAAAAGAACACTCTGACTGCACTGGTGACATCGTCAGTTTGATTGGGTTTTTGTTGCCGGGCATGCATGAAGACATTTGATTTCACCTGTGCACATTTTATATGAATTCTTGTTAACAATAATTTGTGGTTCGGAAACACAGGGGGAGTACTCAGGATGACAAAACCACTTCGACTCTCATTCTGCAGAGTGACAGGTTGACAGACGCGCAGGTTAATGCTTTCTTTTCACTTCAGTCAGGGCTGCATTGGTATTCTTTGCTTTATTGTATTTTCCACTGCTCTAAACTCAAACTAAACAGTGTAATGAGACAGCCGCCACAGCCCTGTCTTCCCAGCCTTTTAACACTCCAAGTATTTAAATTGACTGAAATCGCCATTTAAATGCCATTAGCCTCTGAAATCAATGCAGAAGCGGTGACGCATTATCTGATCTGATCTGCATACATAACGCAGACTTCACCCACTCCTCGAAATCTGTAGGAAACTCAGATTGATTGCAACACATTATCAACCAGTGGGATATTGATCAGTGTTACAGTCTCATAATAAGCCTCTGATAAGCCAATAATCAGACATTGGATCAATCTGTCTCAAGCAATAGCAACTAACAAAGTCTGAGTTAGGAAACAAAATATATATCTGAACTATATGAACACATTAACTATATGAACACATTAAAGACATGGTGGAACTGTGCCCCCCCCAAAACTGTCCCATATGTTTATACATATAAATATATATATTAAACCTGTTTCAAGTAAAAGCTTTTTAGCTGTTTGGTTTATTTCATTACATATACACTGACTTCCGCCAGCTCACCACACTCATCTAACACATGGATTGCCTGTGGCATTTAATGCTCATCCACTCATCCACAGAACAACGTGTACTTAACAGAAAAGACGTAGGAGGGAAGGGAGGGAGGAAACAGCGATGAAGAGCATGCAGGTGTGAAATGCGGTGGACACTTTGCCATGCGCTCTTCTGAAAGTAAAGGGTGTTGTGGTCACGCTGGCTAAAACTGGCAGTTGGGAGTTAGCGAGAGGATATATCTCCACGAGGAGAGAGACTGAGTTTGTGAGAACATATGAGGAAATCTAAAAGTAGATAGGGAGGTAGAGCAGGAGGTGAGGGAGATCTAAACACGGCAGAAATGACAGGGGGAGGGAGGGAGAATCATGGCTTATTTATAATCTCTGTTATTCTCTGCCTTGATTCAGGCTCAGATCATACATTAGATCTCTGAAACAAACCATGTTTTCCCGTCCTCACCTCTCAAACTCAACTTCTATCTTTAGCTGCCATCCCTGTCCCAAATAGACTGTCCCTCTGTTTCACTCTCTCTCTCACACACAAACCTCAGTGTGGAAGAAGAAGGAGGATAAACAGAGAAAAAGCTAAGATAGAGATATATTGTACAATCCTAGTGCAGCTTTTATCTAAAAAGCTCCAGCTGGCCACAAATAAATGTAGTTTGCTTACTTCTTGTCGTCATAGTTGAGTAAACTGTCAAAAGACAGCCTTGATGTTCAAATCTGATTACTGCTGCTTTCCCTCTCACCTCCCACGGTGCCATTTTCGTTCTTTGAAACATTCTCAGTTTATTGACTGCAACCTGTCCGCCATAAAAAGTCCAACACTGGATCACTTCTTGTATTCTTGAGACAAGCATGACTTATATTGTTTTATAATCAGACTTTTTTGCTGTAAAATGAAGCCTATAGAGCATAATATAATCACACGTTGCTGTTACTGGTCAGCTTAAAAAAAATGCCTGGGCCTGGATGTCAGGTAACATGCCAGTTTGTAGTCAAGTAGACAGGTGTGAAAGTGCGGCTCTACAAAACACATTCGTTCACACGTCCATGTCCTTTACAAAACCGATGGTAATGGTTGCTTCCTTTAACCTTGACTGCGTGTTTATTACTGTATCCATGGCGATGAAGGTTCAATCTCGAAGGTGGTAATTAATTTAACTCAATACATGACCTTTTCCCAAATTAAAGGTAGCGTCTCCAGTGTCTCTGGTCATGTGCAATGTGCAGTGACAGTGCAGGCAGGGTGCACGCAGGCAGGGAGGGCGCTCAGTGACAGGTAGCCAAACCAATAATTACATAGGGACGAAATAGTCATGTTAATTACACTCCTGCGAGGGCCACGGACACCGGGTATTTTCTGGTTTTTCAGACAACTTTATTGATGGCTATCGGGACATGAAGAGCATTTCAACAAGCGAGATAAAAAGTATCTCAGAAACAAATTACCAACCTTTCTATTCACCAATTAGTTCTGGGAAACCTAGACAAAAAGCCAGCCATCCATTCATAAGCCTAACCATTTGTGTCACCACTTATTTCAGGAGTCACTCCTCTGGGTGCTATCAGGGGCTGGGGACACACAACCTATTATATGATACCTCAGGGTGGATAATTCCTTTCGTCTTCGTGACAGCAGCTTGACTAACTTCACAGTCATTTCATTTTTATTTCACAAGACTTGTTGGAATAACAAGATTCAAAACAGAATAAATCTGAATAAACATATTCCACCTGGTGCAGTGATAAGTCTTTTTTCTCCACAGCGCCATGTCACATTTAATAGTTAGTATATATTTAAAGAAATATTATCTGAGCTGATTAACATTTCCTACGCATCTTTCTCCCATTCAATTGCGTTTGTGTCTTAATTCAGCCCAGTATCATAGCTCCAGCATATGCTAAACTCGTCATTGATAAAGGACTATTGGTTTGTAACAACAGCACCTCCTTAATATATTATTTGTTGTGCTCAAGTATGCATGGAGCCCATGTTAGTATGTATGTGTGTGTGTTTGTGTGTTTGTGTGTGTAGAGCAACTCTAGCGAACTGGTCACCAGCCATCTGGTGCCAACTGTCTGCCATGCTGGCATCAAGGTCAAACAGTCACCTTTTGCTGATGACACAAACACACACACGCACACACACACACACACACACACACACACACACACACACACACACACACACACACACACACACACACACACACACACACACACACACACACTCACATACTACTCTCACTTGTTGGCTCTGTCAGGGGTATAACTGAGTGCACTTAAGAAGTTACAAGTTCTTATATATTCTCTAAATATTCATTAGTTGTGAAGTCATTTTAATAAGTTGGGTCATAACTTTGCTTTTGTGATTAAATGTTAGTATATTGAGAATTTGTTTTAAATAAATGTGGCTTTAAGGTTAACAAATTCAAAGTTCAATCTGATATTTTGAAGCAGGATGATAAGAATTATATTCTCAATACAATTTTATTGGATCATAAGTTGTTCTTAGCTATTAAAAAAACATTTGTTGTCATTTGAAGGGAGCAGCTTTTGTCCGTCACAGCACAGCATCATTTCCTGTGAATCTCTGGTGATCTGGTACGTATTGTGTATCCTGAGACTCCACGAGTATCAGTGAACACTAAAATGACACTCAGTAAAGAACAGACTTCTGTCAAGGTCAAAGAATCGTACACATAATTGTCTAGTTCTTATAGTGGAAGTATAAAAGAAAAAAAGAGGTCTGTTAACTTAATGATTTATTTGTCATGAAACGTAGTTAGACAAAGTGGTGAAAAAACAATAATACTACCCAGGCCCAGGCCCAATCCTTGCACCACGTTTTGTGGTTTTATGTTTTTCTGTGTTACCCTGCTGACAAATGGGTGACAACGTAACCTTGGTGCTTCTAAGTTAACCAGTAGAAGTGAACTTCAATACAACAAGTGGCTGTTGCTAAGAAACGACAGACCAAAACTTGTATGTGATGAAAAAGCTATATGGGGGCCCATGAGCACAGTAGATCTAGATGACAATACAATATTGGCACTTCTCAGTATCATGTCCTGATTGCAAAGCAGAAACTAAATGAAGCCAGACTTCATTTGGAGCTTCTGCTTCCTCACTGAAAACAACTGGTAGTCAGTTGTGACTGAACAAGTACATTTTCCGAGTTGGGTGATAATAATTTTATGGACCTTTAAACATGGTCTCAAGACACACAGAAGTTTGGAATATGTTGACATGTAAACATCCAAGCATTGATTTACATGTGATGAAAGGGAGTTGTTTAAACAAATTCAATTCATGTGACAATGGCAGGTTAAACCAAATATGAACTGAAATCAATAAGAACCGAAGCCTCCATCGAACACTTTGTATGGCGCAGACTCCAATACCTCAGTCTTTTCTCTGTCTCTCTTTGGTTCTGCAGCTATTTCTCGCTATCACTCCATCTCCATAGCTCGTCTTTCTCACCCAAGGTGCAGTCTGTTGCTAAGAAACAGATAGGGGAGCTGGTGTATGTTTTAGATATGCTTCTTTCCTTTCTTCTTTTTTTTTTTTTTTTTAACTTTCTGTGACGATTTCAAAACTTTTTCAGTGAGAAATGTCAGAGAAAATCAATCCCTTCCATCCTCCCCGACTTCATTTGACTCTCTCTCTAGATCTGTTCCACCTCACCTTTTCTCCCTCACTCTCTGTGCGGGCTTCAGTCTAAATATACACCAATAACTCAGCCTGTCTCTGCTCGGTCTTCTTGACTTTACAACATGTGGATTTTCTTGCCTCTTCTATGTATAGAGAACATTGCTCAGCTCTGTTTGGCTCTCTTCAGTTTTCTGACAAGAACTTGGCCTTTCTTTGATTGATTTTTCTTAGCTTTTTTTTTTTTGAAGAAAAAAAAGGTTGGCTCCACTTTGTTCAGGTTCCTTTGCAGCTGGAACACCCGCTGGTTCAGGGCCCACCTAAATACCGACTCAACACCTTTTTGTGCAACCAAAAAATAGGTGATGACATTATTTCTTTATAGATAGATTACAGAGCTCTGAATCACACACCAACATCAGACGTTCAAAATATCTTCATATTCCCTGGTTGGGGAAATAGCAGCACCGATGACGAAGGTCATTCTGTCGTCCTCTCTTGATCTGTCACAAAAATAGAAGCGAGCGTGGTGGTGATCTCATATAAAAAGTCATCATCACTGGGTTTTCTTAGAATTTTCGGCACATATACTTCAAACTGGCTTTTTGACTCCTTGTGCGCTTGAATAATTCATGATAATATCCCGTTCCATGATTAGGGCTGTTTGAGAGTCGCATAGAGCAGCTGGTTTTAAGGCAGCTCACACTGCTCCTCTCATCAGGGAGGTTCATCCACTAGATATTGCCCAAACATAGCATGTGAATTTATGCTTCATCTGTAGCAGTCATGCGACTTCGAGTCTGACAAGACTGACAATAGCGGAACTTAACCAAAACCCCTCACCCTGCAGCACCCCTGCGGACACCTTGACTTGGTTCAGCCCACCATTAACCCGAGGTGAAGGGCAAGACCACCTTGGGTGAAATGAGGGGTGAAGGAACACATTTACTCTGTCTGCAGAGGGGCAGAGCTAATGGAGAATAGATTATGTCAATTAACATTCACAGCAGGGCGACATTAATCAGCTAATGGTGGTGCAGTGACACCCAGAAAAGACGGGGCTGCTCCAAAGAGTGAAAGTGTGCTTTAAGTCCCAAACTGAGAGGAAACATGTGCTGGACAGATGATGCTTAGGTAACTGCACGTGTTGCCACCTGGACATGTCTGATATGGTGGGTGTGTGTGTCTTGTATTTACAGTGTATCTCACTTTTCTCTGTGTTTCTTAATCTAAAATCATTCAGTGTTAATATTGGAAGGTTTTTGTTTCTGAAAGTGCAACAAGAGAAAAAAAAAAAGAAACTCCAAAAATTGAAGATAAAAATATAATATGATGCGAATATCCCTAATATCAGAAATCATTAGGACGTCAACAGATCAGGAAATACAGGAAATAAACAGTATGTGTCCATGCAAATTTACATGTCCATCTAGTTCATAATTATTTCCTTGTTTTTTCTCATGCTTCTAATTTTCTCTACTGCTTGAATTTCATTTTTTATTCTTAATATTTTAAGTACAAACTCGTCAGCTTTATCCAACAATACAAGAGAATTTAGGATAAATGAATATTATAATGTGCAATTCAATATCAAAATGCGGTGTCTGTTTGAAAATAGATTCGCATTTCTTGTTAAATAATACAGAAAAATCATGTATACTGTATCAATCTGAGCCTATAGAATACATTTTATTCAATAATTGTCAAGAATGCACAAGCCTATGTCTTTGACCTATGCGTGTTTGTTGCTTCCCTTGTCACTTGTTTACATATGCGTGCCCACACACTTCTCACACATGTTTTACCTCTCAGGCATGGGCCCGAAGACAACACAGTCATGCTCTCTGTCCGTACATTTTGTGCAGCTAGTCTTCATATAGTTAATGAGTTGTAAAATGTAGGCCAGAGCTGCTTCTCTGCACTCGCTGGGAGAGGAGGATGTATGGGCCACTGCTCCTCCACATGGGGTTTAGGAATCCTCAGGGATCATCAGGTCCAGGTAGTCCCAGGGAAGAGGAGGCAGAGTTTAATTACTTTATAATACAGTGCGTTTAAAATGAAAGAAGAAAAATCTTTAAAAAGGTGGTGTATCCTTACAATATATCGTTATCCCTCTACCACTTCCATTTTTCAGTACAGCATGATGATTCCTTGTGTTCAGTACGAGATAATCAACAGAAACGAAGAAAGAAAGTGAATACGATGTCAAATCAAACGGTTGAATTAAGAACATCGCAGAGCTTAAAAGGCCAGCTTTGCAGTAAATAGAAAATTCTAATTCCCCCTTTTTTCCTGAGGATTGGTTTGCCTTCATGTGCAGCTGATTCAATTTGGATGCGCTTGATTTGCGCCAGCAGGCAGCTGTGCGCCGGTGGAGAGATGACCGCGGTCTGTATCTGAAGAGGCATGCAGTTATCAGAGAAATTGTTATTTCCCTCAGCCTTCTGCCGGACGGCATCAGAGCACAAATATGTGCATTCATGTGGTTTTGATCCAAAATGGAAATTACTGCAACAGCTCCCATCTGTTTCCACATGTGAAGACTTTATCTGCTGACATATTCCGGCACATTTGCAGCGCACATTGATTTATCGCTGCAATAAAGTCAATTAAATGGAGTGCCACAAATTTCATTTTCCTACAACAACGGTCCGGCGCGGCTTGTTGTTTTTGTTGTGTTTTTTGAGAGGCAGTCTGGATTTGTCTTATCCCCTGAGAGCATTACTCAACGCTCACACTTGCACACACACTTGCAAATTCTCACAGAGACAGTGTGTGACTATTAGCAAGTGTATGGCTGGCAGCAAATTCTGATGTGACAGAGCATGTTAACATGTTGAGTAAAAAAAAAGGAAAGTCAGTTGTTCTAAACACACTCAAGAATGTAACCTGATGGATTTAGTCGGGTCAGTCAGCTGAGTCTGTGGGTTAAAGCATTTTTTGCTTATTATATTATCATATAGAAACAACAGCCGGCTTTAACGCTGACAGAATCAGATAGCAGTAGTTCAACTCTGATTAAAGCTGCACTTGGAAACTTACGAACCGTAGCAGCCACAAATGGCAGCGTCAGGTATTTGAGAATTTTTCATCAGGCAGAAATCCTGAAAGGTGAGCTCCTCAAGCTTAACCTCTCTTTTTGGAGTTTCTGACAACCTAAGTGCGGGCAGTGCTCATGGAATACCTCACTTTTACTCTCTAAGAGATACCATATCATATTTTTGTCAGCTACTACCTTCTACCAGTAAATACTGAAACAGAAATTTAATTCCGGCAGAACCTCAGATACCTATATTCCATATTTACCAAGCAGGTATACAAACATTACAGGCAGCATAATTCAGCTTTCAGTTACAGGTAGAAAAATCTATGCAGTGAAGATCTTATATAGATAAGAGGAGCCCACCAATGGCAATAGCTAAATCTTCATCTAGAATGCTTTAACTCATTAGAGTAGCTTTGGGTAGAAATGGTCCCAGCGTTGAAAGAAGAGTAGATCCCTAAAGTCTTCTACAACCAGAGTAAGGATGAGAAGCGCAGCACACATGAATGTCAAATGACCAATAAAATAATCTCTGAAATACTCTGTTGGCAAAATATCAAAAGCAGCAGGTGACTGGATTTAATAAACTTAATTAAACAGTTGAAATTGCAACACTGACACAGTGTGATAAACAGAACAAACCAATACACAGATACAGTACACTTTTTTCTCTGTCAAAGGAAAAGAAAAAGTGTTAATTAGTATTTTAAAAATCTGAATAGACTGATGGTCTGTTATAGTGACCTGCACGGTTAATAATAACTCACAAGCAAGTTAACACTGAGTCCCAGACACAGGAAAAGCTCATTGAGCGGATGAAGACTTCCTGCTGAGTGTGAGCTGAGCTCCCGGATCAGCACCTTGGAGAGTGCCAGAACACACAGCCCTGCTGCGCCCACGGATCTGCACACATCCCTTATTTAAAAAGAGATAACACATATTTTTGCATGCATTCATTTCAGATGATTTAACATACACCCCCTCGTTGATTTCATTTAATTTATTTTATTACTACTAGACATTCTGTATTTTTTTTGTACGGTGGGTAGCATATTTATGACAGTTAAGGGGATAATTGATCCGTGGATTAAAAAAGCAGATTGGCATACCGTAAAAAACGAAGCTCACAGCTCTGTTGCACTGTCAGGCGACCTCTAGCTGTTGAACTGATTTAGACAAGCAAAGTCAATTTATATACAGTCTTGTAAAAAATGCCAAACTCACGTGTTTATTATTGTCACAGAGACTGTACTCAAACCTTAACACAGAATTACTGTGTGGCAAACTGTGATCGTTCTCAACAACAAATCAAGTGGTTTGCGTAACTAGACTTAACCAAACCATAACAGCTCCATAACTGACCATGGCAACCGTTTGGTTGTGTTCAGCTTTGCCTGGACCTTGCTACTGATTGGCTGAGACTTTCCCCATTTCTTACTGGAAATAGATGGCTGACCTTACCACACCACTGACCAAGAGGGAAATTAGAAATACATAATACATGTGCTATATGGGTTTCTGGTGGAAAAAACATCAAAACCATTGACTTACTGTGTGTAGAGGCTTGAGAGGGTAGAAGTGGAGGGGGGGAGGGAGAGACAGTGAGAGACAGGGAGAGGCCCTGAAAGGTAAAGTGGGAAGAAAGGAGAGAGGAACATTAAGTGGCAGGGAAGTGAACCCTGCTGAGGAAATGAGGAGATGGAGATAAGAAACAGGGTAAAATGTGTTAACACTAAGTAGCTTGAGTTTGCATAATCCTAAATAACATCAATGATTTGGTTAAATTTTAAAGCTGTTAAATAAACTATATTTATATCCAGATTGGAAAATAACCTCTCAGTTGTGTAATGTTTTGTTAAGCTTCCAGGTGGGGGACACTTGAACGATTTATTTATTGATCTATTTTTAAATATCGACAGAAAACAGTTCTTGCTAGAAAATGATCTGCCTCTCGCTGTGATGATCTAGACTCTGCAGAGTTGGACTCATAGGGTTTTATTCACTAGCTCACCCCAGAAAAGCAATTGTCACTGTGTTTTTATTCCCCAAGAGGAAACGTGACAGCAGGAGGTTAAGCATAATAAGTATTTGAGAGCACCAGGCTTAGGGCAAATTAAAATACAACAAGCAAGTAAAGAAAAACAACCACATTGTAAGAAAGTGGATCCATAAAATATATGCTCACAGTTAAAATTGTTCCAAATATTTACAGGAACAGATTTAACATATTTTTCCTGAAGTAGGTAAAAGAGAAATGAAATGCTGTGACTCACACAGTAATGCGATAATGTGGCTAATACATTTGTTTATTTCTCCCACTGCCTCTTTGTCTGCGCAGACCAAGAACAAAATTGTCTCTCTAAACAAACATATAGTCGTTCTACTCCCACTGTGCTGGAGTGTATAAAATTAAATAAACGAGGATTTGAAGTGGTTCAGCAAAATTTGAACAAAGATCCAGGCGGCTCCTTAATTCTTGCAAGTTAGGGTGAACACTGCTTAAGTGTGCTTTATGAATGAAATACCCAGCCTTGTTCCTTGGTGATTACTCTTCATCTACCAAAGCAAAACAAAACTACAACAAGTGGGATTTAGGAGAAGAAGGGAAACAATAAAATCCACTTAAGAATAGCTCTTTTGCAAAAACACCATAGTCTCCTCAGACCATCCAAACACATTCATCATTGCTCAGCGAGTCTTTTACAAAAGCCCAGACAAGTTAAGTATCCTCTTATTATTCAACAAGCTCAATTTTAATTCTCCCTCTATTAGTTTCACACTTGAACTTAAATCATGCCTCTGGTGTCAACAAGTCGCAACACTACTGGCCACCATTGACAACATAAATCTGTCAAGTTATATTGGAAATAAATTTGTTTTATTTTTACTTCTCTACATTAAAAAGGGGTAAATAGTTAGATTGAAACAACTAAGCACTAGGTTTGTATCAAAGTGCCTCAAATATAAGTTAATAGTGCATTTGCGGTGGACTATTTTAAGCTATGGATCTGTCACACAAAAAAGAAAAAAGGAAAAAAGAGATGTCAGTGATGTGTCTCACTGATGTGTTTTTAATAGTTTTTGGACAAAGACAGAGCTCTGCGACACAGACGGGTGAGCTTCACTTGGCTGCACAGACCTCCGTTGTAAGTGGGATCAACCTCATGTTGTTTTGGGCTTTTTCATTATTGACATTAAGGAAAATAGCAACAGATTTATGCTTTATATCGACTTTGCTTCTGACTTCCCAGAACACTTTTACAGTGATCGTGCCTGTGCACAGAAAAATAAAAGGTAATACACATGTCAGGTGTATCATGTTTTCTCATGAGGACTTGTGACTTAACTTTCCTTTGGCTGAGGAAATGTCTGGAGACTGAAGTTGACAAGACCTGAGGAGTGACCTGGATGTGAAGCTTGACTTGAGACTGGCTTTGACAAGTTAAAACAATCTTTGGACTGAATTTGAATTGTCATGGATATCACTTGAGAGATCTGACTTGAGACTTTGACGATTTCACCTTTTAGCTTTCAACTTTGACCTAATATTTGAATCCACTACAATGATTGATGGTATTGATTAGTCTGAATTATATAAAAGGAAAAAAAGAAAAAAGATTGCTTCCCTCTGTTCCCACCTGTTCATTTTACTTTTCTTCTTTTTTCTAATCATCCAGCAGTTGATGAGAGCAACAGAGGTGGATTTTCGGGGATTGTAATGGTTCCCATTGGAAGGCTGGGTAGTTTGCTGCTGATAGTTCACAGTAAATGGACACCAGACTCTATTGAGGCACAAGGAGAAAAGAAAGGGTTTGTCTGGACTAATTTCATTAGGGTTTTCTGTCCCCAGTCATTGCTCACAGTAGATAAATCATACTTATCATAGATAAATAGGGCATTCTCAGATGGGGCATAATAGTCCAGAGGACGGCACAGTACTCAGATAACAGCTGATGTACAGTTTGTGGAATTGTCACTGGGAAGATTGTGTGTGCAGTGGTGCATGTGTGTGTTAATCCGAATTAAAGGTACAATGTGCTATTTTTACACACAGTTATGTCAGTTATCAAATTATTCGTGAGAGTGCAGCGAAGAGACTGTGTCTGATGCAGTGCCTTTTGGTTTACTCAAGATAATCAGACAAATTTCTTACTCTGCAAATTGTAGAATATTGATTTTCACACTGAAAGTCAAGCAGAGTAAACTAACCTTCTACCTGTCTGGTACCAATATGCCTCAATTTGTATTACAATGACTGTTAATTGAAATCATATATTTGAACATGTTTAAGATGAACATGAACATATTTAAGTGTGAATTTACAAGCAACTTATCACATGTTGAATTGTTTAATGTCGCTTCCAAGTTGAATGCATAATAAAAGTTTCCCATAAGCATTTATTGTATTGCGTATGAGTCTATTGCAAAAAGTATTGTGTCAGTTATGTAGCAGCTCAGAAAGCTGTGGATGTTTGGTTGTTGAATGGAGGTGGATTATGGCCAGCCCGTAAAGATGTTCTGCTATTAATAAGTCATAGTTAGATTCTTCATCCCTGACCCTCCACCATAGAGTGGTTTCCATGCAAAGATATTGCTGAAAGGATATTATATAAAATATAGACCTTGAACAGAATCTTGGCATTTTCAGACCCGCCGAGTATCAATGTTCTGTCTGGCAACAGGGTGGAAAGAAATATGTGAAAATGAGCAAATGTTAAAATAATTCTAATATCTTTTAAGGTAGTGCAGAGCTAAATTGGTTCTATCATCGAATGATGTGTGTTTTCTTGAATGTGGATTTATATTTTCCAACTGAAGGCAGAAAATGGAAAATACAGAGAAGGGGCCAGCAGCTGCCAGCTGATTTATCAATGACTTACTGATGCCAAAATTATGCACAGAACACTTAGCCAATAGTTGAGAATTAAACTGAGTCAAATTGAATTCACTTGCTGTTTTTTATGCCACAGATGTTTGTCAAAATCTTAATATAAGCATTTCAGCAAAGGCAAGCACTTAGTAGCTGTGAGAACATCTCTCCCTCTCTCTCTAGTTTGCTTTCTATCTCTTTCACTCTCTCTCCATCCTTCTCTCAAGGTGCCGTAAAAGAAATCCCCAATTACTCCTAATAATGATGCAATCAAGCACGGCTGACGTGCCAGCGAGCTTTAATTAAGTTATTAATTAGCTGAATAATGGGGGTTTTATTCACAGGCACAGAAGCCAGAGACTTGCAAGGCAAAAGGTGCATGTGCATATGTTTGTGTGCGTGTGTGTGAACTGCGACAAGCTGAGTGTGTGAGGAAAGCAGAGACTGAGAGAAAAAACTGAAACAGAAAAGTGGGTTGATGAGCTGATGATGTAGCTGTCGGGGAGAAAGAAAGCAAATCATGTCTGTGGCGGATTTATTTAGAAATTTAAATCATGTCTTTTGGTCTGGACATTTTTTTTTCAGAAAATTAATGAGAGACAACTACACAGACAAAGTCATTTTCCAGATACTGTTTGTTTTGTTTTTCCTTCTATTACAGTGCCTATAATCATATTTCACCTTATTCGTTCCTTGAGCCGCGCGGCCAGAGGCTAGTTGAACCTTCACAAACTTCGCTGAGTTCAGGCCATCGAGGGCTGGCAGACAATAACACATTTATGCCATACATAATTACCTGGATATGAATAATCCAACACGACCCCGGTGACTGCAGAGGTGCACTGCCGGTTGATCCAATTAACTTTAAACTAAGGGCCTTAATTTATCTGCAAATGGCTGCTGTTCTCCAGAGAGGATGATAATGTCAAGCTTCTTGTTCACAAAACAGCCTTTTCTTTCCGTCTTCTTTTAAAGTCAGTGAAGTGGTGCATGATAATTTCTTCTTTCCTCCCCAACCTAATCTGAACACTAAACCACTCACCATCCTCCCCTATAACACCTCGCTGTCTAAGATTACAAGCAGCACAAAGTTTAAAATATGAACACCATTCACAGCTTTTAACTTTGATTTCCCTCCTTCTATTGCACATGTGACCCTCATTAAAACACACCACAGACGTAAGGTAAAGTTACTCTCAGGACCTACACCCCTTGCACTTCCTGATTGCACTCTCATTGTTTTTCCCGTTTTATTTAAACAACTTAATGTGTTCTCCTTTCTCGCATCAGATGTGACGGGAAGAATTGTCCCTCGTATTTACTGTCTCATCTCTCTCGGAGAAGAATGGGAGAACACATACAGTAGTAAAGGAGTGATGGTGGCCTTTTCAAGGGGCTGTAATTTGAAAAAAATGGCAAGAGAGAGATCGGATTCATAAGAAAAAAGAATGAACAGAGGCATTAAGTGGCAAAACCCCTGTGCACCATGTCCAGCAAACAGCTTGCAAGTCATGTGGGACGAAAAAAAAATGTTTCATTACTTTGAAGCTTGTAGAAATGCTCACCCGCATTTTTCCTTGCTGCATGTTGGCTAGAAATAGTCACACAGAACAGCAGCAATGTATCAAGAATGTGACGTCAGGTTAAAGTCGGGAATGCAAAAAAAAAAAAAAAGAGGTCTGATCACATCTAGCAGACGAATGTGTCCAGGGACACGTTCTATTACTGGAATCACACATTCTGAGCTGTATTCAGGACCTTGTGTTTTTTTCTACTTCAGTGGGAGCAAACTACACTTTGGGACAATAAAACTGAAATGACAATATCTTAACACCTATCTTTTCCTTTTTATACTCCTATCCAGGTTTTTCAAAAATAAAGAATGTGTAAAAAAAGAAAGAAGGTAATATCAGGTGCAAAGCGAGAGTTCCACTTCCACAGTTGTCACAAGCAGCTGGTTGTGTTTGAAAACAATTCCGTATTTTCCTATTTTTTCATTTTTCACCATATTCCCGACATCGCTGATAACATGCTCACCTCATGCATTTAAATGAAATTCCATCAGTCTGCTTTATGTTGGGTCTTTGAGGGTAAAGAAAAGCTTTTAGGCCACAGATGCGTAGAATAGCCTCCTCAAAGCCCGTTTGGTTATCACTGAATGGGGAAAAGCTAATAGGAGCCAGAGTGACTGGCTTTAATAGAGATTTAGAGATTCCTGCGTCTCTTCCTTCCCGTTTTCATCCACCGTCTCGCTCTGCTGTTTGACCTTGGTGTGTGATGCAAGGTCACAGCGCTGCAGCGGCCTAATCCTCACGTTGGACTGGTGTGTCAGAGCGTGCAGCCCTCTGTGATTTTGGGTGTAATATTCTCAGGGCTTTCATAAATCGAGGAAAACCGGTGTTAATGCTCATCCTCACTTTCTCCCAATCCGCTCCTCTACATCTTTGTCGTCCCCCCTCTTTCTCTCCCTCCGTCTCTTGTCCTCCTTCCATTTTTTGCCCTCCCCTCGTATTGTCTTAGCTATCAGCCAATCCACCGATGGCTCTTATTCTCCTATAAGTGGAGGCGATCCCGGTCCGACCGGGGAAAAAAGGATGGAAGTGGAGTGAATGCAGAAGGGCCTTTTATCTCCTTCTCTCTTTATTCTATTCTGTCTCCCTCATGTTTCGCTTGCCTCTCTCCCCTCTCTTTATCTCTCCCCCCTCTCCTCGGCCTGCGTCTCAGGAGATTTCTCTGAAAGCAGGGTGCATGCAGAACAGTCTGGCGCTGCGTCCCTGTGCCTACAGTGAGTGGCCTGTGCTGACAGAATTATCAACGCGGCTCCAAACTGCGTTGCCAGTTTGACCCACCTTCACCTCACTGCTTTGCTGCCTCCGCTGGCCTATACAGCGCTGGCCTTGGCCAGACAAATGCAAAGATGTGCTTGGAGAGGAGAAGCCTCGGGCCTGAGGAATAAAGATGTATTAGGTGCTGGAGTCTATAGTCCTCGCTCAGCCTTGAGGGTATAATTCAAGTTGACTGCAAATAAAAAATAGGTAGAGCCTAGGAGGATAATATAGTGAAGTGGTTGATCAGATAACCACAGGGAGCAATAGGTGTGTGTGTGTGGGGGGGGGGATTCTATAATAATCATGTTATGTGTATTACAAATAACCCAACCATTATTTAGTTTGACTGTTCTGCATATGCTTTCCTAAAGCAAAACATTATGTTTTTTATGTTTGGAAAATTGTGTTATTATTTTACAAAACTATATTGTTTGCTTCAAAAAGAGTTATATCACTTAAACCGGCACGTAAACAGATGATGTTCTTCTCTCAGTATGATCTAAATCATTCATATAAACAATGTGGGGGACAAAGCGGCTCCTTTTGAAAAGTCTACCAATAAATCTCCGAGCACTGATGCTTTATCAAATCCACTTTAAATTATAATGAATGAATGGATTTTCTTTTTGTTTTCCAGAGTACGAGTTATTGAACTAAGCTCTTCGTCTCTTTTTAATAAAGTATTAGCTCCTTGCTGTGTCTGTTTACTCCAGCTTCTCACTGATCCCCTGAACCCCAGCCTGATGAGACATTAAGCATGCTTCATCCGCTGCAGTTTAGTCATTTAGCTCCATGTTAATATGTGGATATACAAGAGAGGCATACTGGATTGATCTTGATGAAATTGAATAGGCTGTTCATTGGAAAAATCTGCAACTACATGTATGTTCTGTAACTTTTGGAAAAAGTGAAGCCCAAAATATAGCTATTGAGTTTGGAAGCTTCAGGAAAGCGTGCAGCAAACATGTCAAATATACTTTCTCCGTCACCTTGCATGTTTTCATTCCTGCAGCTTTGTGCCGACACTTGCAGTCTATCATGGTTTCAGCGGAGGAACTTGTCGTTGCTTTGAGATCCACTCGAGCACATTATGCTGTGCTCGTGTCCGATATCCTGCATCTCTCGACCACTTCATTATCCAATTATAACACTTTGTCCATTAAACATTATATAGGAATGGTCAGCACACACAACCACACGCATTCCACCGTGTTTGCTTGTGCTGTTCCCTGACAAGCAGGGAGATATTTATCGGTTTATATAAACCAGTCTAATTATGTGTTAGCTATAGATTAAAGCTTTCAGCGTCATCAGAGGGTTTAAGTCTTAAACCAGCCTCATTACACAAACTCCTATCAGTTCTAATTGCCAATACAGGAGCTTATGGATTCTACTCAGCACTTCATAATGCAGCAACTGTCTGTGGAACAAATAAGGCTGTACAAATGGTCCTGTGTGGTTTCAAGCTCTATTATTAGTTTTTTAAACATGGAGGAAAGTTTTGAAGTAACCTTTAATATATGTTTTAATGTAAGACTGTAAAAAAAACAAAAACATGATCACATGAAAATAATGCAAGGCACAATCACACTGACCAAAAGCCCTCATTATTAATACAGTTTTTCATCCTGACAAATCGATGTGATGTAATGTTGCGTGTGTGATGTGTTTTTCAAAGTTACAAACGCACAATGATTTATTCAGGCTGAACTTGAATTGGCTTTTTATAAAACAGTTTAATACTGTTTGTTATATTTTTGATATTGAAATTAAATTGAGTTATTTAAAAAGTATACAAAAATGATGAATTAAAGAAATTTGTCTAACTGATGATCATAACTGGTTATTTGTATTGGCACAGCAAATGCTATACTGGGCTGGTGTGTGTCTCTTACTGGGTTAGTGGATGTGTTGCTGTACCTTTTCTTGAATGTAGGTGGTGCATGTTCCCACATTCAGAACTGCAGCCCCGGAACTGCTGGCACAGCCCGTCTGTATCTGAATGATATTGGTAGCAGCTGGTCTGGATGGTCTGGCTCGCTGTGCTGCTGACAATGGATTAGTCAGTGCTGCCAGTGTGCGTGTTTGTGTGTGTGTGTGTCTGTGTGTGTGTGTGTGTGTGTGTGTGTGTGTGTGTGTGGGGGGTGTATGTGTGTATGCTTGTATATGTGTGTGTCTTAGTGTGTGAGAACTGATCCACTGATCATCTGATCTGTTGCTGTCTGGTTCACGTCCACATATGAGAGAGAGAGAGAGAGAGAGAGAGAGAGAGAGAGAGAGAGAGAGAGAGAGAGAGAGAGAGAGAGAGAGAGAGAGAGAGAGAGAGAGAGAGAGAGAGAGAGAGAGAGAGAGAGAGAGAGATCTGCTGGCCTGCTGGGTTCACGCTTATTCTCCTGCACACACTGAGCCGGTGGGAGTTGGGTGTTGAAGTTGGACATCGTGTTTCAGCAGCTATAGCTCCCCCCTGTTCAGTGTTTACACACACCCACGTTCATATACCAGGCTTTAATGAAACAACACATACCACTGAAAAAACACTGTACAGCTAAACTCACAAACATTCACATAGATTCACACATTGACCAAGCACTGATGACCAACTGCCACTTCCGTCGCACACACAAAGCCACAGTCTCACACACACCCACACCCACACTCCTTATCTAATAGCTTCAGTCATTGCACCTTGTTCAGCAGAAGCCTCAGAGGAAATGTAAAAGACTGTGGGAAATAGACAAAGACAGAAAGAGAGAGATGCATTTCCGATAAGAAACTCCTCCCTGTCAGCATATAACCAGCTGCAGTGGAGACTCATTGCATTCAGAGCACTTCTTTTCCTCCTCTTCTTTTACCACCTTATGGTCTGGAAATGAATAAAAATGGAGAAACAAGTGGCCTGGGAAAATGTTCATTCAGTTAGGAGATAATGAAAAAATAAGGTTAAGGATATCACTTAGATGCAGGAGATATATTATTTCTTATCACTGCAAGAACTGCATTAAAACTAGAGCTACAGGTTGGAAAAGAAATATATGAAATTGGTATAAGTGACATTGTAACAGGTGTGTGTGTATGTGTGTGTGTGTGTGTGTATGTGTGTGTGTGTGTGTGTGTGTGTGTGTGTGTGTGTGTGTGTGTGTGCATGGTTGTCTCTGTTATAGGATAAAATATCAACAAAACCTCTTTTCCTTTTCTGAAAGGGCGACATGGAGACGTACATTTGTACATAATATGGTTCAGCCTTCATGCATTGCATCTATGTGCAGCACTTTCTCTATCATGCATCACTGGTTCACTGCCAGAACAGCCATCAGGGGCAATTTGTGGTTCAGTATCTTGGCCAAGGACACTTTGGCACGTGGAATGGTTGAGACAAGGATCAAACCACCGACCTTCTGGTTAGTGAATAACCCAATCTATCTCCTGAGTGACAGCCTCCCAAATATTATACGATACAATTGTGATGATATCGCAATGTTACCACAGTGAATGAATAAAAAAGTTGAATAATTACCCAATGATAATGTAAAAGTGCTTTGAAACACTTTCCTTCTTCCATATTTTACATTGATTAAATTACATTATTTTTCTTGAGGGGTTATTACGTAATGGAATTAGGGGAATATCATAGCAACGAATTGATCAGTAATGTCAGTGTGATATGCTTTCTGCAATTATCCAAAATTAAAAAGGAAAGCTCAAATACCACATTACTTGATTATCTGTGATATGTGTCTACCCATCCCTCCTTAATGTGATTTATTTGATTAAACATGAATTTAAAATCCACCAGTCTTTCTATACGAGGTCTCACAGCTCACTGCACATATCAGAGCAAGACCCAAGCTGTGAGCTCAGAGCTCAGAGAAATGATTGTGTCTGAGCACAGATCTGGGGTAGGCTAAAAAATATGCTGCACTGAACCTTCCCAGGAGCCCCTGTGGCCTCCATAATTCTTAAATGGAAGAGGTTTGGAACATGCAGGACTCTTCTTAGAGCTGGGTGAACACAGGAGTGGCTGAAGCACTTTGTGAATGTCCTTGCGTGGCCCAGCCAGAGTCCTGACTTGAACCCAGTCGAATATCTCTGCAGAGACATAAAAATGGATGTCCACCAACAGTCCCCGTCCTACTTGACAGAGACTGAGAGGATCTGCAGAGAGGAGCAGCAGACAATCCTCAAACTGAGTTTAAATTGATGACCGAACGAATGATTTTCGCAAAAGGCTGCAACATCACAAAATGTGAATAAATGAATAATTTCTGAATGCACTGTATTCACCGACTGCATTAGCATGGTGAAAAACACTGCTAAGCTCAGGGACGAACATACAGTGCACACACAGACACACACACACAGACACACACATACATTGTGTTCTTTGCATATGTGGTTTTAAATTGTTAACTTCTCTACAAAGAGCAAAGAGCAGATGTCACTTCTCTCCCTGCATGCTTTAAAGATGGAGAGTGTGCGAGACAGCGGCAGAGATGGAAATAGATGGATAGAAAATAAATGTATGTGATTTTAATGTTTTACTTTGTCTGCGTGACTGCTGTAATGGGGGACTGCTTTGCATTGTGTATATCCTCTTTATCAGTTTTGTGTTTTTGTTCTGAGGGCCTGCCTTTTAAGTGGAGATGCTGATCTTCTTTTTGAGCTGATTATGTGAAGGATAAATGAGAACAAAATGGCGGTACAAAGAAAGTCAGAGTGAGGTGTTTGCTGTATGTATTCCCCACAGAGACGCGGAGATATGCGGCGTGTGGAGCAATCAGAGACAGAGAGATGGAGCTGGGAATAATGGCGACTTAAAAGGAAGATAATGAACAGAAAAATGAAAGGACAGGGAAAAAAACAGAATCATGAATCCAAATTAAAGTTTCATGAGGGGAGATTTCTCAACAAGATATAGCTGGATGGTAGAAATAGAGAAATTTGTAAGATTTTGCCGCTGTGCAGCTACACAGTGTGACTGTCCACTGGGATCTGTAATGTGAAAATGCTGTATCAGTTGTGATAACCTAGAAAGTGCTGGGAATCACCATTTCTCCTTTTCTTTGAATTCCCTCTCGTTTTGTCCCTCTGCTGTGTGTGTCATACATAGCAGTTGCAACACACACACACACACACACACACACACACACACACACACACACACACACACACACACACACACATGAAAATCGGTCCCTCCCTGTTCATGTCACCTAATTTATGATAATTGACAGATTTCCATTTGTCTGAAAGCTTTTTATGAATGTGCAGACCTTGTTATGGTACAATGCCATCTATTCTCTGCAAGAGGTGTGTGTGTGTGTGTGTATGTGTGTCTAAAGAGAGAGAGAGAGAGAGAGAGAGAGAGAGAGAGAGAGAGAGAGAGAGAGAGAGAGAGAGAGAGAGAGAGAGAGGTGTGTGTGTGTGTAAAGAGAGAGAGAGAAAACATAGATTCATGCAGATCCACTATAATAGGGCCTCTATCCTGCAGGCGTTATTTATGCATTGGCCACTCTCTGTGAAACCCTGCTCTCTATGTCTGATTCATTATCCTGAGAAAGAGGGAGACAGATGAGGAGAGAGCAAGAGAGAGACGAGCCCTTATAGCCAGCCCGCTCCTCCTCCTCCTCCTCCTCCTGCTCTTCCTCTCCTCCTTGATGTCCTCGCCCTCCCCATCACATGGATCTCCTCAGAGCAGGCGGCGCTGCGAGTGCATCGTGCCAGCGGAGCAGGCTTTTATTGTGATTGAGTCTGCCGCTTACAAGGAATGATGCAGTGGAGGCCGTCTGTCTCGCAGACGAACAGATAACTCAATCTTCAGCTGTTTTACCTCCATCCAGGCAACGCACCGCACGTGGAGAGACCACTGCAGGTGCACACAGCTGGAAACACTGCATTCAAGAGAGTCCCGTCAATTTAGTGTGATTTCCTCATGGTGATACATAGTTATAGATAGTATTTAGTATCATTAGTATTAGCAGTAAAATAAATGATTGTACTTGCAGAAGTGGCAGTTGAAGTTCTAGAGGTAAGCAGTAGAGAATAGTGACAGTATCAGTTATAACTACTGTTGTAAAAATGTAATTGCAGTTAACCCCCCAGGCATGAGGACCTAACTATTAGAATCACAGTAATAAGACTAAAACCCAGACAACACACAGACACACACAGAACGAGAGAGAGAGGGAGAGAGAGAAATGCAGTCTGGTCACTCCTCTCTGTTCCGCTCAGGGCCATCTGTCCAGGGTTAGGAGTGGTGTTAAACACCAAGATGTCCTCGCTGTATGTGCAATCACTTCTCTCTATCACCGACTCTGCTGCAACTCCTTATCCTCTTCCTCCTTTCTTTGTTCTGCATTTGTCTCTGCTCCTCTGTCCACCAATTTCATTAATCGAGCTGATTTCTTTTGCTTTCACCTCTATCTCGCCCTGCCATTTCCCTCTCTTCCATGTCGCTCTCTAACCTCTCTCTCTCTCTCTCTCTCTCTCTCTCTCTCTCTCTCTCTCTCTCTCTCTCTCTCTCTCTCTCTCTCTCTCTCTCTCTCTCTCTCTTCACTCATTTTGCCCGAGACAAACAGGGGCTGAGAGAAAGGAGGCAAAGTGATTGAACATTTACAACTATCCTGGAAATCTCATTGCTGAGCCATCGTCACAGCAACATATTTTATTGCCTTCCACCAGGACCCTTCAGATAGGATGGTTAACCTCATTTCTTTGCGCACGCACATGCATGCACATATACATAAGAACACGCACACATACACACACAGCACAGGAATCCCCCTCTCTGCATGCATACAATATGGCTACTTGTATAGTCATACTATATATTATGAAAGTATATGAACACCGTTACATCCACTCAGAAGCACACACATACAAACGCATATATATTTATACATAAATGTATGTATGTGTGTGTGTGTGTGTGTGTGTGTGTGTGTGTGTGCGTGTGTGTGTGCGCGTATACACAAACTCCCTGCAGAGGCCTGTCATAAATTGGATTTTGCCAGTACGAAAGAGATATAGGAGGAGAGAGGGAGAATGACTGACAGAAAGGTGGAACCATGTGGTAAATGTGTGTGTGTGTGAGTGCAAGTGCATGCACGTGTGTGTGCGTGTGCTCTCAACAGTGACCCTCCTGGATGAGGAGGAGGAGGGCGGAGGGAGGGAATCAACAGCCAGTGAGAGGAAATGAGAGAAAGGAAAGAGGAAAGGAGGAGAGACAAAATTAAATGTTATGGCAGTATAATCCATCACAACTGAAAAAAAACACTCTTTTGTATCCTCTAAGTGTGCATGTGCATGAGCAGGTGATTGTGCACACTAGTGTGTGTTTACTCCTGCTTGAGTGTCAGGGCCGTGCTTTATGGTCCTTGGAGCCATCAGATAGCACTGAAGGAGTAATGTATTTGGAGTGTGCATCTCTCTAGAAATGAGCTCCCCATAACTGTCCAAGAGACATTAAGAAGGACTTATAGTGCTTTACATACAGCAGCTTTCCGTTCCCTCCGGCATTAGCAAGGTTACATTTTAATCTTAAAATGATATACAGAAGCACTGTAGCTGCTCTCCTATCAACATCCTGCATCTCAGAGCAGCCCCAGTGTAGTGGAAATAAAAACTTCTTCTATAGTGCTTATAGCATTGCTTGTAGCAGTTAAAGTAATAGAAGTAGCAAGGGTTCCAGTAGCATTAAGGCCTTGTTGAACCCATGTGGGCTGAAGGGTCGAAACTGTTGTCCTGTTGTTAATATCAATAACATCACTGTATTGGGACAGTGAGAGTATAACCAGGGATATAAGATATATGGACACAAATAATTTGACATTTCTGTTTCCTGCAATAACCCATGTAACGTTTGACCTGAACTAGCCCAACTAGACACGCATAGAGTAAATCAGAAGAGGTTTGAAAATTCATCAATTGCACGTACTTAAAAAGATAATTTCTCTAAATATGCCCAATTTCATTTATTCATCAGGATCGTTGAATTATCCTACGCGAAATCACTAGAGTTGTTAAAGAAACTTTAAGAAAGTGAAAAAAACACACCCTTGACACCCCCCCCCCCCCCCCCCTGATCTGGATCTGCACCCAAATGTAATGGACTCTTCACTGACCCAAACCACATCCTTCCAAAAAGATTTGTGGTACTTTCTTCAGTACTTTCTGCATAATCCTGCTAAATACACACACACGAATGTTGCCTTGGTATAGGTAAGTCCTTGACCTCAGTTATTTTAGTCAGTTTAATCATTGAGAGTCCACAGTTCTCAGTTGGCCCTTGTAAATACCCAGATCCATCACCACTGTTTGTTTCATGTGGTTTAACTAAGAGTTGCTTGATGAAAAGTGTTTTTGTGTTTTTAGTTGTTGCAGAACCACAAATTTGGCAAAAAGGAAGTCCACTTTGACCCTGCGCACAACAGGTACTGTGGCAGGAATTATTATTTTTTAATATGTCATTTAGCTGGCGCTTTTGTCCAAAGCGACTTACATTTTCACATGAGCATAAATCAGCTTGGGGGTGGTTGTGTGTTCAGTACAGCATCTATACACCAGGACGTACCACAGCTCAGTGGTTCTCTGAGTGCAGGGACCCAGTCAGTGCATGCATTAAATAATTTGTTCACCAACTCAATTACTGCCAACAGCATTATGCTAGCGCTGCACTTTGGTGATAACAAGTGAAGTTTTACAAATTCATGGTACTTAACTTACCTCAGCCATGAACAGCCCCCGTTCTCAATGAACTGAAAAGCATGAGAGCCTTATATTTATTATGAGCTCTGGGTATTGTGAATCTCTGCGCTCCTTCATAATGTGCCGCAGTACAGAACTACCATTGTGTCCATATTGTGTGCTTGAGTCGAGGTGGATAGCACTTGAGAGCCTTGGCCTATTTATTTGAACGGGAGAAGGTAATATTAGATCAGCACAGGAGCCAAAAATCATTCTGTGTTTATGTTTGACCCTGAGCAGTGCCAGATTCTCCTTGGGTCAATGCAGATTGCTTTACTTAAAACCGAGTCTCTGGCCTCTCTTCACCGTACACTACTTGACATGAAAAACCATGTCCCATTTGGCAGGCGCTTGTGTTCACACTGCGACTGGCCATGCCGAACAGTCAAGTGAATGCAGTGACTACACTTGGCACTGTGACTCCAATGCATTGAAAAAAATAAACATGATCCGTCTCACTGGATTAACTTGCTACTATAAAGATCCTTGCCTTTGTCAAGGGTGCAGTGGACCATCTGCCTCGATCCAACTCTAACCGGTCATGGCAGATGACCTACCCATGAGTCTGGTTACTCGAGGTTTGTACCCGTGAACAATTTTACTTTTTCCTTGCTGCTCTCACCAAATGCTCAGGGGTAAAAGTTGGGTAAAGTTTACAGCCTGCACCTGAGCTACATGAACATTGCCAGAGGCGCTACACATCTTGTCATGAAATAGAAATAACCATTAATACATAAAAATGTATGCTGCTCCCTTTTCTATGGTGTGCAGTGAGGTGAAATACAGTTTCTGTTATATGTTTTATAATTTCTAAAGTAGGGTTGGGTACCAAACTCTTTTAAAGGGATAGTTCAACCAAAAATGTAAATCACTCATTATCTACTCACCACCAGGGCCGGGTCTAGGCAGGGGCAAGAGGGGGCCTGGCCCCCTCAAATAAATGTTGTGCCCCCTCAAACTAAATCCCAATTTATAATAATAATAATATAATAAAGCACAATGCCCCCTCAAGATTTGTGGCTGCCCCCTCATACATGCCTGTCTAGACCCGGCCCTGCTCACCACTATACTGATGTAGGGGTGGGTGAAGTGTTTGAGTCCACTAAGTTTAAGAGTTTCAGGGGTAAACAGCGTTGCAGCCAAATCCAACACTACTGAAGTAACAGGGGACTGATTTTTCAAACAGAAAAAAGACAACAGAAAAAAAATGCCTCCAACTCCTGTGGAGTCATCCAAGTGTCTGACATTCAAATTTAACTTGGAATGGCTTCATGTTTTCAGCAGAAAGAGTTAAGAACCGAAAAAGCTACCGGTATCCGTTCAAATGTGAACGCTACCTAACCCTATCAATCAGTATGATTCCCCTGCACTTTGTGTTGTTTTTTTTATCTCTTTAAACAATGTAGCACATGTTGAATATTTAAGACGCCTTGCAGTGCAGGTGCAGCATCTCTCTGAGATAATTCCTTGTTTTCTTTACTGCACAAGAAAAGTCAAGGAAGTAAGAGTACGAGAACGGGTAATGACAGGTACTATGCTTAACTCACTGCTATAAATCTCTGAGTGGCTGATTACTGTCCTGCCCAGATCCTCTGGGCTTTTAAGCACTCTATGGAATCTGGCATGATGGGAGGGAACATAAAAGTAAGAGATGGACAGACAGATGGAGGAACAAAATACGTATAAGGCACTGCAGGAGGGAAGCCAGAGGAACTACAGCAGATGGGAAAATTGTACATTGTGATGGACAAGGTGGGGTAATGAAGCAGAAAAACAGAGCCAGGTTAAATGGTTTGAGGGTTTAAAGAGTACACAAGGGAAGGAGGACAGAGGTAAAAAAATGAGATGGAAGAGGGAGAAAGAATAAAGGGGGTGTAAACGAGATTAGGAGGTAGGCAAATGATTAAAATACCAACACTAAGTCCAGTATTAGGCCATTTGCCATTTCCTGTGGTTGCAAACCATATAAGCTCTTTCTTATGTGCTGTCTCTTGGCAGGATCACACAGTTCTCAATCAGTGCCTGAGCTGAAAAAATGGAACCAGAAAAATAAAGTAAGAAGCCAAAAAGGGAACATGTAGAGATGAACATTTATTCACAGCAGTTTGATAGTTTAATGTCATTAATGCACCAAATATCTGTTTCAAAGATAAGTAATTTTGGTCTGGGGCTTGGGGCTTTGGTTTAACCATGGACAATAGGGACAATATATAGACATGACGATGAAAATGGATACGATTTCAGAAATGTGTCTGTTTGCTTGTCTGTGTTGGGTCTCTCGATAGGCTTATTTCACCTGGATGTGTGTGTGTGTGTGTTGCATCATGTCAATGTGGGACAAGGGCACACATACAGACTGAGCCATATGTGAGTAGGTACCTTTTGGACAGATTGGGGTTTTGTTGTGCCATTGGCCTCCAGAGAGTCATTTCCCCTCCATCGAGTCATTGTGGATTGGAGGGTTTCTCAGTGCCGTTCTCTCTGAGGTAAAGTTAATTAGGCTTGGCATCATATCTGGACTTCTTGATTTACCTTGTCTCCTCTTTTCTCCTAGTCCTGCCTTCATGTCCCCCCAAACCCAACAGTCTTTCGAAGTCCAAAAATACACCCTCACCATCAGCCTAACTCTGTGAAACTTTCCCTTAACTTTGTCCCTCTGAATTTCTGTCTGACCTCCTTTTTTTCCCATTAGATCAGCACATACAAATTTAATAATGTGATTTAACCTGTGGCCAAATCATAAAACATTTACTTTAAAGATTGCCAGTGTGTTTTTTAATTTTTTTCCTAAATACAATCTTTAGCAAAGGAAAGTAGGAGATGAAAGCAAAACAAAAATGTTCTATATTCATAGATTAATAGGGCCCAGTGTAGATGGTACATTTATATTAAACTTAGCCAGATTGATATGTCCTGTCTAACTAGAACTAGTTAATTAAAATATTTGATGACAGACTTGTTCAGTGCTTGACTAGCTCCAGATGTGTTGTCCCTCTAACTGAAGGGAAGCGTAGCCAGAGTATACTGTATATTCCTCATGATCCCTGGCTTCCAGAATCAGACGTGCTGTCACTTTAACAAGCTCTTTTTATAATTCTTGATTTTTAAAAGCTGAATATCCAAGGTGAATGCGTTTTTTTTTAAAGTTTGGCATAACTCTTGAACTTTGTCAATCACATGAGGAATTAGACATAAATATATCTAGTCTTGTGCCATTTCTCTGCCACATTATCCATTTGCTCCGATGACGGAATCTATATTAGTGTATCACTGCAAAAGAAAAAAAAAAAGATTCAATCACTCACTCTGTGAGTTGGTGAACATAGTGTAAATCAACTGAGAAATGAAAGGATAATTTCATGTAGTGATTCACTTTAGTTCACCTGAAATATGTGTTTATCTGAATTGCAACATTCGTGAATGGCAATAGACTATTCTCCAGCAAATATGCTGTTGATTAAATAACCAAAAAACACTTAAATCCCAAAGATCAGAGTAAAATTCATCCCCTCCAACTCGCTCTCTGTGTTTCCTCTGTATCCTTCTGTAAAGCAATTTCTGTCAATTAAGGATCAAAGTTGTAAGTGTTTCACAGCAGGGCACAGCAGTGACTGAACTGCTGCCGAACAACGGACCCACTGGAGCACAAAATGGATGCCAGACACACTGTTCAGATAACAGGCCATCAGCTGCATATCTGAATAATGAAGTGTCCTGATGTCAAGCCAACTCAGCTCTACCACGCACCTCAGAATAATGTAGCTCTGAATTCACTTAAGGCCAGTCGGTCAGTGAAGACTTCTGATTATTAAGAACAACTTGGCCAACTGTAGTGTTCAGATGAGAAATATATGTTCAGCTTAGAATATCCAGCACAAGGTCAACATTTTGAAAGGAGAACAACTGTATTGAATTCCACCAAAATGGGAATGTGGGTGTGTGATTATTCATCTATATCTCAGTTTGAGGTTAAACAATAAACAAGTGAGTTTACTCACTCACCATACTCATCTCAACCCACGTGCTCTATGTATAGCGTCCGAGTCGAGACAACCAAACAGACAAATATCCACAGCCACTTCACATCTATTTGGAAATTGAGTGGGCTTAGGGTTGAAACTGTCTGACACCCAAGGAGATTGTTAGACACTGGAATGAACAGGTGTGAGTATTCTTTTGAGTCCTCTAGAGTTATGGATTGAAAGCATGAAACAATGTTAAAGAATTGTATTTGCTGTGAAAATGTTGGTTTTTATGGCCTCTTAACATAATCCATTAGGAACCAATTATCCTGTAATTATCAGTGATGGGAGAATAAAGGGTATATAAACAAAGTGTCTGATTAATAATCATCGATGTGAGGAAACTGAGGAACTAAGTTTTCAATGACTTTTGAAATTCTACTGAAAGCTTTAAATGAAGTGTGAAGAATATAGAAGTGGTAGACAAGAAAGAAACCTTAGCTTTGAATCAAGCCCAGCAAGAATTCTCCACAATGTTATCCACTCAACCAGGTGACAAAGACTCACCTTTACTTCATAATATCCTCAAACCCTCCAGAAGTAATGAGATTTGTTGAAGAAAGGCAAATGAAATGAATGTGACAGTGAGCATGGTGTAATTCTATGCATGAGTTGTGTTTTGCCGCTTCATGTTTGTGATATGTGTTTGGGTGTGAAAGTGAGGCTTCTGATTTAACTCCCTGGCTACAGGGAGGAATAGGTCTCACAACTGCCCAGAGCTGCCTGTTGAGGAATAACGCTGTTATGGCAACACACACACACACACACACACACACACACACACACACACACACACACACACAGGTACACTGATCCTGTTTTGACAGTGGTTTTTGGCACAGCTTAACCTTAATCTCATGACTGTGCAGAGAGCGACAGCGAATCGCAGTTTTGACAAGGTGGTTGTTCTTGCCACGATGCTTCACACGGATCTCCCTGCAGGCAGGCCGAGCGGTCACCTCTGATGGTATCACCACACAGGCCACTGGCATCGAACAGCCTGTCCACCATTACCTTGTCTCATACCACTTACCGATTACAGATGGACGACATTCATCAATTGAAATGTCTTCATCTTCCAAACTTTGTGTCACAGTTGACAGGAGCAAGATGGATGTTAAATACTTAATGAGAAAGATATTACGACTCTTTTCTTCTTCCTCCACCTGTTGCCTGCCCTGCTTCCCTTGGATGTCTCATTGCCATCTAATGGGTGTTTAATGGCTTCATTCAGCTGTCCTATGGCTTCTTATACCATTTTATAGATTTATAGGGCTGTCTGTTGGAATCTTTTTTGTCTCTTTTGGAATTATCTTCCAGTTTGGTGAAATATTGAGGCCTCTCTTTGTTTATGTCCTGGTTTCCTATGTGCAATATGTGCATTTCCATTTGGAGATAATAAGAGGAGGTTAAACATTGTCTTGATGTATCCTCAGGGTCCATATACCTCAGCAGCGGTGAGAAGCAGAAAAAGATATGAATGCTTTGGTAATTGTATTTAATAGCTCAACAACAACAAGAGCAGAGACAGACCTGTAGTAATTTGCAGTAGAAAGGTAACCTTTACATATATGATTAACTCATTTAGTTATTATGTCTGAGAACTATGTTCCTGGGATGTCCATTGTAAATATTCTCGGAAACATGACAATAAATAAATAATTCTTCATTTTGTGATGGCTGGGTGTAGCTGGGCCTAAGACATAGGCTGTGTGCTTCAGTCATGTTGACACCTGCATAATTCAAACACAGAAATGATTGCTCAGTTATTACTGTGGATGGGCAGAAGGGAAAGGGGCGCAAAAGAGAAATAGGATGACTGTAAATGTGTCATAATGGAATTTGGTATATTGCAGGTAAAATGTCTTACACCACTGGTAAGATGCTAATAAAAGGGAGCTTTGCTTAGACATGAAGGGAAAAACAGACAATAGAGACTTGCTTGTACCTGTGTCTTTTAGGGTTGCTGTTATTTTATGTAGTATTTTTGGTAGGTACGCGTATTTATCTGTAAATTTGAAAGCAATGTCAAAAAGTAGAAATAGAAATAGAGTAACTGTAAGAAATGCCTCATGTCCATGTCTGTTCATAGCTCAGGTAATGGGCTGTAGGTTGTCATGGAGTGCCTTTTGATTCAGAACTGTTACCTACTTATATGCCAGTGCTGTCATGTCGTATTGACTTTCTCATCGGCATGGGCTCAGCCAGGCTATCCTAATGAAACATTATAACCTTCATGAAGGGAGGATTTATTACAGGACTGTAGTATTGGACTGCATTAGTTTTAACTAGATGTACCTAATAAACTGACAACTGAGTATATGCAGTCCTCTTTGACAGCTCCTTACTTGTCTTGTATGTCCTTCCCGCTGACAGTCCTCCTGTTTTTCTCTGTAACCACCTAGTGTGTCAGTGTCATTATCTGCTCAACAGTGTGTTTCTGAGGAGAGGACTTTGGAGTAATGTGTGTCTGCGTGTGTGCATGCATACGGGGAGGGCTATGACCTTGGTTTGTTCCATGAATGCAGTGTTTTTATGGCAATTATCACTGAGGTGAAAATTAATATTAGGTGCTTGTTCGAGCAGGAGTGGTGGAAACACAAACAGCCCCAGTCAATAGCAGGCAGTTTGACATTAGCAGTAAATGTGTTGCCCGAGCCGTAGTTCACTATGGCTTAGTGCTGTGTGAATGTATGAATGTCCTGCAAAGCTTTAAGTGGTTGATTTGACTGGAAAGAGCTATACATTCAAACCATTATCAACATGTGTGAATAGAAATCTTTAAACACAAGGTGCTCTTGTAACCATTGAAGCAAAAACTAAAAACTCTGTAGATTAGTGCAGGGGTCTTCAATGTTTTTCAGGCCAAGGACCCCCAAACTGGTGGAGAGATGGAGCAGGGACCCCCTACTATATATATTGTATAAAATTGTGTTTTATATTAAACTGGGCCTAGTGCCATAGCTAATAAAAAATTATAAAAAATTAAAAAAATTGTCTAATCAGCCAAAGATTTCGTGACCCTAGATTTCGTGTACCTGCAGTACCTCCGCGGACCCCCTAGGGCTCGCAGACCCCCTGTTGAAGGCCTCTGGATTAGTGCATTGACGTCTACTGCCTCTTTCTGTAACTTCCACTCTCGCTGTGTTGACCCACCCAGCGGTGTGATGGTGAGTGGGCTGCGGCAACATGCAGGGCTTTTAGCCTCAGAAAGCCGTGTGAGTGGCTTCTCAAATCAACACATGGGTGGGCTGTCTGTCTAATAGTCCTCCCAACATGGCAACAAGAGCCTGACATAACATCAGAGTGCTTAAAGAGCAACAACGTCCCCCGGCCTTTCCCAGATGACCTGTAATACTGGCTCCACTGCAAAGAGTGAAGCTGCTGGAGAAAAAAAGAAAAAAAGCTGGAAGAAATCAATATTATTCACAGATTTATGTATTTATTGAATTAAATCAAAAAGTAAAATGATACACCACACACTTGACCCCTGTGAGTGAAGTCTAAGGTCGAACTGGGTTTGTTTTTGAAAGCCAATTGGCATTTAAATATAAAACAGTATGCAGACTGGAACTTTCAATTGTCCATTGATAACATGAAAAACAAATTTAGATACTCATGCATAGCAGAATTATGATCACAGTGTCTACTTTGAACCGGATTATATATCAGCTTCCTGTACACATTCAGAAACAGTGTATTGTTAATATTTTACACATCAGTTAAATTATTTTGCTGTTCCAGATTTTTCATACGTCCACACTCCACACAGCTATAACACTCACAGGGTTAGTTTATCAAACTGAATAAATACTACAACCGTTATTTTCATTCGAACAAAGATTCCTTGAATCCTGACAGGATTTCTGACTGTGTTTTATTCTCTAATTCCATCACTGCTGCAACTCAACCCAAACACCTGATGCTTTTATTAGAAAGAAATACACACACACATATATACAAGCTAACATTTGTTTGTTATTTTCTATTACTACAAATGGATAGCCAAGTCAATCTGACCTCATCACACGTTTAATCCTTTCATGCTCTCCTCCCTGCTTGTGTTGCACAGTCTGGCATCACCTTAACTCTTTAATCTGAATCACATATTCATATTAGTTGTTTCATCATCTGACAAAGCAAACAAAATCAGTAAGTACATCATAAATTCTGCACTCATTTACAATAACTGTTCCTCGATTTAGGTTAAACAGTGTTTTTTCAGGGTCAAACCTTGGTATATTGCCGTGGTAACCGATGGTGCAAACCTAACCTGCTCTGGAGCAGATTGTTTTCCACATAACAGATCAACATGAGTAATGAGACTCCTGAGTGACCAATCAATTCTCTTGGCAAACAGCATCAGCAATTAGAAGAGGGTAAGGTGTCCAGAGACCCACAAACCTATTTGGTTTCTCCATGATGATGTTGTACATGAGAAATATAGATTCTTCTCAGAGGTAATGACTTAGCCGTGTTTACTTCTTGAGCAGTGTTGCGCAGTTTGTTGCTTCTGAGTCATGTGCTAATCCCACAATGATCAGAATACCACACCATTGTGTCTCTTCGGCAACACAGTGGTTTAACGTTGACTCATTAAGACAGATCCTAAACAAATGTAGCCTGTGGGGAGTTGCCACTTCCACCATGGTCTGATGAGACACCTGGTTTCATCCCTCCAATGTGTTTGGGGCCAGGGGCCAAGGCGCAGACTGTTCTATTATATCCATTAAGGGGTGACCCTCATTATTGTAGACAACCAGCACTCAGCAGAAGTCTGCTTCTGTGAAGAAGGGCTCCCTCCTGTCGTCTCCCTTCGTTTTTAAATTTGATTCTGTCCTATTGGCTGCAGCAATGTCAAAGACATTTATGATGCGTTTTTATACCAATATCATCCCAGAACAGAGACAAGCCTTGTTCTTGTTATACTTATAAAATATGAAAGTGAGCCTACTTACCATTTGGATATTGGACACGGTTTGTCATACACATCATAAGAATATGATTGTATTGTATAAGCAACACACTTATACAATGGAATGCACACACAATTTTTAAGTATAGTCAAATTTACCGGTGTCCTATCAATTGGATAGTGATATTATAAACCTCTTACCTTCACATTCACAGTCTGAGTCTTATAAGCAAACATGCAGTGCTTAACTCCACAAATAACTAACAACAACTAACTATGAAATGTGGTTATTGAATTGTCTGTGCCTGCAAGTGAGCTCCATCTTCCTTGTCTTTGTTTGTGCATTGCAGCATTTCTTTGTGTGTTATTGCCACCTCTTGAATAGTGAAACCATTCATAGGTTACATATAACATCATCTGTATATACATAAACAAATAAACCAAAGGATAGAATTACATTTCGCATTAAAAGCTGAATATCCACCTTTTTAAATAAGGGCCTGATTCTCTCTGCAGTTCAGGTAAATAAAAGGATGAGCATTTACAGTGAGTAAAACATGAGACAACCAGGTGAGAGGAGATGTCACAGCAAGAGAGAGACACAGCCAAATGCCACAGATGGCTACAGTAAAAAAAAAAAAAGACACAGAAAGGGGGACTGTTAAAAGTGAGAGAGATTGAGTAAACGAGCTCCGTGTAGAGAAGAAGAGAGCGAGGGGAGAGCGAGAGCAGCGTGAATGAGTGGGATTAGCCTGAAAAGTGAAGGATTAGCCGGGCTGAAAGGAGTCCCCTTAACATGGAGCCGAGGAGCCAGCGTCAACAAGACAGCATGCAGATAGCTGGATGGGTTAAAGCCAACACAACTGAATCCTGCTAACAGCATATAGCAGACAGCCACCACCGAGAGGAAGGCGAGAACCAGCTGGGATATTTAGATGCAACACAGGGTGGAGGAACAGACTCACGTCGGCATCCTAGAGTGTGCTAATGCTGTCTGCTTAAAAGGAGGGTGCAGGATGAGTGTGGGATGCTGGGCATGGGTTTCTGATGGTTTCTGCTCGAGAATGGTCGGATATATTCCACCGACTGCTAGTGCATAAACAAACTACCTGACGAGAAAACAAGCAAAGAGCGTTTCAGGTATTTAACACGAGGAGGATATGTAGGTACAAATCAAATCAAAAGGGTTGAAAGATCATTTGGGTTATCTCATGTTCAGTGTCCAAGTAAACATCTAGTCACTGCTCTGGACCTTAGAACTAAAGCATAACACACAGCATCTACATTAGGAGAATAGAAATCCAATCAAGGGACATTTGACCTTTTGTATTAATTTGAGGGAAATAAACAAATGACTGAAAACATATACTCAAACCATATGCAATGTTCAGAAACGCTTTGCTTTGTCAAAAGGTCTGACGGGAGATGGCAGTGATGACGATGTTATTACTCACAGTTGATTTTAGCCAAAAGGACTTGCTCAAAGAAATCCTCAACCTTGGTACAGCCATTTATGGCTTGCGAAGACAGTAGTTCCTCCCTCAAATCAAACTTGATCGTGATCCCACACAATCATGTTATCTAACGATCATGTTGCAGTGAGCATTAACTAAGCTGTAACCATGATATTAACCTTTCCAGATTGTTTTATTAATATATAGTGCAATGGAGAGGCAGAACAATTCAAGGAATCATCGAAATAATGCAAATACTTCATAAACTGTTTCACATTAAGCAAATTCTTTTCCTTTTGTTCTATTCCTGTAATCTGATTTATGTCAAGGCGAATCAGCTGTGCTTTTAAGGTGTTTATAGCCCAAAACACAAGAACTGTAACTACAAATGAATGTAGTAAAAATACACTGTGCGCTACACAACCTGTGTAGATAGCTTGATTGATTCAAACAGTGGGTTAAAAAAATAAGTGCATACAGCACCGAAAAAAACAAACCTTGGAGCTTTGCTTACATAACACAAGTTGGGCTTCAGTGCAAATAAGTGGCAAAAGGTGCATAGTCCACAAAGTGAGCATTAATGTGGATTAATGCTTCCACAGAAGAGAAACCACAGAATGAATAATTACTGGAGAGGTCTAAGCACAATAAAAGGCTGTGGCTTTTACTGTGCTTGTGCCAACTATGAGAATACTGAACACAGAGAGAAACTGGAGCAATATAAAGTTTGATTTAGGGAACAATAAAGTTGTGTTTGTAAAAAAAAAAATCAATTGCATTCTCAAATTTGCAAATATTTCATATTGATTATTCTAAGACATTTTTATATATACTGTCAAAGGTTAGTTTAGAGTAAAGTCATTGGAGAGATATTTTGAGGGTAACAGGATGGTTCATTCAGCTCTTGTTGGCAGCAATGTCCACAGGAATCTCTCCAGTCAGAGCGGCAGAACTAATTGCAGTATCGATGCAGGATGGAGTACATCTACCATCACACCACAAAGCTGTTAGGTTTGGTTTAACTGCTGGTGGGAACAAGGAAGTGGAGTCAGTGCTTGTGGCGTAGTATTTACATTACAGATAACTCTCCAGTCAGTCCACATCAAGTTAAAATGCAGAGTGGTGAAGGAGTGCACGGTGTCTCTGTGGTATAAATAGTCTTATTCTGGGCTCCCTGTGGTGTCTCTAAGGAATATGATGAATAATTCGGAAGTTCACGTTGCAGTCATTGCACCAACAAACAGACACACAGTCAAAGAATATGCACATACATAAATACAGAGTTACACACATTTTGACACGTTCCGAATACATCTTTACGAAAGACGCATTCAATGCAGCGTATTACAGCTTGAACTGCACACTGTAATGGCCACCCACTGAAGTCAGGAGCTGTGAAATTTCACAAGTTGCTCCCTCTCAATGAAAATTCTCGGAAGTTAGTTGACAGAACTTTTCTTCAAAGACATATTTGATGGTGTTTAAGTTCGCTGATGGAAGTGTGAGAGTGAAAAGGAGGGAGAGAGACGAAGCAGAGAAAAACACATGGTTACATACAGTAGTTGTGATGCTGCATGTCAAAATGTCTGTGAGCTGAACACAATCCTATTATTACATGATACTTTCATGAGGATTTAACAAAGTCATGGAGATGGTGTTTGCCTTCCTGCTGCAGTGCTGCACCACACCCAGCCTTCAGCTGGGACAGCAGGGCTAGACAGAAAGAGGCCTGCCGCGAGCTGTTACAACTTCCGCGATGATTCAGCCAGATTATTTTTTCGCAACAATTCATTATTAATAGCAAATTCCAACTGACCTTGGCTCAACTGGATCCGGAGCAACTTTCATCCCCATAACTCCCCGGCAAATATCTCAGAGTATATGAAAGAGGCTTGTCCTGCCAAGCAGAATGACAGCATGAGTCACTTCAGCAAAAGCACCCAAACTACTTGCGTTCAAGTGACAAAGGCCTCCAGGGGCAGTAGTTATTATGATGTGAGTAAAGGAGGAAGTGTCTCTTAGGCGTGATTATGCAGCCACAAACAACAGGAGGTCGGGGGGGAACGGATGGGTCAACAGAATGCCAGACTTTAACAAGGGAAACTGCACTTTGATCCTGTGTCCTGGCAGCAGAGCAGGTCGTTGGCTTTTAGCCGTGCACATGATTATTCCCTTGTTTTAAAAATGTTATAAGACAAACCTGAACAAAACGCTTATATTAACTACATTTTTTATATTGTCCCAAAACTCAACCAGGTTACAATTTAAAACCCTTACACGATGGACAAGTTTATTTTTCAAATGATTTGTAGTTTTTTAAAGTGCTTATATGATTGTGTCATCTTTTATGGGCATCCGGTCAGAAAACGCATCTCTGTGTTGCTTTAGAGTTAAAGCTACATATATATGTGTATATATGCAAAGTACCCACACGCAGGCAAACACACACATGTTGCTAGTTAATATTTGTGGCCTAATATCAGCTCTGACCTAAGAAAACAGAATAATACCAAAAAGAAGACGTAAAAAAGGCTTAATTTTTATAATATGACAGCTTCAGGGTTTGTCATGTCTAATTTCTGTTCTTTTCAATCTATATATTTAATTATATGAGCTAAGAAGTGGAAATAAACATCTGTCTCATTTCATTTTCCTTCCTGACTGGGCAGCCTGTGCTCAATTGTGCTCTCACTCATTCTCTGTTTGTCTGACTCTTTTCCATCTCTCCAACTCTCTAAATGAAAGAGGCTTTTAGCTTTCCAAAGAGAGAGCTGGCGGCCCAGCTGTCCACTTTAGCATTAAACAAATTGTCAGTATACACTGACGCACACACACGCACACACAGACATGCATGCACGCTCATACAGGAGTCCCTTTCTCTCGCTCTCCGTCTTCCTCTCGATCTGGCTCCCGTCTATTCGAGAAGGTCAAGTATGTGTTGCGGCAGCCTCACATATGCCGGGGGATCCGTAATTTACAGCCATCCAGGAGGGAGCCGAGCTGCCCAATCAGACAATTAACTCCGCTCCGCAAAGGCCAGTGCAATTTCATCTTCCACACTTATTACCACACATACACACACTCACACACACACACACTTACGTGAAGCCTTTAGTTGCACTGTTAAGAAGGACCCTACATTGATTAGATTTATTCCTGGGCCAATAGACCTAATCCTGATTCTTAACTTCAACCTGAACACAAATGTCCATGCACAATGGGCGGCCGCAGCTGCCAGAGTCGGCGAGTGTGTTTCAGGACTTCAGCTGCTGAAAGGTGTGTGTCAATAATAAAGTCAATGACTAAATTACTAAGCCCAGATCCCCTGAAGGACGCAGCTCACAAAGCGAGCTAATGGTGCATTCATGTGCTCCCCAACTTGTAAAGTCAAATATTTAAAGGTTTATGACCAGGAAATTGCCCTTTACCAGCTCACTAATTGTAAATTCCACATGATGAAACAGAGCAGGTGTCCTTTACACACATGATAGCTGACCAGCGCTAGCCGTTTATATGCCCTCACACTTCTTGTTTCTTTGGAAAATCATTGTGTTGGACAACAAGTACATTATGATAGTTTATTAGTTAACATTGTTTGCACCTTGCAGCACATTTTCATAGTTTATGTGAACAGTTAACTGTCCGTGCTCCAGTCAGACAGCCAGGTTACCTTTTACATGCGTATTCGCAAGGGCAGGGAAACTCCTTGGAAGCGTCATGTGACTCTGCGGGTTGGGATTCAGTGGGATCCTGTCACTGAAGAAACCATAAATAATACATCAATGTGTCTGTATCTTGCTGCTGGGATATGTGGTATTTTGATCATGGCACACACATTTTACCAGGGGGCGGCTGTGGCTGAGGGGTAGAGTGGTCGTCCTCCAGCCTGAAGGTCGGCAGTTTGATCCCCAGTCTGACCCATCTGCATGCCGAAGTGTCCTTGGGCAAGATGCTGATACACTGTATGAATGTGTGTGTGAATGGGTGAATGTAAAACTGTACTGTAAAGCGCTTTGAGTGGTCATCAAGACTAGAAAAGCGCTATATAATACAAAACCATTAACCATGTCCAGCGCAAGCATTTCAGACTCTTTGACTGTTTAAATCAGAATAAGGTTAATAATTATTTTATATTTTCATATAAATACAATTTGATTAATACATATCAATATATATGATCAAATGTTAAAAATAATTCAAAACTTTGCTGATTTCAGCATACACACAAAATCTGATACTGGCAGATTTTGCTGTGTAGGCCTTCTGATTTGCCAGATGCTGTCATGGTCACACGTCCGAATTTGGAGTTGCCAAAATTACACTTGATCCTTGATTAAATGATGTGGTGCACTATTGCTAATGGAACTGTTAAAATGGAACAAAATTAGCTGTTAATTAATGTGCTCACTCTACAGGAGACCAGACAATTAGCAAAAGAGGGAGAAAAGCTCCCATTAAACCTGTTATTCACTTAGATTTTAGACAATAACAATGCCATGTAGGTGCCAATGCTCGTTCATCTGTGTTTCAGTCGTATTTGTATTTGCTTTGAGGCATTTGTGATGTTTACTCCCCCTAATTTTGATTTCATTGATAGTTAAAGAGAGTTTTGCCCTCACTTTTCCTCCCTGGTTACCTAAAGGTGTCTCTTTCAGTCTGAGCGCCAACTGGCACAAAGAAAAAAAATCTGTATTTTGTTAGGATTTCTCCGCAGCCTCTACGGGAGGTGAAAAACATTCAAATCTAAAAGCCTGTAAAGCGTGGGATCACAAATGAGCTGCTTTTGTGTGTTTTGAAATACCAGGAGGATTGTGTGATTTTAATCGTCAGTAGAGATGTCAGACGCGCCAAACAGGTAATGGAGGAGAGGAGCAGAGGGAAATGAGACGACAGGGATGGAAACAGAGGAGACAATGTTGTGGAGCGACGTGGCAGGAAATTGGACAAATCTCCTATTTTTGGAGCAGCTGATTACAGGGATCATATTCAATAAGAAAGCAACTGTTCAGTTGTATGGGCTGTCAGCGGGTCAAATGAGACGCAGCGGCACTGAGAGTTATGCATGAAAACAAATGAGAGTGAGTGAAGGACTGTAAGAGAAGACAAATGAAAACAAGAACAGCTACAAAATGCCATTACAGCTATCAAATGAATCAGGCAATTACAATAACTTACCAAATTCTACTGCTGTGAACATTTGTTTAACTGATATTTTCTGGAATGAGGACATTATAAAAAAGCTACATCAATTTGTGTTGTACTACTTCAAAAAGAAATTGGTCTTTATTCTTTATCTGGCAGTACACTGACTTTAATTGGGATGTTAAATAAATCTAAGTAAGTAAAGATGAAACTAGAGTGGCACTGAGTAGAGCACATATCTCTGCAGAGGCCTAGCAACCCTCCTTAAATACCGCACCAAATCCATCATGATCATTTAAATATAGTTCTACAACTATGGACGATTCATAAAACTGTTGATTCCCTCCTGAGTCCACATCATCTCAGCTATGGTGGTAGTTAAAGGTGTGTAGCCTGATTTGCTACATTACAGCAGCTGAAAGACCACAATTAAATCATCCATATCTGAATTTGTATATGGATCTCCACCAATTTGGACACACACGTCAATATCAGACCCCAAAATATATGTAATTGATTTTAATGGAGATCTATGAATTATTCCTTGCAAGAAAAAATCTCACAAAGACTCCCCAACTCTTCCACCAAGTCATGTCAAAATGTCTTTAGTAGTTCTTATCCCACTAAACCTTGCACACTGGTCTCTTAAATCCAGCATCTCAGTCTCTAATTGAGCCACCGAAGTGGCTTCAATGCTAAAAGTCATCTGCTATGTTTGTCTGTAGAGTTAGTGGCACTCACTGAATGTCCTTGATGTTGTGATCAATACATTACTTCAAACATTTGCATTTCTGGATAGTTTGTCAATCAACTGAGCATGTTTGAAGAACATTGATATTTAACACTGCTCCACAGCACTGCTAGAGGTCAGAACCAGCACATGGCTCATTTAATAAATGTCCCCTTTTGCAGTTGAGGGACATTTCTTCCTGCAGGAAGGAGCATTAACTGAACATAGAGAGAAGCAATGACAGAGAAATTAAATCACACCGAATAGAAAATGATAGAAATAAGATAGTACTCCGGAAAGGGAAAAAGAGAGAAAGAGGGAGGGGGGAAAGCAGAGCAGCAAAATAAAATGGGAAGACAGGTACAGTAAAAACTGAGACACTAATCTGTTACAGTCCAGCTCTAACTGCAGATAAGGGGAAACTCCCATGACACGCAAATTTCTTTACTAAGTTAAATTAATGGCACAGACTGACACTGCAGACACCAGATAGATGGTCAGACAACCTGTGACTGCACGCACCTGCAGCACTACACATCATTCACCCCCGTCAGATCTCCCACTGTCATTTGTTTCACCCACATGCTCCGTCTCCATACGTGAAGGCCCCCCCAACACTGTGCTGCCACAGAACATCTCCAGCCCTGACAGGTTTACAGAATTTAAGAGACATAAAAGCACAATTCATCACAGAAACAATGTATTTAGCTGTACACAACAGTGAACTACTTCCAACCCTCTGTCTTGTATCAAAATAATGCTTCATGCTTGTGACTCTGGCTGTATGTTCCAGCTGTGTCGGTTTCTACTTGAGTGAAGCATCCGCGATCAACTTCTCAATAAATAAAGTCAGATAAATATTACAATGCATCCAGCCAAACTAACCAAATCAGTGACATTCTACCTTCACCAAAAATGCTTCTAAAATATATTCATAATAATGTGGTGGTGCAGCAGGGAGAAAAGTGAGAGACCATCTCCTGACACCAATGAAATTACGATTCTTCTCCATGCTTTTGGGCTGTGGGAGGAAGCTGGAGTACCCTGGGAAAACCCACACAATGAGAAGATGCAAATTCCACACGGTAAGATGTAACTCCGTGAACCAATGTGGCACTAAATACATTTATTTCAAGAATTTATTTATTAAAAAAATCGTTTTGCCTGTAAAGAAAATTCAGCCAGCGAATATATCTCAAGCTGCAGTTTTGTTTTATATAAACATATTTTCTAGGAGACAGGGTTGGTCAGTCATTTGGAAAATAGCCCCTGTCAAATTCAAACTTTCTCATTTTCTCCTCTTTAAAGAAAACTATAGGAGAATGGGAGAGTCTTGCCGAAGAGGACTAACACTACTGACCTCTGCTTGCGTGTGCATGCATGTGTGTGTCAAAGGTGTGAGTGAGTATGTGGGAGACAAGGTGCTGACGTGCAAGCAGAGCTGCCTGCCGCCATTAATGGACAGCTAATATGAGTGAACGGTTAAAGTAGAGGCCGCTTCGTGGGCAGATGGAAAATCGATAGCCTATTAGAGTGTACAGAGCAGGAGGGACATGAGGGGGAGGATAGGAGGGGGGTTGAAGGTGACGTGGCTCAGTTAGAAATAGGAGGAGGTGAAAAGGAGGAGAGAAGGAAGCGATGCAGGAGGAGGGTAGAGGATTTTAAATCATTATTCAAACATTTCTGAGGGAAAACCCCCCCAAACTAATGAACTGAAATGGGGAAAATGATTGTTGTAGCGTGCACACACACACACAGGGTGAAGGCAAATAGACTCATAATAATGGATGTTGCAATACATATAGCATTTAATATACAGCTTTTCAGATCCACTATCAGAAGTCCATGCACCCAGTCCTTCACCTACTGCTGCAGCTTGTTGATGTGCGCTGTGTTATTTTAACGATTCCAGGTTCTTTTCTGGTTTCGTTGACAATGGAATTCATCTGACATTTGTGCCAATAGCACACAGCGACTTGAACCAAATAACACAAAATGCAGCTGAAACGCAGACTGTGTGGGAGGCAGAGAGGAGACGAGAGTGAAAGCTGGAGGGGAGTAACGATAATGAGAGGAGAGTCCAGTTTCTCTGCGTGTCCGCTAGCCTGCGTAGCCTCTAGCCGGCTATTAGGAGCTGCAGCACAACCACGAGGCTCTGTGACAGTCAATTAAACCTCTTTATCTGGGATGCCCGCGTCTCTTTTTTCTCCTCCTCCCCCTCCTCCTGCCTGCTTTCTTTACTGCATGCCCTTTCCTTCTGGTGTCTTTATTCTTCCTGCTTTCCACTTCCTTCTCCCCCTTTTCTGCCTCCTCCTGAAGTCCAAATAAGCTTTGTTCACTACCAAAGGCTGGCCAGGCATAATTGTGTTTACACACGGAGCCTTAACAAGAGCTGTGTGTATGTGTGTGTGTGTGTGTGTGTGTGATATGCCTTTGGCCTAACTGCTATCTGGGAAATGTAGCTTCTGTTAAGGCTGTTTGGGAAGTCAAACTGAGGCCAAGTGTCTTGCCTTTGGTGACTGATGGGACGTGCTCACTGTACAGTACGGTAAAAGAGAGAGACAGTCTGAGCGCAAGTTGATTTGGGTTGAAATTGCTTGATTTTGTGAAACGTATCCAAGGGAAAAGGAAACTTTGCTGATGCTTTCTGTTGAATGCACAGTACAGTTTAAACAACAATAGACCCTGAAGGATGTGGTAACTGGGTTCAGACAGACAGTATCTCTAGATCAACAAAAAGCTGTCCCCTAATTTATTTCAATAAGGAAAAAAAAATCCCAGGGTTGTAAAGTGTAGAGCATGTTGCTGCTGTTAAACCATTTTTTTATTTTTCTTCTGCACAGAGCTGTTTATGGTGTAAATGCTCAGCCGCATTTGTGAGCAGCAGAGACTCATTCACATAGACTGTCTATACATTTCATTTGAAAAATTGCCAGAACCCAGGGCGGAAGATGACCCAGATTTTGAACAAAATAGATGCCAAAGTCAGGGAAACCAAGACATAAGGTACCAATATATGATGAGTTTCAGCATGTTCAAAATTTGTATTCAATACCACAGAGCAGGACGGGTCAAAATGAGGTGTATAGTGTAGTAAAAGAGAGGAGCAGTTTTGTCTTTGCATGACATTCCCCGCCCGGAGAGCATCCGGAGTTTGTGAGAGAAACCATCACAATGTACAAAAATGGGCTTCAGTACAATTCACATGAGCAGTTCGTCGTGTGTGGTCTAAATACGCAGGCGCTCGACATTCAGAGCTGCTGTGGCCTCATTAAGCAGAGCCGCCACTGCCGCACGGAGAAAGCAATTAAAGGGAGGAAAGACGACAGTTACACGATGGCTGAAGGGAGCTCGCATCCTGTCATCTGCTCTGTGTGTAAGTTTTATCAGCGCCGTCCACCTGTTTATCCTTTACTGTCTGTTTGATCAGTGCCACACAGGTTGTGTACGGGACGACTAGAACAAGGGTTTGTGTTGTCCTCACAAGTTTATTGGACTCCACATGGAATTATCATTATCATTTTTATTATTGGTTTCAGTGGTTTGGGATTTCATTGCCAGATGGTGTAGTGTTTTTCGGGGGTTTTCAATGAATGAAAGATCCCATTTTGCCTGATTTAATGGCATGAAAAGAATCAAGATTTAGCACAGGCCCGCTGATGATCATAAAAAAGGTGTAATAACAGAGATTTGCCCTGACAAAATGTGAAAGAACTCATATAACACTATGACCCGTCGTGATTGGTGCCTGCAGCTTCTCCCAATCACAGGGCAGAGAGAAGGGAGAGAGAAATAAAGGCACAGAGAAGAAGGGTTACAGCAGAGGTAAAAATGTCAAAAATAATTTGCAATTGCAGAAATAAGGTTCCTTGTCTTGTCTGCTTAGAAATGATTGGATGATATGGGTGATAATAATTGATTCTAATTTAGCCTCATATTATGAGACAGCAGAAAAAGAGCAGGAAGGCAGGTCAGAGAAGCTGCTGGTGGAAGGACGGAGAGAAGGAGGCAAGGAAATGGCGGAAAATAGGGTGGAGAGGAAAAAAGAAAAGAAAACAAATAAGCGTGTGTTTCAGTAGACGTTGAAGTTAGTGACCCGGAAGGACGAAAAGCAACTCTCAGCCAGGGGCCATGCATGTGTGTGTGCGTGTGTGTTTCTGTCTGAGGTAAGTGTACACTTGATCGTAGCGTGAACAAGCATCGACCCGCAGGTTTCCTCCCTGTATTTTGCACCGGCACATTTGAAAGCTTTTACCACTTCTCTCCCTTTAACAGCCTAACACTCCTTCAGAAAATCCTTAATATTAAAAATGAATGATAAAATAAATAGAGACACGTCCGGCATAGAACATGACCATATGAATGCACTGCTCACATTAAGACTCACACAATTACTTAAATGCTACTAACCACAAAAAGCACAACGCAAAAAAACACAAAACTTCTAATGGTACTACTTTGAACAATACGTGAGGACAACAGTTGTTTGTGTATATCTGTGTCCCCTTGCACATGTTTTCCACATTCATTGCATTCATTTCCTCACTAGCACAGGAACGAGATTTCATTTTGGTAATGCATATTTATTAACCTTAAGTAAAAGAAGTTACAATGTACAATGTTAGCACCAAAATTTAAATGCAAATTCTTGCAAATTGAATTTACCTACCATCCCAAGGCGCATTAACGTACACTGCAGTTGGACTCCACTGGACTTATTACTTTTATTTATGTTCTTGTATTACTAAAGAACAGCAAGAAATGCATTTCTCATTTAATATTACCCGCTATAAAAGAAATGACAAAGAGAGCGGTTTTGGATGTCTGTAACGGAGATAAAGACAGATTACCAAAACATGCAAGATTGTCAACTATGGACAGGAAAGCATCAGATCGTGACCATCATCCACTGTGGCAGCGTTTTGCTGGAACTCGCAACAAAATACAACATCAACTTCTAATTCTGTTAGAATACATTTTTCAGGAAACAAATTAGAGTATAATGGTATTATTTACAGTGATGAAGGAAAATAAATCTAACCTATGATGCTATCTATTATACTTTTTTTGTTAATGCAGGAAGTAAACAAATGAAGAACATACACATGATTGTGCGCGAGGATGATTCTTCTCAATGTAGACATATGTTATAATAAGTCGCTAAAAGCGTCAGCTAAATGAAATGTAATGTAATGTGTGTGTGTGTGTGTGTGTGTGTGTGTTAAGATAAACTTTATATTTCAGTCTCTCTCTCTCTCTCTCTCTCTCTCTCTACCTTTGTAGATTATACATTCGGCAGTGATGAGAGTCTAATTTTCGAAGGCGGCATCATTATTAGATGAGCACAGACTCTTGTAGCCATCTCTTGTATGGTCACACCAATGCAACATGTGTGTGTGTGTGTGTGTGTGTGTGTGTATTTATGTGTTGTTCTATATCTGGCTATCTTCGGGAGTGCCCTGTGAGCTGATGGCTTACGACACCTGCACTCGCTTCACCTGAGCCTCAAAAGCGATGTGTGTTTGCGTGTGTGTGATTAAATATTGACCAGCGCATCACCCTCTACTGCAGCACGAGAGCCTGGAAAGCTGCATGCGTTCAGTGAAGAAGACGTCCCACGTCTTTCTCACCTGTACTCTATATTTGTTTGACTAAGACCGGTGCTGTGGGAATTCCATTCAAAAGATAAATCTCTCTTGTTGGCCCAGTATTTTATCAGAAGACAGATGCATTTATCAACACTTTGCAACTAGCCAGGTCCAATCCATATGTTGTCTGTTACTACGGCTTTTAATCCACATTTTCATCATGATCATTATCATGATCATTTATACATGAAACGATTTACAGAAGGAAACAGCCGTCACCAGTTGAGAACATATGTGATGAATTGGGTGATGATCTCATCAAATTAATCATGGACAATATGTAAATCATAATCATCCTGAGGAGAAGCCCCCCTCCCTTCAATTAGATTGGTTCCATAGTTTTTGTGTGATCCTGCTAACAGACGGAAAGCAGTGAAAACACAAGCACCTTGACGGACATAAAAAATAATCAAAAGATGACAAAGCTTCTGGAGATGCAGCATGATTGTGGGATCAGTTGATTTGAAAAGGTAGACGTCCATTTTTTTTAAGGGGCAATTACTCCAGATTGGTTCCTTGTTTAATTGTTGTTATTGAGAGCATCTGTAAAGCATCAGTGTACCCATCCATGTATTGTTTTTATTCGTTCGGATGAACATACCTGCAAGACACAGTCACACAATATGATGTGTGGTTGGACTGAGCAGAGTTAGGGTCACTGCAGGAGTCACTGCAGGAGAAACTATATCTCACAGTCCATCAGCAGGTCTGTACCAGAACGACCACCTGTGTCAGACATGGCAAACTTTTCCTCTTTGAGTCTGACTTTCTCTGTGAGTGGAAACAAAGTAGGCTTTATATAGGTACATCACAACACAACACCCCCCCCACCCCCCCAGCCTCAGTGGCAGCGCATCCACCCACACGGCGCAACGTTCTCACACCATTGCCTGGAGTGTGCAAGGGAGCAGGAAAGAATTTCACAGCTATTACAAATTCTGTTGTCTCTGTCTTTGGGACAGCACCAGCCACCCAATTAACCTTTGGTCAGAAGTCACACACACACACGCTCATATTAAGAACATTTTGTTTGAAAAGGAATCAGCACTGCTGTCACCCGTTCAGTTACCTGTTACCTCCTGAAAGGGTCTCATGTCGTGGGATTCTACAGACTAATGGACATATCCTTGCCTTTGCCATTTTCAACGTCTCTTCTCGCTTTCTTGCCTCATTAGTGAAGTATTTTTCTGTTTGCACATAACAATCAAAGATGCATCTACACGCTTGAATTCACAAAGTCTATTTAGGTTCACAATTTTTAGAAAATGTGTTTATCCTAGTTGTACTTACTTTTGAGAAATAAGTGGAGAAATAAAGGTGAACACAACACAAGGGCAAAGATAAGCATGGCTGAGATTGGCATAGATTAGTATGATTGTATGTGTTGGAGTTCATCCAATTGTCCAGTGCTTATTTACTGTAGCCTTCACGTTGCCTGTTGTTCACCTGGAGCACCACAGTGCCCTGAACACTGGCCGCACGAAGGACAAGATGAAGGACTAGATGTTATCTCAATGAGTTTATAGTCCTAGCTACAATGTGTTTTTCATGTAAGTAAAGGTCGGGTTCATCCACTCCAGGTCAAACATTATGAAGGTCAGATGTAACGTTTCCACAGCTCCACAGTTCTGTCTGTTGATAACCTGGTCGCTTGTTCAAGAAAAAACATAAGAAAAAAGAACAGTTGTAGCCTGTGTAAAATATGTTTCATGGTTAGGTTGGTTTCCCCAATATGAAGCATGAGGTCTGTTATGAGAACCTGTAGTTGAACAATTATCAAAACAACCATTCACCACTCTCATGAGGGACTTGTGGGTTTCATGAGCTGGAGAGTTGTGCAGCACTTTCCCATAATGTTGATGGTGGTAGAGAACTTTGTCTAAACATGTGAATATGAAATATCATATTTGCTTAGTGAAGGCCATGATTCACATTGCATTCGCTGAGTGTCCTTCATAGACACGTCTCTACAGGTGTCACTCATGATAGACTGGAGTAACTGAACACAAATTTACTTAAATATTATATTGATCTTCTCTTTCTTTATGTCCCAAGAGGCAGCATGTAAGGCCCCTGAAGCACACGTCAGTTGGTTGTGTGGCGTGAGCTGCACTGACATCCAATGACTTTGAAAGGAGTTGTGTTTTGTGAACTTGGGTTTAGAGATCTCATCGCTATCTCTTCTTTATATCACCATAGTAGTTTAAAAGGACACTTCACTTACCGACTGAATGTGTATAGTAGCCTGAATGTGCAGGTGTTAATACAATAGGTTGGGGGGCGGTGTGAGATGTGAAAACAAGTGAGAGATTTACTCTCATCTCTGGAGTTTATACAGTAAATTATACAGTATATTCTATAGACTATTTTAGATCCAGATTTGCACAGCCCAAATCACTGCAAATAGCAAATGTAAAGACAGCAACAGATGGAGAAGACACACACACACACACACACACACACACACTCAGGCAGACATAGGCAGGGTGCAGTGCAAATAGTAGAAACTGAAATTTGGGCAAGTTTTCCATCCCAACTGTACAAACATAAATGAACACAGAGACCTACTATTATTTCCTTTTTTTGCCAGTGAGGTAAACACGCCCAGCTGTGGAGCAGCAGTGTCTGTTCCACCAGGGGGACGTTCCTTTTCGGCCTCCATATGCATGTACAGTATGGCGTCTTCCAGGCCAATAACACTCCATCCATTTTTCATTAAATCCATCATTTCTCATCACGGATGCGGTATTCCCTCAGCTGCGGCTCCTGTGGTTGTTCCCCCTTGTTGAGGCAAGTTTGCTGTCAGCTAGTGTTACATCTCTCCCTCCCTCTCGCTCTCTCTAAAAGGGATTATGTCCATCAACGGGATTGCTTTTGCATCAGATCAGCAGGAACGGCTAACAGTTTCTGTCATCTGGTGTGTGTATGCCTGTGAATACGTCTGTTTGTGTGTCTCCGGGTACATCGTAGTTTCTGCTGGATAAACAGGCTCAGCCAGTGTAGATATGTGCTGGGTGAGGCAGTGGGTGACTCCCCTCCTGACTGACTCAGCTGCCTGTCCTGTCACCCAGGCGGGACTGAGGCCAAGTCCTAAACAAGATTACTATTGAAACACACAATGACACACATGCATGCAAATATGATCTTCTTTAACATTGCGTAATCTGCTGATGAGAAAAAACACGACTTTATAACTCAGTTGAATTCATTACTTGCCTTTTTAATTAAAAATATGAATAAATCCACCGACAAGGTTAATTAAATTATCTCCGTTTCAAATATGTTTGACATGTTCAAAAATGTATTTTATAATAATAATAATAATAGAAGTAAGACATAATTTAAATTAAATTAGATGACGGGATGGCACTGTACCTTTCAACATGACCTAGCAGAAATGTTTTGATGGAACACATTTTGGGCACAAGAGTGGACGTCATCATGATTTGGAACTGAAGTAACACACTGCCTCTGTGTGTCGATGTGTGTGTGTGTGTGTTTCACATCCGTGTTATGGTACACAGAAATCAAACATGTGCTGTAATGGGCCAACAGCTGGTAAAATAAGCAGGGGCACATTTAGTGCTCATAGAAGAGAACACAAACACACACACACATGCAGTGGTGCATGTATTGTCTGCTATTTTGCAATGTCTTCTCTGTTGCTTTGTGGTACCGTGCTGACTGAAACCCACAGGTTTACAGCTACGATCAATTAAGCTGCCGTGTGAGCCTCGCTCTGCCTACACACAAATACACCCTCACATATAATTATGTATGTGGCAGCGGCCACTGACATAAAAAGTATCCGAACACTCATCTAATTGCTCGATCCAGCAGGTCATTAGGTGAGGATTGCATTCTGAGATCCAAGGGATGAATACAATTCAGTTAGGTGATAAAGAGAAGCAAGGACAAAACAGAGAAAGGAAACATGAATGACCATCACAGAATGTGATCAGCTTTATTGGCCATGTATACACATACAAGGAATTTGTCTATGGAAATAGATAAATAAACAAAAACAAAAAATAAGGACAACCAAGGAGCTGAGCTGAAAAATCTCTATAGAAAAACAATAAAGACATGGTGCCTTGTGTGTGTATGATCTTTTGATCTTCCAGCTCCTCTCTGGCAAATGTTGGTTAATATTAGAGAAATAGTGCAGGGTTAATGGTACAAAAAAATCAAACCTGACTGGTTGAAGTAGATGGGATAAACAAGTCTGGCATCTTTGGGGTTTGAGGTTATAAAGACCATGTGGATTATATGGCCCAGCTTTAAAAAATGGAATAATGTCAAGTAGATATTTCAAAATAAAAAACCTGCCATGCCCTTTGAGCCATTGTAATGCCTTTAATGTGAAACATCTGTTCCAGGGGTGTTGCTGTTGTTGACACAAGCTGTGAACACCAATCAAAAACAACACAATGGAAGCAACTAGAAATACTTATTAAATGAAAAAAGGGCATTTTTGTCATAAAAGAGAAACTGAGAGCAACACAGTGCTGGACGACAGGACTGCTTTGCTGAGTATGTGCAGTGCAACTTGACATTGTGCTGAATGTACAAGGACAGCAGGTGCACACAGTGTTGAGATTATTGAAAGACATCAACAGAAAGTAAAGCAGGAGCAGATTTAACAACAGAGGGCTGATCGATAACTTTCTGGCCTAAGGGAGAAGGAGATGAGTTATACAGCTCCTGTTTTATGCACATGCAATTCAACTCTTGCAGTGAGTTTGAAGTTCATGACTTTTGTTGTATTTCTGTTTCGGATAATCGAAAATTCCAAGTCCACTGTCCAATTTCCGCTACATCGGCCTCAAGTCCTTATTATCATCCAAGGAGGTCAACAGGTACATGGTAGTAACACACGGGGACGTGCCCCTTCAAACCGCACCATGGTGGGAAGGTGGTCTGCTGAATTCAAATGGTAGAGAGAGCCTGGAAGATGACCCTTGTCTTGGAAGGACTGTCATTGTCACCACAGATGAGACCTTAGCCAAGGGGGGTTCCTTCCTCTGCAAGATAACAACCCGTATGCTCCATGACAAAATAAAAAACTACTGTTGGCTTAGCTATCTTTGATTGACTCCTTCCATCTTTATTCAAATCAATCACCACTCATGTGGTTGAATATACTTTTAAACTGGGGAAATAAACAACCCTTATTTTAAATCAAGGCAAAGTTAATATTTACAAAAATACAAGTAGCTGTGCTTGGTAATATGTTTGGCTGAGACAATAATAACTTGTATTCTCAAGTAATGCGACAATAAATAAGGCTTTTCATTTAGTAATTTCAATTTAGTGGGGAGACTGAGAATTGGATTATCTGCCTGGTTATCACGTCAGCCAAAGCAGATGGCTCGCCTGGAGCGAGCGGAGTCGATGACGCTGCACATCTCCAAAACCAGTCCTACACCAGTTACAGCCAGTTACACCATGCTACAGCGTGTCGGATGACTGACGTGATGTAGAAACATAAAGTGACCTGATGTGTGTGTGTGTGTTCAGAGGGAGATCAACGGTTGCCATCAGCCAGCATTCTGTCTCAGCCAGTGTGTGTGTGGTTGTGTGTGTGTGTGTGTGTGTGTGTGTGTGTGTGTGTGTGTGTGTGTGTGTGTGTGTGTGTGTGTGTGCGTTCCAAGGCCCATTGTATCTATTAGAGCTACGACCAAGGCCTTGGCCTATACATCACCCTTGCAAGCCCTTCATACCCTGAGGTCTTATATCTACTGTGTGTGTGTGTGTGTGTGTGTGTGTGTGTGTGTGTGTGTGTGTGTGTGTGTGTGTGTGTGTGTGTGTTTGTGTTTGTGTGAGAAAGAGAGAGAGAGAGAGAGAGAGAGAGAGAGAGAGAGAGAGAGAGAGAGAGAGAGAGAGAGAGAGAAAGTCTGTACACTTGTTTGGCTACTTCCACACAGTTTACTCACGGAGCCGGGGCACTGAGACTGTTATGGCCCCCTCAATGGCTATAACCAACTCACACACACACACACACACACAACACACACAGAAACACACGCCCTCTACGCATACACTGTGGTTGTTGAAGAGCCCCCAGTGCGCTCTTTAAGGGAAATGTGTTATTGAAACCATGGCTTTATGGTGGTTGTTGGTCTTACCAAAGACCACACACACTGAGCGGCGTCTGTCATTCACGGCCAATGAAAAGCATAGTGTGTGTCTAAGTGTTAGGCTAATGGCCCTGCACTGTCCTCCCTGCTAGCAGCTGGTGCATCAGTCTGTGGATGTGTATGTGTGTGGGTCATCTCACAATGATGTATTAGTGTGTTATTGTGCTCCTGGAAATGTTAAAGGTGGCCATGAGAGCACTCTGAGTGATTTTCTGCATATTAGCTTTTATTTTGTGCACCACAACTGAGAGCAGGAAACAACTTCCAGCCAGTAAAATCCACCACGGTGAGACAAAAGAGGGAACAAATACGCACCTCCTCTTCCTAAAACCAGTCGCTCATTAGCTACACTCAAAGGTGTGATGTGACGATTGCTGTTGGGTTTGGGCTCTGGGAGAGGGTTCCCTCACATGTGGCCCGTATTGATAGCCTTGATAGTTTTTTTCTGATTTTTCCTTAGGACAGAGGATGTCACACCTTGTTATGCCCTATGGGACAAAATTGTAATTTGTGAATATGGGAATATACAAATAAATAAATAATTAATTTGATTGATTGATTGATTGATTGATTGATTGATTGATTGATTGATTGATTGATTGATTGATTGACGTGAGTTCATAGATTTCCATGATTCTTAAATTATTTAATTGTATTTAATGACAAAATGAAATTGCAGTTTGATGCACCTACAGCCAACAATGCCACAATGCAATGCATTGTGAATATTGCTTATGTGTAAAACTAACCCTGATTATCAATCAGGAATGATTCAAATACTAATGTAGATTGTTCCCACTAGAGTAAACTATGGATTACAGAGTGATCGCTCATTCTTTGAACAGCTGGGGTTCAGGAACTAGATCTCCAATTCACTTTCTTGTTTTAGAAAATCCTTGCTGGCTCCTTTTAAGCAGGAAATCCAGCCGACCAGCTACAATATGAATTGTGACCATCAAACATTTGATTCTGAGCAAAAAGAAAATAAATAAAAACAGAAAAAAGGAAAAGGAAAAAGACTGGGTCCATAAATATTTTACGAGTGAAGAAAAGACACATCCCATTGCGAATGAATATATAAAAACATCCAGTGCACATCTTCTTGAATCAAAATGTTTTGTTAATACACTATTTCAACTGGTTTCAATAAGTTGAGATTTACATAGAATTTCATATATTATAGTTTTCTAACTTAATGCAGGAATGCTAAACGTTCCGATCATAGGTCATATTAGTCGAGATGATAATTGTGGGTGTAGTTAACATTTCCATGGTAACAGCAAGCCCAACTAATCAGACATGTCGCTACCACCACTTGAACTGTATGTACAGTTATAGTGAATGAACGAATGAGGTGATGATGGGGTGATGGGTCTGAGGATCACCGCCTGAGGGGTTTGCTCTCTTTACAAAATGTCCAGGTCTACCACTTCTCATTTGATTTTCATGGTGTATGTATATCTTAACAACTTAGTTATATTTACTTTCACTTTGTTTTTATCGTCTTGTTTTTTAAGCTTCTCTTACACAGGATGAGCACATTGCATAGAAAGAGCTACTGGACAACCTACAGTTAGGATATTAGAAAATCTGTTGCCATCAATTCAGACGGTTTCACTGTTGACAAGGAGATGTCTCGGTTGAAGCAAGAGCTGCTTAGTGATGTTTGTGCAAAGACTTCAATAGGCATCAACCTGCATGGGCCTGCTATCAGGTAACGTGTGTGTGTGTGTGTGTGTGTGTGTGTGTGTGTGTGTGTGTGTGTGTGTGTGTGTGTGCAGGTTTGTGGGTGTGGGTGAAGCTGTTTCTGTTTTTCCTCAAATTCCTGGAGAGGATTGACAGCAGGTCCCCAAAGACACCATGCTGTCTACTCTTCTTCTTCCTCCTCCTCCTCCTCCTCCCCATCGCACCTCGCATTCCATCTCTGACTTTTTCTTTCTACATCCTTTCACCCTGCTTCGCTTTCCGTCTTCCATTCTGAGCCTTCATTTGTCCCACTCCCCCCCCTCCCTCTGTCTGCACTTCAATCTTTATTTCCCAGCATGCACGGGGGATCCGACAGTGAGTTCTCATCTTTGAGTTCGTATTCACTGACGGTTCCATGTGGAGCCTCACAGCTCCTTCCTTCTGAGACAAAATAACAAAATCTGCTCCACATCTGTGTGTGCGCGCGTTTCTGTGTCTATGTCTGTGTGTGTGTGTGTGTGTGTGTGTGTGTGTGTGTGTGTGTGTGTGTGTGTGTGTGTGAGTGAAAGACCCCCTACAAAGCCTGTGTGCAACACGTGGCTATGTATTTGGTTTGGACAGATATAAGGCTTTGCTAATATTGGTCTTGAATTAAAACTTCAGAGTGAGCTACTGCTAAAATGACGCAGGATCTTTGCAGACTGCAGCCGTCAGTTAGTTTTTTTTAAATTATTTCATACCAGATGTCTGTGTTGATAAATCGTTCTTCTCTGCTGTGAGGGGATTTTCCTCTTCTCTGCTGAAAACCTTGCACACCAAGCAGCTGTTCACCTTACTGATGTGGCTATAAATAAGCAGTTTTTTACCATGTAACGAACACCATTTTTTTTGTCTTACAGTACCACAGGTGCTCTGAAACCTGTGTGCATGGTGCGCATGGAAATTAGACCTCCTTCAGACCTGGTATTAACATCCAATCTGTAAGATACGATCACAAGCGGACAGAGTTAAGTTCTTCTGTTCACATCTGGCATTGAAATGGGTCCTGAATGGCAGCTCCTTCCCACAGGCCATCACTCCGCTGAACACCTAACCAATCGTACAGTGTCAGGAGTAACCTGTACATTCGTCAGCCATCACAAACCCCAATTTTGTATTCCTTTTTACTGCTACTTATTATTAATTGGATTATTAATCCACCAACTTATTTGTTTAATCACTCAGGAGGTTTGTTAATATCTGGTCTGAACAGTATCTCTGGCTGTGAGTATACACTGGCATGTAAAGTGAGGGAAAAAAATTAAAAATAAATAAAAGGCAGTTTAATAGGGAGTAGCATCGGCTAACAGATGGATTGAAAATCATTGTGCCACATACCTGGGTTCAGCTTGTGCTGCTAGGTTGCATCATGAGCTACAATTAAATCAGTTCAATTTAATCTGAAGCTGTTCCTTTGGTGATATCCACCCATGCTCTCATCCAGTTGTGAAAAGAAAACAAACATTTGTCCCTTCCATGCCTGCTGTTAATTACAGTCATACCACTGCCGAAACCATGGCCTCACCTCCTCTGTTTAGTTGCTGAAATGTTATTTACAATGGACTGCTTGTGCTTCTTATCTCATCAGATATATTTTAAGCAGATGTTCAGGCATATAATTAGAGATGGGAGCGATAACCAACTATATAAATAAAAGAAATCCCATGTTAGGACATTTTCCTTCCGTAGAAAAAAACTGGCATTCTCTTAGATCCCCCTCGTTATATGGCCCTTTGTAATATTTAAAACATCATACATGAACACAAATTGTGTCAGTTTAGGACATACCTTATGTCTGTCATATCCTACATGAATATTTCCCTCCACAGCCCAAACTCTGCTGTAATGTGTGGTCCACACATATTTATCCAACAAGCCTGCCTGCCTGTGTGCTGTGCTGGGCTTTGCTGCACATCTGTCACTGCATGAAAAGAAGCGTTTGTGTCAATCTGTGTCGCAGAGAAGTGTTGGCACATCCTTCGGTTAACGACTTTCACACGTATCTGCAGGCAGCAAAGGAAACGCTCAGGGTTCCTGGAGTTGTCAAGCCTGTGAGCTGTTGAGATTTGACCCCCCCTGCTCCAACTCCTAGAGGACGCTTTCATATGCAAATGACAATGCTCTGAGCTTCACAAATGCAAATCAGTTTCCCTGAGAGCAGATAACACCAATGTGTAAGAGGCACCAACAAACTATCTGGCTGAGTAAACCAGGCTTAAAATAAATATTAAACCTGAAATTTTAAATTGTTCTTAAGTAAGTAAGTGTGCTATAATGAATTATATTGTATACCACGAACAAAGGTCAATGCAGTCAAAAGAAATGAAACAATGCACTTTATTTCAAATTTTTATTGTCATCCAAAACAATCCTAAATCTCAACAACTGTATAGAGTGGCATGATTACAGTCACTTTTTCAATTGTGCTGGTTAAATGCACAGAGGAAGTGTAAACCACACCTCTACCAGCAAATAAATGATGCTGGGTATGATCATCTGTGTCCTGTAAGCTCCAAACTTCTACTGGCTTTCCATAAAAATATCTGTCCTCCCAAAATACTGGCATCAAATTCACATGTCAATGGCAAACTAAGCTGTTCCATGAATTATAAATGGTACCTTTTCACCACTACTTTCAAAATTGCTATGAAACATTCATTGATTTAATGATTTATTTTTTCAGTGTAATATTTAATCCCCCATGGACTGCACAGTGACAAAACACAGCAGCCGGCTGTTTGGATACAACATACATCTCCACTCAGTTTGATTATTATTTTAAATATAAAGGAGACACAATATAGAGCTTAAATTCCTTCATAATTTGAACTTCAATTGTCTAATTGTTGTTATTAAACTTTCTCAGTATTCCATTAAAACAGTCAACACTTTTATCCAAAGCGACTTACAATAAGTGCATTCAACTATAAGGTTACGAACACAGAACAGCATGAGTGAATCATGTGTGTAAATTTACTAAACACCACAAAAAATAAACCTGGCCTCAGTCAAATACTTATCCCATGAAGTAACCGCTGCTCACGTCACCCGCTCGCGTCATCAGCTGATGGACTCGTCCAATCAGAGCCTCGTAAACGCCGTGCAGCAGCGTCGAGTGTCCCGCAGACAGGAAGCGGGTCGTGTTTAGCTTGTCCCGTACGAGTGACTCTGTCTTCGGGGTAAATAACTTGCTGAAGTCGACACGACGCTGTTCCCTGGAGGAGAAGATGAGTGCGTGTGGAGGCAGAGCCGTGGGCCCGGTGTGGACGAGTCGAGGCGGAGAAGACGGAAGCACAGTCCCTGAGTTACGGTGAGCTAGAGACGCCATGCTAACCACTAAGCTAACTGGTACATCTGAAAGCATGTCCGCCACTCTTTGGGATAGCGAGAAAGTTGCTAAAATACGAATACAGCATCGAGTGCTGGAGCAGATCTAGTGCATGTGTAAATATGTATGAATTACTTAGATGTAACAGTTTGTTCTCGTTAAGTTTTTTCATCAACGTGACTTTTTTCTGTATGTTTTCACAGCCTCAGCCCCCCCCCCCCACACACACACAAACAAAGAGGCGTTAGGCTGAGACGCTGAAAGTCCGGATTTAAAGTGCAGAAAATTAAGCCATTGAATGTAAGTAACTGTTTATGAATTGTTTTGGTGTTTTTTTGCTGTGGATCTTCCAACGGTGATGCAGCGCGGCTATTTCCGTTTATTAATAATAAAGTCATGTTACATGTGTTGTTTTCCAGCTGCCTGTCCATGACGTACAAAGACACACTATGAGCCAGTATGATCCGACCAGACCTTACATCAGCATTGAGGAGTTGTCGGAGAAGAAAGAAGGTAAGGTTATATTCATTAAATAATTTTCCAGTTACATGTAAAGGTGTATGTTGTCATTGAACTGTGCTAATTTTACTGAATGTGTTTACAGCTGATTGAAGCGGGACAGATGACATGGATCCATCCTTCCACAGCCAGGAGTGCACCGACAGTGTTGGGGAGTAACGGAATACATGTAACGGCGTTACGTATTTGGAATACAAATTATGAGTAACTGTATTCCGTTACAGTTACAAATTAAATAGATGGTATTCAGAATACAGTTACATTGTTGAAATCAGTGGATTACATGACGGTACTTCTCGAGTTTATTCACTCTCTCGTAAATCCACCGGCGGCAAAGCCCCCAGGAAGCAGCTAGAGACCAGGGCTGCCGTAAGAGCGCCCGGGCCCCCGGCGGCGTGAAGGAGCCTCACCGCTACCCGCTCGGGACCGTTACAGGCCCGGGACCGAGGCTCTGAGAGAGTTCCGTCGCTACCAGAAATCTACGGAGCTGCTGATCCGCAAGCTGCCCTTCCAGCGCCTGGTGAGAGAAGACCGACCTGCGCTTCCAGAGCTCCGCTGTCATGGCTCTGCAGGAGACCAGCGAGGCATGCAGGGTTCACACCGGACGCTGAAGCGCCGGGCAGCGCTAATAATATCACCCGTTGACCCAGTTGTATAAAAGCATTTAGTCACTTGTTGCTCCAACATTAACTGCAACCGCGTCCCAATTTAATTTCATCCATCTTCAAGAACTTCTCCGCTGTTCTCTCCGTTCAATGTCGGGTGTCGAGGGTAAATTACGTATTCTCCGCCCCCCCCTCTCTTTTTATCTTTATGACTGCTTGTGTGTCTGTAGTGGATGGGCAGAGGGGGGCATTTAATAATGTGATCGGTAAAATTGGTAAAATTAAAACTCCAGGACAACAGAAGGGGAATACAAACTATGGGATGCATACTTTATCATTTATATCATATAAAATGTCATCAATATCGTTTAAAATCATTTTTCAGTGTGTTTCATGGAGCGATACGCTCGCGTCAAGCGCAAAAAAAAATAAACTCGACGCCGAAACGATCGTAGCACGGCGCGAGGCAGCCTTGGCGCAGGGGGGGGGGGGGGTCCTTCAGCCTCCGGTGGGGCCGGCACAGAGGTGGGAGTGGATGGGAGCCGGACATCCAGCTGGAGAGAGAGTTTAAACTGCTGCTTCTCCACTGACTATAACAACGCCGCAATCATACACTTAAAAAATGCAATACAAACCGGAAGTATTCCAAGTATTCAGAATACGTTACTCAGATTAGTTAATGTAATGGAATACGTTACAGATTACATTTTTGGGCATGTATTCTGTATTCTGTAACGGAATACGTTTTGAAAGTATCCTTCCCAACACTGTGCACCGACCTGTGTCCCACACTTCATATAAGACTGGAAGCTACACTGGATCTCACAGCTACACACCACAGACGTCTACACACTGGAGAAGAGTCCCACAAAGAAGTCATGACCCAGAGGCTGCAGAGAAACATTTCAAGCCTCATCTGAGTTTTTGTACAATATTTTTGCTGTATGTAATTAAAGCTTTCACTCCACATATACCTTGTTCACATTTGTTCCCTGTACAATATGTTCACCTATAACATCAAGCATCACATGAATGTTTAGTTTTAATTAACTGCAGTGCTTTTGGTAAAGGCTTACTTATAAATAATAATAAATATTAATATATACATTTTTATTATAAATATTGTGTGGGAGGGGCTTACCCCACGTGCGGAATGCTGTGACCCCACGTGTGCACTGCAATGACCCATAAGGTGACCAATAGCAACACTTCTACCAGCCAATCACGAGTGACATTAGTTTCAAGGGTCTGTGGTTTCCTCCAATGGTGAGTAGAGAGAGGTTCTAGCCAGCGGCTGGACTCCGATTCATATGCTAATTAGATCACACGTCGCGATCGGTCCGCGCGGCGGCGCGAGCCCCCCCGCGGCTCTCTCCTTTGTTCTCCAAATCCCCCTTAAGGTCCGCAAACGCCGATAGACCCACCTTGTCTTCACTGGCGAACGCCGAGGTAACATCATGGAAACAGTTGGTTACAGCAGGGGATTAGGCCTGTCCGTAGAGGTTCACTGTGACAATAATACTGCTTTTCGTCTAGTGTGTTGGCAGACAACCATATGACAGATGAATAAGAGATGTGAGCTGTGTTGAAGGGCGACGACGAGATGGGCCATGCTTAATTAATACGTGAGGATTGGGATGGTTTCCCTCAGTCGTTGTGCAGTGGCAGACGAGTGTTGGATTCATGATGAGCTCATCTGTGTCTACTTTAAAATATGCACTGGAGCCGCGTGCGTTGCGATGCTTTTGTGTGTGTTACTCGGGACAAGAAGAGACAGTTGTGTATTCTCAGGATATATGTCTACACTGAAGACCAATTTAACCATGTGTGTGCACAAACCTCTACTGAGTGACTGACAGAATAATCAGGTTAACTAATTCCACTACTGCCAGGCATGTCAGTGCCTAAAAACTGTCAACTGTGATTCTGGAAAATGTCCCTGATCTTCTACCCGAAGCTGTCGAAGTCCAACTTGGACCTAGGAAAATACATGGTTATTTAAATATGCTTGTTACATTACTTATGTTTTATTTTGAAAACGTATTTTTCCAGATTTTCCAATTTTTGGAAATTGGTGTGGACATCCTGGTGGGTCTAAAAAGCTGCTTTCAGACATGCACTGAACTCCAGAGAGGGGCTGTACGTGAGAACACAAATGTCTCTGGAGTTTCTCCTCGGCTGCCCCTTAGTATCAACTCTGAAAGTCTGAATCAGCCCACGTGAGAAAGTAGCAGGAGATTCTCCAAAGGATTCAACACAAGGGCATTAAAAAAAGAAAGAAAGTAAAAAAATGTAAAAAAGACTTTGAACACTTACTGCAGATGAAAGCATAACCTCCATGGGGGTAAAAACATTCTCAATTATTTCATAGTTATTAGTTAGTCATTACCAATAACTGCTGCTTTGTCATGCAGATGTAGTATTTCAGTGAGGTTTGGGCTAGAAGACAATAGTTGTGTTAGTGTCAAACCCCACAAAGTAGAAATTATTTAATATACACATGACCTGATTTAATAACCTTACACAATACTTCTGAAACATTAGAAGAAATCATTAATACAATTCAAATAAACTCAATCACAGCATATGCACCTTTAAGATGGATTTTTATTAAAAGTAAATAAAGAAGAAAACAGCAGAAGGCCTTAATAATTCTTTTTTTTTTCCCAGGCAGTCACACAACTTACATCATGTTGGATGTGCAAATGTAATTCTTTGATATAATCAGCACAAGATAACATATTTACTAGTTTCAGTACAATAATTGTAATATAATATGTACATGAGCAGCAAAAAAACACATTTATTTATTTTTTTGTATTTATTGATTTTCCCGCATGGCTCTTCTGTGTTGAAATTAATAAAGTGGTGATTGTAGGGCGTTTCCGTTTTGTAAATACTGTTAAGTCTGTTTGTGAACAGACAGGTGTGTACAATTGTTTATTTATTTGTAGTAATACCAGCTTACTTGAATATTTAATTGTTCCACACATGCCTTGATAACAATTCCTGCTGGTTGGCATCTGCAGTGCATGGTGGGTATGTCTGTGGGAGTTTGAGGTAAAATAGAAAAAAAAATCTGCCTCGGTGCTGTGTACCTGCACAAATGCCAGCATGTTTGCTCACCTCCCTGCGGTTGTTTGTTTGTTTGTGTGTGTGTGTGTGTGTGTGTGTGTGTGTGTATGTGTGTGTGTGTGTGTGTGTGTGTGTGTGTGTGTGTGTGTGTGTGTGTGTGTGTGTGACAGTCAGCTAGCATGCGTGTGTGTGGTAGGTGGAATAATGAAGTGAATTATGAGTCATCCAGCAGTGTGATGAGGAGGAACGGATCGATAACTAGATATGTGCAGGAGTGTAAGAGTGCAGCAGAGAGACGAGAGTGTCTGGTCCATGAAATGGCATTATGATTCTGGAGAGCGAGGGTGTGTGGGTGGCAGAGAAAGAGACAGAGAAGAAGAAAAATGGCGAGACCAAGTTAAGGCAAGAGGAACAGCAAGAAAAACATGGACATCATATTTTCTTATGTCATTTGATCAAATCCCACGCTCCTTTTTTTTATCATACTTGTAACATTTACTGTCACATTTTAATATCTCTTGTCCTTGTACTCTACCTCATCACCGCTTCCTGTTCAGATGGATTTACCCGTCAAAATAAAAGGAGATGAAAATGTATGAGGGCTTACAGAGTTAGAGGCGTACAGACGGAAATATGAGACAGCCATTGTAGCAGGACTCTCTTCTCTGACTGTCTTCGCTCAACGTCAAATCCATCGTCTCTTCTCGAGACAAATGGTTTTTAATCAGATGAAATCCTCCCACCAGAAGAACGCTCATAGTCTGGACAGTGATGGGCTTCACAAATCAAAGCTAAACCCTTCTGCTGCTCCTTCCACAGTTCCAGATATAATTTTAGCTTTGTCATGTCACATCTGAAAGATTTCTGTTTTCTTGTTGTTTGTTAGTTTTTTGCATTTTTTTGGGGGGGGGGGGGGTTGTCACCCTATTGCTTTTCTTTTTTTTTTTCGATTCCAGTTCCTCGGCAGACGTTTTTCACACAGACTCAATCCTGATGACTTATTTTCGGTTTTCATCTGCTACGGTGCGTGCATGTGAATCTGTCAGTCAGCTCAGTATGGAGGCTACAGCTCAGATGGAGAGCTAAGAAATGGAAAGCCTAGTCAAAGTCTCTGCTGGACTCCACAAATGAGAAGAGATCGTAGAGCAAACATGGCTGGGGCCGGCAGTCTTTTTCTGTCTCTCCCTCTATAGACCAGTCTGCTGTCTGTTATTTTCTCTTTGTCTAAAATCTCCTCAACCATCAATAGCGACTTGTGATTTTTTCTTCCAAAAACCACTCAAACATGTTAAGGTATTACAAGCAACTCCAAAGGGTTGTTGAAAGGATTAGTTCATCCAAAATTGAAATGGGTATGATTAAGGTCATCTTCAAAAAAAGATACATATAAATGTATGAATGCTTCATCACAGTACAAAGTAGAATATATACCTAATATTATATCTTCGACAGTTACACTTTTTACTATCCACTATGCGCCCACAGGACACAAAATCTTTTGAAAACATTGCATAAACTACAAAACGTTGTAAAATGTTACATGGGTATGAACATGCAATGTATCTCAACAACTGTCATTTCTGCCATTTTAAACCTTTTTTTCGAAAGAAAGAGGAAAAATCAGAGGCGTGCCACTGCATCACGTTTCTGACTTACCTGTTATAGAAACCCTTGTGTCCTCTCAACACACTGTACAGCAGTGATTTATGCTCACATCCTGAATAAAGGATCAGAAGTCAGATCAGATCAGAGATCAGCAACAGTTTGCTGTGGCAGTCTGGTAAACAAACACCTGGATGATTACAGGCTTCACATTGCTGATCCAGCTTCTGGACAAACATTGCCTTCTATATGACTGAAGTTTATTGAGGAACTGGGGTGGGATACACATGTCCTGATTCAGCCATGGGTCTTTCGTTAACTTTGGACAAATACTGGTTCCCTACATCAGATACACCAATTACACCTGATATTCTTTTAACATGATCACAATGACTGGATTGCATCTGCTTGGAGCTTGGCCACATGAACGTGCAGGTGAACATGAACCAAAGGCAAAGATGAGAGCAGTTGTCAGAGATGGCTTCTATTACCACTATGAACAAATTAGCACACATCATAAATCATCTTCAAAGATTTCTTACTTCTATTCTGTTTCTTCTATATTTGTTTGTTTGTTGGTTTTGGTTGTATCTGTACAAATGAGAGGAGGATGTCACTTCAGATTGAGTGACCAGGTCTCCATCATTGTGGACACGTGAGACACACCAGGGGTATATGGAGCCAGAGGAGACAGTGTGACTGTTTCAGTCACAAGCAGATGCATAATAATGATAATAAATCAGCCAAGTCTGTCACACAGCCTGTTTGCCAGCATCTTATGCACCAAGCGTTTAAAAAAAATGAGTAAATGTAAACACTGGTATAAAACAGATAATCCTTTCATAGCCCAAAGGGACATAAACCTCGCTTTAAATGCTTTAATGTACTGGTGCTTTACAATAATCCACATTCATGGAAGGATTTCAGCTGAATCTAATGTAATAACATCAAAACATGAAAAAAAGTCTTGAGAAGTCAAGAGACTTTATTGAAGACAGAGTTGGTCGATGGTTGGATAGACCATTGAGAAATGCCTTTAATCATGGACATATGAATAGAATTAAGACAGTTTACAAATGACGTCAAGCTAGGGAAAAGAAGAACTAGCTGTTCACCGCTTTGTTCTACTGATGGCCTCAATTGAAGATGTGCTTTTGCAAATGACTTGATCCACAGAACTATAGGTGCCTAAATTAATACCTATGTAAGTAAACATGGCGCTGCTCTGCTGGCGACATGGAGAAGGGCTCCTGTTACATGTCCTTTGTTTGTTTGTCATGTCCCCGTTTAATGTCTGGCTTCGGTGGATTAAATGCGCAGATTTATTGGAGATGACAGCTCATGCTTTGAGCTGTATGATGCGTGTACGTGGAGTGAATTGGCGAGGAATTAAGGCACTGGTGTTGGCGTGGATGATCCTGGCCGGACCCGTCACCCAATGCATGGCGGAGGATCCTATCAATAACAGCGGCCTGAGGACATACAGCTGTTTAGAGCTGCTGGGACTGCGGGAGAGCGGCGCACTACCATCGCCTGGTCTTCTGCAGGATGTCCCTGGCGGACTGTGCCGACACCAGGGGGGAAAGTATCGGCGAAGCAGGGCTAGGAAGCGTGGCAGGAGAGGCGGCATTAGACGGCGCATACAATCAGCCACCAAGCTACCGCTACCGCCAATGCTCCTATGCAATCCCCGCTCCCTTAAAAATAAAATGGATGATCTGCGTCAACAGGTGGGAGCCTGCTATGAATATCGGGAGTCGGGCATTATGGCTTTTACGGAGACTTGGTTCGGTAAGGATGTTCCGGACAATTTTATTCAGATTGAGGGGTTTTCCCATGTACGTTTGGACAGAGACGCAAACTCAGGTAAACTCCGCGGAGGGGGCGTGTGTATCTACATCAATGACAGATGGTGCCGAAACCTTGCAGTGAGGGACAGAATATGCACCCCCGATTTAGAGCTTTTGTGTGTCACCTTGCGGCCACACTATCTCCCCCGGGAATTTACCAATTTGTTTGTGTGCGTTGTCTATGTCCCACCCAGCGGTAATGCGGGCAGGGCAGCAAATCTAATCGCAGACTGTGTTCACCGTCATCTAGAAAGCAAGCCTGATGCCCCAATGATGATACTTGGGGATTTCAATCATTGCAGCTTAAATAAAACGCTGCCAGGATTTGACCAATATGTGAAGTGCAGCACCAGGAATAATAATATACTGGACAAATGTTATGGGAATATTAAAGATGCATATACTGCCAGAGCCAGACCTCCACTTAAAAACTCAGACCATAACGTAATTCAGCTGCTTCCCACATATCGGTCTGTTTTTAAATCTACCAAACCGGTTACTGAGACGGTGAAGGTATGGACTAATGATAAATTGGAGGAGCTGAAGGGATGCTTCCTTTGTACGGATTGGGATGTCTTTCTCAAGGATACGGACATAGACAGTGCTACAGAAGCAACTACTGATTACATCAATTTTTGCATTGAGTCTGTCATACCCACAAAGACAATTAAACGGTATCCCAACAATAAATCTTATTTTACCCCTGACATTATGGACTGTATTAAAAGGAAAAAAGGCGCTTTCAAGTTGGGGGATAAAGCGGCGGTCCGAGCGGCCCAAAAGGACCTAAATCTGAAGATAACAGCAGCGCGCCATCAACATAAAGAACGGGCAGAGCAAAACTTGGCGGAATGCAATACTAAGAAACTTTGGGACTCAATTAGACATATGACGAACATGGACGCGAAAAAGAAACCTCTGTTTGCTCATAACGAAATGACCAGGGCAAATGAACTGAACAATTTTTATATGCGTTTTAATGTTGATAACAGTGCAGATTGTGCCGATGTTTTAGAATCTGTGATTTGTGATTTAAATGTGGATAGGATTGTAATTGATCTGGAAACAGTCATTAAAACTTTTAAAACTATTCAGATTAAAAAGGCAACAGGTCCAGACGGCCTGTCAGCTTTTATTTTGAAATCTTTGGCCGAGGAACTGTCCCCGGTCTGGGTGAAACTATTCCAGTTTTCCATGGACACTTATACAGTGCCAAGACTATGGAAAAAATCTATTATACTACCCATACCTAAAAAGATCAGTCCCCAGGAGGACAATGATTACCGGCCGGTGGCCATCACCTCAAATGTTTTTAAATCATTAGAGAAGATCATGATAGAGAAGCTTCGAACAGCTGTGCAACCAGCGCTTGATAAATATCAATTTGCCTACACCAAAAACTGCAGCACAAGTGATGCCATAGCGACTGTAATGCATCTTGTTCTGAAGCACCTAGAAAATCCAGCTGGATATGCTAGACTTCTTTTTGTTGATTTTAGTTCCGCTTTTAATCTCATTCAACCACACATTCTTTTGAAGAAATTAGTTCAGCTAAATGTCAATCCTTTCTTAATTCGGTGGTACTATTCTTTTTTATCGAATAGGCCACAGAAGGTTAAGTTTAACTCAGCTTTGTCTGATCTGGCTGTATGCAGCACTAGTGCCCCCCAGGGGTGTGTTAGTTCACCTTTTCTGTACACGTTGTATACCAACGACTGTGTCAGTTCTGAGCCAAATCAATTCACAGTAAAATTTTCTGATGACACTGTCATACTTAGCCTGCTCACCAAACATACTAATTTGAGTGTTCATCAACTTGCGGTTGACAAGTTTGTCAACTGGTGTGATGCCCACTCGCTGCTCATTAATACAACTAAAACTGTTGAGATGTTGTTGGATCCTAGATCAATGGTAGACCAGAGCCCTGTGGCTGTCCATGGCCAGGACATTGTGCAGGTCAAAACATTCAGGTACCTTGGTGTCCATGTTGACAGCGATTTGAGATGGGGCACACAGGTGGCCAATGTTTGTGCCAAAATTCACCAACGTCTCCATTTCCTACGTAGGCTCAGAGTATTTGGAGTTTGCAAAAATATTATGCTAATTTTTTATAGAGCAGCAATTGAGTCAATACTCCGCTATGGTATCACCAGCTGGTTTGGTAACCTATCTGTTAAATCTAGAGCTGAAATCTCAAGCCTTGTCAAAACTGCTGGCAAGATTATGGGAATAACACCCCCCCTAAATCCACAGGACCTTTTTGAGCAGGAGACGATCAGACAGGCAAATGCCATTTTAACAGATAGTTCTCATGTGCTGAATAGTGAATATACTCTCCTGAACTCTGGAAGTAGATATAGGCTTCCCTTGTGCAGGCACAATCGATACAAACATTCCTTTGTGCCTGTATCAACCAAACTTCTCAACAGCAGGAAATGAATTGCAATGTTTCTGTATATGTATACGAACATAGGCTATGTGTATATGGAAATGAATGTATTATGAGTCAAACTATGGACATACTGTATGTGAGTGAACGGATTAATGTATGCTTGAGGTTATGTGATGCTGATATGAATGTATATTTATGATTACAGTTAGAGTAGCAGTGTGGAAGCATGTGAATGCGTTCACGTCGGCTTGCTGCATGTGAAGGATTGTCCAGTGGTCTGTTTACTCCACCAGACTTTTAACTTGATGTTCTTTTTGTACTGTATGTGTTTTTTATGTATGCAACATGTTCCCTGTCTTCACGACAAATTTCTCCCTGGTGGAGACCAATAAACTAACCTAACCTAACCTAAGTGTGTAAATACGTACTATTGGTAGAAATAGATTTTTTGCCATTTAGTGTAGATGAAATAGAGCAGTATTGCCCATGATTAAATTAAGCTTATATAAACTCTGATGGTTTAGAGCAGGGGTGTCCAAACTACGGCCCGCGGGCCAACTGCGGCCCGCCATCCATTTTTAATTGGCCCGCATCAATGTCTAAAAATATAATTTATAACAGGGGAGAGGCGGGTGCATGCTTCTGTGTTTTCAGAGACACGCAAGAAGGGTGCGTGCCCCTTCTTTCGTGCTTGCGAGCATTCACCAATTTTTGTAACTATACGACAAAGCTACGCAAGCCTCACGCAGCCCGCAAGGCTGTGATTGGTCCGCTAACTACATCCTTTCCAGAGTCATATTTCCGGTTTCATGCCCCATAATACCGGCAGAAACCAAGGAAGATTTAGAAGAACGGATATGGACCAAATAGAAGAGCACTTGGCAGAAGAGATCTGAAAGTATGACCACTTGTATAACCCGTTACTGACTAAATACAAGGACACGCAGATGACCTGCAATTCCTGGAAGGAGATCTCGGCTGACGTTGGTTTGCAGGTCTACGAGTGTACGAAGCTGTGTAGAAAGATCAGGGACAAATTTGTCCCCCAGAAAAAGAAATAAACAGTCGACAAAGACTGCCACACACAAATAAGGTGTCTCTAAGGTTGTCTGCGACAAAAAACGTTACTCCACCTAGTGGTCTGGCGGTGAATTGCTTTGCTGACTTGCTAGCTGTCCCTCAGAACGCCACCACGCCACGCCCCCCCCGCCCTGAGCGTCGCGACTGTCAACAGTCCGCTCAAGGGCAGGGGGGCGTGGAGGCGTGAGTGGCCCAGTCCTTGGTATTTTTTTCTGTATGTGGCCCTCGGGACAAAAAGTTTGGACACCCCTGGTTTAGAGTGACATATGTTGTGGCATAAGTGAGGCCAGGGTATAGAGCAGGTCGTCCACTAACCAGAAGATTGGCGATTTGTTCCCTGCGCAAGATACTGATCCCCAAATTGCCTGTGACGGCTGATTGATGCATGGTAAAGTGCTGCTCATAGATGCACTCTGTGAATGTAAAGGTGAATGGGTTAATAGCATACTGGACTGTTAAGAGCTTTGAGTGATCATCAAGACTAGAAAAGTGCCCTAAAAAAATAAATACAGACTATTTACCATATAATTCAGGGTGCAGTTGGGGCTCAGGAGGCAGAGCTGGTTGTCAACTACCCATAAATGACGGCTGTGTGTCAGTGACGTATGATAAAGTGCTGCACGTGGATGAGCTCTTTGAATGTCATCAATATTAGAAAAGTGCTTTGTGAATACAGACGATTGGAAATTTTACATAAGTGAATCATTCTTAGCTTTGCTTCCACATTTGAGCAGCTGATATTTATCATGACCTGCACCAACTAAAAGTTCTATGGAATGTAGAGGTTAGTGTGTATGTGTGAAGGATAATTGTGATTTTCCCCTTGAATGCACCTGTGTTTACTGGACAGAAAGCATTCTCACGTGAGCTTGCACAAAGTCAAGCTAATTAACCCGCCATGCTCAACCACTTCATGTGTGAACACCTCGACTTAAACACCACAGTGCACTTCAAAGTGACAGTCCAGACACAAATTAAAAGTACATTATGTAGAAGCATGTTAACTCTCCCTGCTTATTCATTTTCTACAACAAACCCAGTTGCAGCAGTTGACTTTGACTCAATATGTCCACTGGTATAACTATTGTTTTTTGTACATAAAGCAGGGAAGCTAGATCATTATAGCAGGCAGCATGCCAGTCGCTAGTTCTGCAGTACACTCACTTTTAGAAACCCTGTTTTTGTATTGCTTTTCTCTTGCCCTCCTTGCTTCTTCAGCAGCCTCCACTTAAGGCTCAAACTAGATTCTCACTGGAGAAACACAAGCGGCGTTAGAAAAAGCAAAGGCCAAAGAATGAAAAAAAAAATAAAACAACCACGGAGAAGTGCTGCAGCGAAGCTAACCTTTACTGAGACTCACACAAATTGACAAAAAAGAAGAAGAGAGAAAAGAGCAGAGTGTTCCATCCGGACGAGTAACCTTTTCTCCAGCCACCAATCAGGCGACTGGGACCAGTGTGTTTGTGTGTGTGTATGTGTGTGTGTCACTTTGTGTGAGATTATATCTGGGTATTTAGTTAGTGTTTTCACAGTGGGGATATGCTGCTGTGCTTGTTTAAGTGAGCGGAGGTGACAAACAACATGTGGATAGATATTTTTTCACTGTAAATGTGCATGTGAGTTTTACAAGAGGAGGAAGGACAATGGAAGTAGTGATTTCGTAGCATTAAGCATGAGAGTACCTGTCTTTGAGATGAGAGCTGTACGTGCGGGGGCTTGAGACAGTGCTAGAGGTGAACTGACATTTTCCCACCAGCCTGTTTATGACTGGAGGCAACAGGCGGCCACAGAGGCGACATCACTTCCTGAGTGGCTGGGGTCTCATTAGACAGGAGAGGCTGACAGTCGAGGAGAAATGCATAGAGAACAGATGAGAGACTTTTATACAAGGAGAGCAGCGGATTTCATGTAAAATGTTGATCTTTTGCTCTGTTGCTTTGGGCGATATGTTTTTTTTTTCTTCTTTCATGCCGAAGAAATATGACTCATGAGAGAGAGGAGAGGTGACAGGGTAAAGGAGTAATAGGAAGAAACGGAAAGGCGTCACATGCCCCCAAATGTCACCGGGATTCATTTACATATGGTTGAAAGCCTTGCTGCATTAAACCTGAGAAGAAGAGGACGCCCACCTACAGCCGATGCTAGACTTATGTCGTTGGAGACGTTTATATATTTTAAACGTTTCCCTCTTGACAAGCATTTCAGCATCAATCAGCAGTGTGGGAGAGTCACAAAGGTTATTTTCTTAATCGATATTTCTTTCACCGCAACAATGAAGCCACAGCTGTGATCTGATAGCGGTCGCTCAGAGTGCGGCTCGCCTAGCCATGCCATTCTCCTTACTTACCTCTTTTAGCTCATTACTTATCTTTTCTCTCATCAACCTCTTTTCCAGCAGCAGCAGGAGCTTTTCATAACTTCAAGAGAGCTCAGATTAATCCACAACATGCCAGCACCCAACAGCATACAGGCAAATGCACCCAACTACTAAAGCAGCTGAACGTCTTTTTTTGCTGGAGTTGTCCATGTGGTCAGTTACAAGACAATATGTGATAATAGGGATCCTAACATAACAAAGCATTTCCTCTTTCCAAGGTTAAGTACATTAAAATGAATTTTGGTAAAATGGTTTGCTCAATTGTAAAATTACTTTTAATGCAGAATCAACTGGGTTGTAATTAATATTTTTTCTACAACTCTGTGGTGGAATCCAACAGCTGCCAATGTGAACCGTCCAGCACTGTTTAGTGAACCGACAATTAGAGGTCACCAGCTCACTGCTGAGCATTACCACATTTTCACAAACTTACAAAGGCTGCTGGACAAAAGGAAAACAATAACCAAACCACCTGGCTGCACTGCTCTTGCCTGTCAAAATTAAACACACTTCAGCTGCTAACTAATCAGAAATAATGACATTTCCAGCATCTGCAAGAAAATAAAATGATGTGCACCTACCACATTGGCTACAATAATTTAAACCAAAAGACTTCAGTTAAATTTGAAAGTTTATTATCACACATACAACCTTAACATCGTAACAGAGATACAGAGCTGGACTCTCCCATGAAGTCACCTGGCAGGATCATAAGCTTTTATCAGCTGGAGCAATGGGTCAGACAGGCTTGTGATTGGTGGCTGGAAACAATAAAAACGATCCAGGACCAGGCAAAGATGGGGCTTAAACAGGTCAGTCCAGGGTGTAGATCAGGGAGGAGGCTGTAGAGTAGCTTCATTTGATTTTGTATGGTGTTGTAGAGTCCTGCACGTGGACTATACAATATCATTCTGAAATGAACAGATATAATTATAGTACATTAATATCCTTTGCTACTTTCCACCACAGCACTTCAGCGTATATCTCTGTTATCTTATTCTCTGGATTCCCTCCAAGATTATTATCAGTGGATATTCAGGCTGAATTAATGCAAATTAATTGCAGTGACATCTCTGGCTGATGGTGAGACAAATATTAGTCTCGCTTGATTTTGTTTCTCCCTTTCTTTCCTCATTCTTCAATATGTCTTTCCTGTCCCATCTTGTCCCCGGGTTTTTCTTATTCAGCTCATACAGCGTGAGATAACATGGAGAACATATTCGGTCTCTTCTCCTCTCTGCTGTGCCTCTGAATCCATCTGAGTGCCATCGCTATAAAAGCACTAAGCGGCTTATGCTGCTCTTAGAAGAGACATGCATATCTAAAAGGCACCTTGCCTCAAGATTTTAGCAACATGTTGCTGGAGAATGGCCTATATGGGGTTTTGAAGACCAGATAGTAACGAAGCTGAAAATACATTGGGTCCAGAACTTTACAAGCAGAAAAAACTATCTAGTGCTTACCAGGAAACATCCTCATAATCGGGTGTGATGCATCCTGCTTTTTTTTCTTACCAGTAAGAAAAGACTATAAGCATTATCCTTAGCAAAGACTAGTCAACTTTTGTCAGATTTTCTCCCCAGTTAGAAGTTGTCGACATACTGCATCTATCAATATAAGAAACAGACCCCAGCTCATTACAGTAAATTGGCTGCAACACGACAATGACTGCACCTCAAAGGTAGCAGCCAGTTATAGTTACAGAAACTGTCTCTGGAAGCATCACATACCTCAACTTACCTCACCAAGAATGCTTTTTAGATACTCTCCAAATCTTTTCTCTGTTAGCTTCACCAAAGCCTGATAGTGAAGGCCATTAAACATCCATTCTCTGCCCCCGTCCGTCTTTCCGCCCCCATCTTTATTTTATTATCCATTCACAGGAATGAACGTGTCAGAGCTATCTTTGACTTCACTCCCTATGCAGGGTGCATGTTTTTCTGAAATGCCACTTTCCTCTGCAAGTGCCCTCTTCCTTCCTGCCTCCCCGTTCTTTTTCTCCCCCTCTCTCTCTCTTTCTCCTTCTCTTTCTCACTCGACACCTCCCACTCTCCTTTTCTCACATTGTCATCCTCTGCTCACACACTTCATTCAATCTCTCTCTCTCTCTCTCTCTCTATTTCTCTCTCACTAAAATGTCTTGCTTTCTCTCTGTTTGGTTTTTGCCACTGTGTTTTCATCTTCCACACTCCGGGGTGTAGTCCTCGCCCTATGCTAATAATGTTCCTGTGCTAAGAAAGGAAGCTGCTTAAGCATTCACATCAGGACTCAACACATGCACGCATGCATAAACAAACACGCGCTCACACTCAAACACACACGCACACAGTGAGCATCCCTCCCTCCCCTTCCCTCCCATCCTGTTGCGAAGTTGCACAGCCTCACCTCTTCCCGTCATGCCGAGCTTTGTTTCTCGACTAAACAGAATGCTTTTCAGTTTCACGTCCTAGAAAACATACCAGATGACATTTACTTGTAATAGCTTATTTTGTCAAACTGCAACTTTTTCCTTTTGTTGTTTAACAGTATAGTAGCATGATAATGCATCATGCGATGTTTCTAATCCACCGGCGGGTACAACTGCTTTTCCTCTATCTGACACCTCACAGGTTTATGGCAACTTGCCAGCTTGCTTCTTTCTGGTTGTGTCTCTGGAGGTTGTGTTTGTTATTCCCTCAAACCTCAAAGTAATCATATGAGGTATTAGCTTTTAAGAATCAGTCTTCTCTTAGTGACAGATGAGTAAAGCGGCCAGATTAGACTGCATACTTTTTTTATCTTTTCAACGGAACCTGGCAACTCAAAGTTGTTTGCATCGAAGGAAAATACAAAGGGTAATTCTGCATTTACATGTGTTAGATATTTTGGTCCAAAGTGTCAGAGTGATGTACAAATGGTGCATAATCTAAAACACCATAGATAAAGAAGAGGCCTCTAAGAATATATTGAAGTAGACAAGTAGCTAGTGAATATACTTGGCAGAGACAAGCTCCTACAAGGTAGCAGTACATTTCAGTGGTATGTGTTTAAAGACATAGATAGGTGGAGAGTAGATTTTTTTTGTGTTGTATATTTATTTTTAATGTAGGGTTCATTTAAAATGCATAATAAATCCACAAATGCACATAGCTGGAAATCATTCATTCCCAGTGATAACCAAACTTTGACAACAGCAAAAAAGACACAATGTTTATTGTAATGGATTATCCATCTAAATCGATTTCACTTGCACAGCAGAATGTATGAGACTACCAGAGGGCCTGGTTGGAGAATTTATCAGAAAATACTTATGCTTTTAATTGGAATTGTAATACATTTCTGAGACACCCGACAGGGCTTAAAGCTAAACTCCCTCAGTTTAATACATTTATTTAGTCATCAAACGAAGAACAAATTAAATCCCGGGAATAGTGTAGGTGCATGTCTTTGGATATTCATGTCCCTTACAAAGAAAACAAAAATATACTACATGTCTAAATATCACTCTATTTTTTCTATCTGAGGTTTTGGCAGACAACAGGTATTTGTTTAATTTGTAAAGAAAGCAATTATTATCTTTATCAGGCAAGAGTCTAATAAAAGATGTGTAGCATCATGGGAAGTGTTTGGTTTTTTTGAGCTCATGACAATACTTGGGTCTGTATTACATCAATATCCTTCTTATTTACTACTGTAGTACTGAAGAAACCGTTTTAGAAACTTTCCTCAAAAAATCAGATTTTCATGTCCCTTTTTTTGCCGACATTTTCCAGTCTATTGCTCAACATTTGTCAAACTTAAGAATAGGACTTGTAAGTAAGGTTCATTAACATTTCTGTTTTGTGCCTTTTCATTTCCACTTATTTAGAAATTACTTTTATTCCAACTCATTTGATCAGTTGAACAGATTGATTATATCTTACTTGCATTGACATGGCATGGTAATTTAATTTTAATTCTGCAGAAGAAAATCAAATAAGAATATTGGTCGCAGTCAAGGCTATCTCTCTCTCGCTCTCCCTCTCTCTCTCTCTGTATATCTACAGTATATCTAGATATAGATATATATATCATCCAAGTAGTAGTGGGAGTATCCTGTATGTGTCTTTAGTCTGGAATCAATCAATCAATCTATCACATTTATTTGTAAAGCCCATATTCACAAATCACAATTTGTCTTAAAGGGCTTAACAAGGTGTGACATCCCCTGTTCTTTAACTCTCAACAGGAATAGCCAATATATATTTACATTTTTTTAATTAGAGGCTAATTACTCACTCTACAACGATTTAGTAACAGTTCAATCACATCCTCACCCACACAGACAAATCCTCCTCCTCCTCCTCCTCCTCCTCCTGCTTCTTCCCCCTCTGCCTTCAACCCAGCAGAGGGAGGTAATCTATACCAGCTTGTCCTGCAGGCAAATATGTTAGGGCAGCAACACAAATTAACACATGTTTGTGTTTATGCAGAACAAGAAATATGAACATTGGCTCATTTCATTTTTGAAGTTGACAGCATAATTTGATTTGCAACGGGAGGAAGGGAGGGAGGGAAGATAGAAGGAAGTAGAGAGGAAGAGAAGATTTGAAAAACATGGAAGTATGGATGGCAGATGAGCTTGGCACAGGACAGAGATTGATGGATGGATGGATGGACTGATAAATATATGGAGGAAAGGATAGCTGTGATTAAACACTGAGGTGTTGCTACATATCGCTGTTTGAAATATTAGCTGGCGTGTGACAGAGAGAGGGGGGGTTCAGCATTTACCATAAAATATTTACAGTAAAAGACACCCCTGACTTACAGCCTGTCACATGCTATGTTAACCAGATGTGTGTGTGTGTTTGTTTGTGTGTGTGTGTGTATCTTCTAACAGCTGCTATGTACGGTGACTTAGCTTGAATTTGATCTGTCCTTAGTTTGCACAGTTTATTCTGCATTATTCATTTATTCCGGATGTGTTGCTTATTATCACACAGCACACTGCCACCAGTTTATTTCTTTGCCCAATGTCAGCTGCACAGATTATAATGACTGAGTTTGATTGATGAGGATCTGATAGGTTGAATAAATACGCGTCAACACACACGTACATTTACCTCCCTCTGCAGCTTCTCTCTCTCTCTTTCTTTCTCTCTCTCTCTCTCTCTCTCTCTCTCTCTCTCTCTCTCTCTCTCTCTCTCTCTCTCTCTCTCTCTCTCTCTCTCTCTCTCTCTCTGGTTGTATTATTCAAATGGTCATTAACTTCTGTGGCATTGGTTTACTCACTGAAGATAAGTCGGACCTTTGGAATGCAAATTTAGACACACTCATGCATGCAATTATGCACATCAGTTGTCTTAGTAACTGAATTAGTTTGTGGATGAAGAAGGAAAAATGACTCAGACATTGTATCCTCTCTGCTGTGTATATTTGATATTTGTCTCTAACAGTTTTACACACACAATTGTAGGGACAGCTCTTTTCCCTTTATTCTGGCTACTTATATTAATTTGCCGTCTGTCAACATTTAATTGTGATATTTCCTTCTTTCCTGTGCTCATTTAAAGCTGCAATTACATTTTAATATAATGTTACAGACTGACGCACCATTTAAGGTGGTAGTGAAAACTCCATTTTGATCGCCACCATATGTTAAATTATGTTCATTTTCTACTTATTGTGTCATTCTTGCACTGAGTAGATAGCAAACTGTGGGTTTATCCAAGCTTTCTCACTGGAAACAGTTGCCTGCTCACGGAAACAACACCAATCCAATAAGAACAAGGAAAAATTTACTTAAGTAAAGCTGCAGCCCGTAAAACTAGAATAATTAGTAAAAAAAATGGCATTGGCCCCCACATTGAAGTTGTAATGTGATGTAATACTTGTATTACTACTATTGACTATTTAAATATGTATTGCAAATTGAGTGACATTATTTGTATTTATGGCCCCACCTGTAACACAACACCTGTTGTCACATGACAGTTTAGACATAAAAAGCTTTCATCTGTGTTGCTACATGTCATGTACGTGTACCTACATTAAGAAAACAGTTCTGCACACATATTTTATGTACTCTCATGATAATACACTCTACTTTTAATGCTTACCAACATTTTGCCGCAGACGCAGTTTTTCAGAATCACCATGTGAACAGGGCATCACTTGAAATGTGTGTATGTGCTCTGTGTTGGTCCCCCAGTGCTGTCTAAATATGGGTTGAATGACTGAATATCCTGTAGCTCCATATTCATTATTTCCAGTGAGGAATGCTCTCTGCCTCATCAGCATATTTCCCTACCCAGTTTGCCCTGCCGTTGTCTTCAGGGTTGCAGTGTGGAGCGAGCAGATATAGATGGAGTACTGCTGAGCCACTGTAAATATCAGGAGCTGGTGTTGCACCATTTGTTCCAAGCAGACATCTACAGACTGTTGGGCGGAGAGGAGAGAGGAATTTGGTGCAGATAGTGAGCAGCATACAGACTTTGCTAGTAGCATCACTAGGGCAGTACTTTATAAAGTCCTATAATTATCTTCATATGTAGAGCAATAGTTCATCCAGCCGCAATGAAACACCCTCCTATAATTCCACATTTTTCATCTGTGTTGTGTCACAAGATTTTACCATTCATGTGATTATTAAAACACTGGATATGAATAAACCTCTGTCTACAGGGACTGAAATAGGCTACAAATATCCATAAATCATTTGCTGTCTAATCTGCTTTTTTTTCACCCGTTCTGTCTCTTTCTTTGACTTCCTCTACCTCTTTTCAAGACCCAGTCTCTTGTTCCCTGAGTGCCTGTTTATCTACACTGTCAAACTTTCATTTTCCTCCACACTGTGGAAATTCTGCATTTCCTTTTCATTTCAACATCTATAGTAAGTCAATAGCTACAGTTCACCTGCATCGGTGATGGTTACCCCCCCTCCCCCCTCACTCTCTCCGGCTGGTGTTTTTTCTCATTTTGTCGTTCTTGACATCAAGAGTCAAAACGACAGATAGTGAAAGAGAGAGAGAGAAAGAGAGAAAGAGAGAGAACAGAGAGAGAGGATTATGGTACACAGACCATGACTGTGAAAAATAGATGTGTGCAGAGAAATGAGTAGAAAGAAATACCATCTTTCTCTTCGTCTAGCCTTTCCCTCTCTGGTTCGACAGAGATAGCAGGGATAAAAGCTGGATTCCTAGATCAGGGTTCACCTCAGTATTGTCATCCCGGGGAGCTTAGAGGCCGAGCAGCCGTATCGCAGTCTCAGTGATCACGGAAGGTGGCTTTTAGCCAAACCTTAGACACAGAAACATGTGATCTATCCTACACAGCCGGAGGAAATTGAGTGTGTGTGTGTGTGTGTGTGTGTGTGTGTGTGTGTGTTTGTGTGTGTGTGTGGCTTCATAAGAGCTCAAAGGCTGATGAAAACTCAACATTTACAGCATGTTGCCAAAGACATGGGCATTATAAGCTCACTGCGAATGCTGCCGTACAGCGCTGAGGGAAACGTGCTGAGTGAAGTGAGGGAAGGTGTGTTAAGATATCTCATTCGCTGCTTGTAGTTCATCCAATATTATCTTATTAATGATTTTACTTGAGATTTGATTTGAATTGTTATTTTACATCATTGAATTTGTTTTAATTAATAGTGTTTCAACACTCTGCCTCAAAATAATGTTAGTATTTATCTTTTCTTTATTCTCTGAGCGCAAAATGCCTCATGAAGCCAAAAGGTGAGGAAATGGTTTTCCGTCAACCCCCCAAACAAATTATTTCTTTGTTGTAGTTATATCATCAGATAATTTTCTTCGCTTTCAAATGCATTAAGAAAACAAGTCTTTTTTCGCAGTCTGAGGAAAAAAACAATAGTTTGCTTGTTCAGTATGTTCACATAAATCACAGAGCCTCCTACACTGCATGCTGTGTGGGAATGTGTGGGACCACGATATAAGAACATACAGTAATTGGAGCAAGGTTGTTATGAGGTAGTTTATAGTCGTAGCAGCTAAATTATTCTCTTTTTTTTTTCATGCAACAATTTCCTGTGAGAACCACTTCCTTTCTCGCTTCCTAATCCTCATGTCAGGGTGGACAGAAAAACATATTTTTTAAAGTGTCTAAGCTTATGATGTCAAATTAAATACAACAGATGCTTCAATAGAGCTTCAGCGGCATACAAATAATAACACAATATTTGTCAGTCACCTCTACTTCATAGTGTTTGCTAGTATTCATTTGCTAACATTTGCTCGTGATCTCAATGGCCCAGTCTTACTCTATGTTGACTCCTATCCTCAGCACTTTCTTTCTTTCTCTCTTTCTTGTAAATTAACTCAAATTTGAATCCAAGTTTTTCTCCTCTGATGTTATTTCATCCAAACTAAATCCTTGATCCATGAGCACAGGGCGTCGCTCCTAATGCAAGGCCGCCTTCAAAGTGCCCAAAATGACGTAGAGGTATTTGAAACGATAAATATGGGTTTATCAGTGGTTCAGGTCAGTTGTTTAACATTTAAGAGATGTTAATCTTGTGATTCAATGTATCCGTCGGCAGGATCTTATCATCCGGAGCAGCTTTACAACCAAAGCTGCAAGAGTCTTTCACTGAGAGAGAACGAAAAATCTATTCAAAACACTAGCCAGTGTTTTTTTTGTTTTGGCCAATTTAACCTGTGAATACTGCACATGTGCTTTTCACCTGTGTCTGCTTCCTCCCTGCTTCCTTCTGAGCAGCAAATATTGTTACAAGAAGAAGATACACTTTATTAATCCCACACACATGCACAAACATGCAAAGACACACTCATGCATTGGGGAAATTAGTCCTCTGCATTTCACCCATCTGGTGCAGGACACACTGCAGAGCAGAGCAGTGGGCTGCCAGGTACGGCGCCCGGGGAGCAGATGTTGGGGGAGTAAGGTGCCTTGCTCAGGGGCACTAGACAGGGTAGGGAGAAGAGTCCTTTTGAACTTGTCCAGGTTCGTTACACCATCCAGGCAAGTTTCCGCCGAAACTCCGAGGAGACTCCGAGGAGACGAACCGTGGAGTCGAACCAGCAACCCCTTCTCTGCCAGTAGTCCAAGTTTTCTGCCACTAGTCCACCGCCTCTCCCCTAAACATATATATATAAACATATATAAACATATATAATATAAGGAATATAACCCTATTGTGGCTATGTTGCTGCAACAGTGGTAGACTTGGTTGTAGATATAGTACACAGAATGTTGGGATCGGTATGAAGATAAGATTTAAATTAGAGTGAGGGTTGAAAATATGAATGAGCAGGTCTTTGTGATTTGTTTACATGTGCATCTGTGAAGGAGAATTTGTAGCTTGTGTAGCTCATTGTATCTACACTGTGTGTGTGTTTGTGTGTGTGTGTGTGTATGTGGGTGAGACAGAGAGGGAAGGAGGGTTCCTTCCCCTGCTGCCCCACCACTGTTGCCGTACTAATCATTCTTCCTGCCTCGCTCCTTGTGATTGCCAGCCCATCCCTGCACTGCAGCTAAATTGAATCAATTAAAATTTCTCTTGTAGATGGCTGCTGTTGCTTCCACCAGATTAGGCTTTGATCAAGAAACACACAAATAAATAAATAAGCCGGCGGAAAGGGAACAGAAAATGAATGAACTCAATTAAACAGTCAGCCGAGTGATGTGTCTATCTGCGGGTGTCAGTGGGAGGGGGCGGAGGCAAAGTGTCCTGTATTTGTTTGTCAGGGGGTCTAAATATTCAGGTTAAGTGATAGAACTACTTAGTGTGTGTGTGTGTGTGTGTGTGTGTGTGTGTGTGTGTGTGTGTGTGTGTGTGTGTGTGTGTGTGTGTGTGTGTGTGTGTGTGTGTGAGAGAGAGAGAGAGAGAGAGAGAGTGGTCAGATGCTACCAGTGAACTGGTAACATCACGATAGAATAAACTAACAAACGCATGTGCTGCTGCATTTGTATGTGTGTATTCTTCATAATTCTTTAAAACACACATTGTACCCTAACTTGAATAAAATCATTCACATTAATAGTTTTGCATTAAGTGCAACAAAGGACATAGTCAACAAATTATATGCACAATATTTGCACTGTGGTCATTTAAATCACAATATTATATGCTCACACATATATACATCTTTAACAGTCAAATTAATTCATATCATAATGTCATATCCAATAAGAATGCATTTGATAATCACATGCTATTGTCATGAAAATCTGCATGAAATGGGCTTAACATACAGTCACAACATACACTGTGAGTTTATATGAATCTTTTATACATAGTAGATTAAACGTGCAGCAGCTCTCTGAGACTTTTACAGCTGCGTGCATCCTAATATAGTCACAATGACAGTGCTAACATGCTGGTGTTTAGCAGGTCTACTGTCTTATCGTGTTGACATGTTTGTTTTAGAGTCCTTCATCTGAAGTGTTTAAAATGACACATAACGATTTTATCAAACTTTAAACATATTTCAGGGCTCGTAAAGACAGACCTGTTTTATCTGCTTATAATTTTCTCTTTGTGTCGTTGCAAACTTAACACTTTCTTCATATCGATATTGACATATTGATACATTTCCAATGTGTGAACGCTCACACAACTTAAAATTTAACTTTACACTTTTCCCGCTCAAACTTTCACATCAAAAGCTTGTCAGACTTTTAATCTGAAATATCTGAAGCAGGAAGTGCTGAGCAGTATTGGCAGCTTTACAGTGAATAAAATAATGGCAAAGTAGAGGGCATTTGAAATAATAAGTGCCAGAACAGCATATATTAAACACACACACTCACACATACAGAGAGAGCAACCGAGTGGGGTGAATGACAAATCTCAGTATTGCACTAATGCTCCTGTGAAAATACAACTTCAAAGCCTCTCAATGTTCCTCACTGGCCTTTATCTGTTCATGATGGGAACATTAATACCAGTCGTGGCATTGTTCCTTTCTGCAGCCTATTCCAGGAGCATGTAGCTCCTCAGATGCTTGCATGCATCCCTGTGGAAATGAACAGTAGTGCTGACTGACACCAGGTAATGAGCATTCCATTTAGCCACAGAGTGGAACACCGTTGTAAGAATAGGATCACGGACGTGGACAGGGGAGGAAATATTGTATGTGAGAATGGGGGGGGAAGCGTTGAGAGTAAAGGATAGTTCATGGATGAGGCTGATGGGTGTGAGGGATTCCCTGGAAGCCTACACCAGGTAATGGAGCTTTTAGCATAGAAATCATAGGACCAGGATGGGAGTGATAATGGTGACTGGACATGAAATAGCTCTCAAAGACCAGCGCTCTCCTATGGGTATACTTGAGAAGCCTTGTCTCATCAGCTCTTTCATTCCTCGCAAGCAGTCAACCATTATGCAGCCGCAGTGACCAGGGGTAACCAAGAGGTGTATCTGGTAGAGGGAGGGGGGGTTGTAGACAGAGGTGGGGCTGAAGTAGGTTCAGATGTTGGGACGTACACAGGGAGGTTTGTTGTAAAGGAGCTTTGGTGAACTGCAAGAATAAAAGGCGACATAAAATTGCATCTAATACTTGCTAACATATTATAGATACTACTATAAATGACTAATGAATTCAAGCAATAAAGAATATCTGCTTCTTTATTGCCTGTTGTGTTACCATGTTGCAGTTAGTTCCTGTCACAACCTGGGTGCTAGTTTTGTAGATTTGGCCTTTGGTCCTGTTGGTGATGATACAACTTGACTGGATAGGAAATTGTATATTGGACAAGATGGTGAATATCCCTTGTACGTTTGAAGGTCTGAGACATCAGTTATTACTAAACATGTCCAGCTTCATTACAGCATAAAATACCTTCAGTCGAAACAGAGTTTCACGTGTACAGTATTAAATTTATGCAGGGTGATAAAATACTACATGAAGCATTATGTCTTTGTGTAAGCATATCCATAATCTGGGCGGGGGTTAATTGGGCCTGTTACACCTGTATTGTTATTATAAATACATGTTTTAATCAAATAAAAGATGAGATGGAGGCGGAGGTAGGAAAAGAAAGGCCGAAGCTGATCTGTTGAGGGGATCGTTGTTATACGTTGCTTCAAATTTTTGGCTGACATAAATATGGAGGCAACTTGAAGCATCTAATTTGTTTGGTCAGACTGACTCAACTTTGAATTTTAAGTTATTGCTTTGAGAGAAATGAACTTCCATGTTGCTCCACCCAAAGCAGGATCTATTTTCAAGATGCTTCCTTATCATCTGTATTGTGAGCGCTGTTCAGGGCTGAATATGCTTTTCTCCCAAACGAGTCTCTGTTATATTTAGCGTATCTACACTTTAAGTGGCTCTAAGGGGCAATAACTCTTGTTTTATTGGAGGAAATGATTAAACAGTCAGGCTTGTTGGTTTTCCCTCCACAGCGGAGAAATCTGCCTCGTTATCTGTACTGCAGGTTCAAAAGTTGATTCTTTTGTTTGTTTCATTTGATTTAATTTTAATCAAAGAGATCAAAAAGAAAATAAGAAAAAAGTTGTGTCCGTGGTATTGTTCTGTTTTAATTTTTTCTGGAGAGTTAATTAATTATAAACTAGTTTTTCATATGTGGGGAATATTAATTACATAAATGTCTCTGTTAATTCTTTAAGAAAAATATGTGTTAATTTAACTTTTCAATCTCTTATTCATGCAAGATGATATGTGATTCAAATTAAAACCCATCATCAGCAATCTACGTGGTATGGCTTCCGATAATAAAGCTAATGTCATGGCAACAAAAAGGGAAACTTCTGCAATTGTTCAAAAATAATTAGTGATTTGATTCATGAATGCTCTGCAGAGATGCTTGTAATAGCTGTTGCAACTTCTGTACATTACCTGTGTATTTGTTTCATAAATCAATAATGTATTTTCTTTCAATGAGACACTGTTGATGAAAAAAAACACATGATGCTTATTTCCTAAAATGAAACCCTGTGGAAATACATTTTCCACAAGACAGTTATCAAAAATCAGTGCCTGTATTAAAAAAGCAATTTATATAATGTTAATGGATACAAGCACAGACCCAGACTAACACCTTCTCTCTTCTGTGTCCTCTCGTGCAGGTTTCCTGAGCACAGGTGACCAGGCAGCCAAAGGGAATTATGGTTTGCTGGACCAGATCCAGGCTCTGCGTTGGACGAGTGAGAACATCGCAGCCTTTGGCGGCGATCCGTTACGGATCACCGTGTTTGGCTCAGGCGCTGGCGCTTCCTGTGTCAACCTGCTCACGCTGTCTCACTACTCGGAGGGCAACCGGTGGAGCAACTCCACCAAAGGTAAAAAAATCTGAGTCACCAGTGAAGTCTCATGGGATCTTCATGTCTATTTAAGTATGTGTGCAGTACTGAAGGGGATGTGACTGATGTGGTTCAGAAGCTTTAAATGGATTCAATCAGTTTGGCTACATCTGCGTTTAATTGCGTGATTTTGTGTTTTGGATTGGACCTTTTATTCTTATGTAGAGCGAAGCTTCTGTTCCTCTATTTAACTGCTTCTATCACACTTTACACCGCGAAAGAGAAAACACTGCAGAGGTGAAACAAACCGCTCCAAGCATGTTTGGTGCGAATGCATCTGTTTGGATGGATTAAAATCTTTTTTTGCACGCAGGGTAAGAAAGTGCATACAAACATGGTAAATATTTTTTAAAAATGTAAAGGACTGACCTGCAGGATGCTTTGCTGAGTCAGGTGTAGTAGTAGCTCTAGTAGGATAAGGTCAGTTGTAGAAAAAAAAGTAAATGAGTTGCAGCACAGCGATATATTTTGCTCAGAGCAAATGAGAAAAAAATATAGTACAAAATATGCTTTCAATAACGAATCATTATACAACAACATAATAAGTGGAGCATGTATGACACAGTACATGAAATTAACATCTACTTAAAGCCTCAGTGGATTTCATGTAATTTAAAAGAAAAAGCTGTTGCTATTCTATTTTCTAAACCTCACACACAGACATACATGCAAGTTGACATGCTATACTGCTGCCTGTTGTCAGACCGATACTGGCTGTGTGTGTCTTCATGACACAATGTTAATACACAGACCAATACTGGCTGTTGATTGTTTTATGAGTCATTGTTAAGAACAATTTTGGAGGGGGCACTCGTGTGTCTTCTGTGTCTTGTTTTTTGTCTTTATATGAAATTTGTTAATTAGAAATTCAGAACATCACCAGTCTTGTGAATGTAACTGTATATCCAAGCAGATCATTCAGAAATTATATTTGGTGTTATTAGTATATTTATTTTATATTTATTTCTGACATGTGATAGTTAGAAAGTGAGGTCATTTTAGCCTTCAAACTTCACTGTGCTTAATCTCTGTCTGCATGGTTCTCATTGTATTTCTTCTGTATTCAGTTGCAGTCATGTCAGTATGTGAATCTCTATGCAAATTTTGAAATTGTTACATTGTTTTCTGAACAATGTTGTTGAATCATGAATCACTTAATCTCTCCTCCCCTCATCTCCAGGCCTGTTCCAGAGGGCCATCGCCCAGAGCGGCACAGCCTTGTCCAGCTGGGCCGTCAGTTTTCAGCCAGCTAAATATGCCCGGATGTTGGCCCGTAAGGTGGGCTGTAACCTGGAGGACACCGTGGAGCTTGTGAGTTGCCTGCAGAGAAAACATTACAAGGAGCTGGTAGATCAAGACATCCAACCAGCCCGCTACCACATTGCCTTTGGGCCTGTTATCGATGGAGACGTTATACCCGACGACCCTCAGATACTCATGGAGCAAGGTACCGATTCACTTCACATTTAGAGCTAGCAATTCTCAACTTCTTTCTCAACCTAAATTGATATCCTTCTCACTCTCTCTTTCCAGGTGAATTCCTCAACTATGATATTATGCTGGGAGTGAACCAGGGCGAGGGCCTCAAGTTTGTGGAGCTAATCGTGGACAACGAAAATGGCGTGCAGGCTAATGACTTTGACTACGCCGTGTCCAGCTTTGTGGACGACCTCTATGGCTACCCAGAGGGTAAAGATATCCTACGGGAGACCATCAAGTTCATGTACACCGACTGGGCGGACCGGCACAACCCAGAGACTCGCCGCAAGACACTGCTTGCCCTGTTCACTGATCACCAGTGGGTGGCGCCAGCTGTTGCCACGGCCGACCTCCATTCCAGCTTTGGGTCACCAACATATTTCTACGCCTTCTACCATCACTGTCAGACAGAACAGGTAGGACTCAGATTGTATGATGGATTGTCTCCATGAATCGTCAATTATATGAAAGAGTAGTCGTAAATCAGTTGCATATTCATAAGATATGGTTGCTCTTCAACTTTATCGTGTCAAAGAGACAGAGATTTACACAACCATGATCTGACATCATACTGAGTTGTTCTATGTTTGAGGATGCCGACATCAATTGTAGAATTGTGCAGTAATCACTTTGTGAACTCTGACCCTGTTGCCAAGTCTGGCTCCTAACTTCAGATCACCCCCCACATCTCTGAGTTGGTCAATTCATATAGGTCTGGTTCTGTGATCAGTGACGGTTGTGTCAAGTGTTGACTGAGCTTTGTTAGCCCATCGAAGCTAATTAAATACCTCTAAGGTTTGCATTGTGCTCTGTTTATTCACACGATGAGGCGATTTACAACCAGAAGCAGTAGCAATTCATTCTGTAATTAAATGTAATCCAACAAGAGCATTACTGAGAGGCAGGCAGCCCAGAGTGGGCTCCACACAAACTTTATAATGGGTGACTTTTCAACAGATTTGGATAGCAGACTGTTTCAGATTGTGTTAGAGTATAAAACTTCATCGCTTAGTGACATGATGACAGTCTGCCTAACAGTAAAAGAGCCTAGTGGCACACAACAGAGTTTTTTTATTCCAATTATATTATTATGACTGACTGCCAGAGAAGTGAATTCCAAACTCTGTAATCCAAGTTTCACTTTTATAAGTCAACTACAATGCTGACTAATTATCAGGACTTAAAGGCAAAAAGGAGTTTGATTTAAATCCCCACATTTTCTTTTTGCACATATTTGTATTCAACAGGCTACAGCTAATGACATGTAATGTACTTCTACATTCAAAAATACGCAAAATCATCATCCCTTTATTTTATATTAATATATTTAATATTATTTTTATTGTCACAAAAAAACACACTTAGGAATTGGCCAGATATGGCAGGAAAAATGCTATTAAAAATGTATTTAATTTCTCCCTCTCTATCAAAAACTATTGCATTTTCCCATTTTCTTTGATCTATGTGTGTGTGTATGCTTGTTTGTGTGTGTGTGTGTGTGTGTGTGTGTGTGTGTGTGTGTGTGTGTGTGTGTGTGTGTGCATCTCATCACAATTATAATAATGTAATAAAACTGATCTAATTTGATTCCCTTGCTGCCCCTCAGGTACCACCGTGGGCAGACGCAGCACACGGAGATGAGATCCCGTATGTGTTTGGCTTGCCGATGATCGGACCGACCGAGCTGTTTCCCTGCAACTTCTCCAAAAACGACGTGATGCTCAGCGCCGTGGTCATGACCTACTGGACGAACTTTGCCAAGACAGGGTATGATGGCACAGCAAATGCGGCTCCTAAGGGCCATTTCAAGTCCCTTTCCAGATGTTACTGCCACTCAAACTCAATGTATACCCCTGCTACAAGGGGCTAAGAGAATTTCACTTTTAATTTGGTGTAAATGAGGATTAAACTCTTTCATGTCAGTATTAATATCTTCAATAGCCGCATCCAAGTTGGAGAGACTGAGATCAACATTTACACAGTCTTAAATGTTTTTCTTAACTGTCCCGTGACTCATCTCTCATTCTAATGCTAACATATGATTCAGATGTCCAGTCATTTCCAATAGAGAAACCTTATTTACAAGCTTCAGGATGTTCATGAACATACCAAGATCAGCCAAAAAGTGGTTCAATCCATCTTTTTGTGGATATTTGTTTTTCTGCTGTCATGCTTAAAGCAGCATGAGTCTAATATTAGAAGACCATAAAATAAGAGATTATTTTATTGTAATTGTGTTTCTTCTCATTTGATGACCAGGATCACTGAATTGTGCTATCATGTTTTATGGACTGTACAGTGTAATCTGTATTCTAAGCAGATCCCCCCTACATGCCCTCAAATGCATTCTTAATTAATGGCCGTTGCCTGAGGAGGGACATTCTCGATGGGACAAAATTAAAATCCTTCCTATTCGCCCTCCTCTGTCCCATGTTGCCTTTCAGCATACAGTCTTTGCGGTAATTGTTTTTTTGAGAGTGCAATGGGAGGACATTGGCTTTCTGTGCACTACCCAGTGGCCCTGAGGGGAACAGAAAGGCACTAATGATCCACATATAAAACCCCAAATTGACGTGGAATGCCGGGTACCTGGGAGATTTATACCACCAATTTGAATGGTTAAGAGTGTTCCTGATGAGGTCTGACTGGCTCCATATGCTGCTCTCAGACAATGGGGCGCTCAGTGGATCTGAATGGTCTTCTATACCTCACATGGCTGGCTTTATTCGGCTACGATTAAGTGTAAGTGGATCTATTTAACGCAGGGTCCCATGCTGAATATGCTCAAGAAGCTCCTCTGAATGTAAAAATGGGGTTCATATGGTTTGACCTGCATCCAAACTGTGCCCTGCAAGGTCCCCTTGGTTCTTATGTTCATCAAAAGCAGATGGTACATAATGTTAAAATCAGAGTTTTCAGTTTAATTTAGAGCAACTACTGAAACATTGTTTATGGAAATAATCAGCCTGCTGGAACTGAATATATTACACTGGCTTCTTTTCATGTGTAAACTTAATATACAGTATATAGTTATACAACATAGGCTCAGTTCTACTGATGCATGTATGCATTTCAAAACATGTGACATGCTTATGTTGTTGACTTTAGATACAACTTCTGAAGGTATTTATTATTTTTAGACCTTGATTCAATCAGAATCTTTAGAAAACCAATCATCTGTGAACAGCAATACCCCCTTTGATCCTTTTATGATATTATAAGGTGTGATATCTCAGACGCTGTTTATTAAAATTTGATGAAACCTTGGGGCTGCATCTCACCACTGCAATTCAGTATTTTCATAATTACACTGAGTAGCCCGAGGGAGAGGCTACACTTAGGTCATAATCTTCATTTTAATAACCACACAGTCATACCTCAAAAGGACCACTCCAGCTTTATTTTAGCTTTTCCCCTTCCTGTCCCCTAAGGTAAACAACCACAAGATGCCATAAATATTACTGTTATATTGTCCATGGTAGGCAACAAGTCTATGATTGTGTTGTTTCAAATGTGCTTGTGTATCATTCCTCAGTGAAACTCTTAACAGATCACTACTCTCTTTTAAAAAAGGTTTAATGGCTTAACTCTTTCCCCCCCCTTTGCTCTTCTCAGGGATCCAAACCAGCCGGTTCCTCAGGACACCAAGTTCATCCACACCAAGCCCAATCGCTTTGAAGAAGTGGCATGGACACGCTACAACCAGAAAGATCAGCTTTACCTGCACATTGGTCTGAAACCCCGGGTCAAAGAGCACTACCGGGCCAATAAGGTACAGTCAGATACCATTTGCTCACTTTTAACAGAGGTGCATAGTAACATGTGCATAGTAACATTATCCAAGAAAACTCATAAACAATGGTTATAATTTAATATTTAGTGTGCTCTTTTGGTACCAACAGTTAAATAGACAATTAGAAATAATCAGAAAATATTTAAGGTAATTAGAAAATATTTCCTCTTTAGTCATCAAAAAATCCTTGTGTCAAATCTGCCATTCATTATAAATGCAACATTTTTTTCCAAATACATTTTACCTTTTTTTTTATGCTGTTTATAGTTTTCTCTTCTCTACTTTTGGTAGCAAAATGAGTCTGGGTTCTGTTTCTGTTTAACCATTCGACCGATATGAGATATTTCCCACGGATTTATCCTCATATCTAATTAAATACTCAGATCATAATTATAATTCTTTCATATCCATCTGATGGTGTCATGTGTGATTCTGCCACTGCCATGAGAATGGGCTTATAGCTGCATTGGAAAAAACTTTGTGATACCAGTTATCCAGTATCACTGACGTTCAGTGAATAAAGTTGAACTCCGTATAAAGATGGTAATCCAAGGGATCACCATTTTCTCTCCCACGTCACTACACTCTTTCCTCCTCTCTCCGCAGGTCAACTTGTGGTTGGAGCTGGTTCCTCATCTGCACAGTCTCAACGATGTCACTCAGCTCATTCCCACCACCACCAAGGTTAGTAGTAATTTATTTCCTTCTGCCTAAAAAAATCCACTACAGGTGTCAATGGGTAGTTTTCATTTAGCTCTACTTATGATAGGATGACAAAACCAAGGACATGATTCTAAAGAGGGTAAAAAGCATCTTCAAACAGGCATCAGATCAAATGATCCACCTCTATTGTCCGTTCAGAACTTTTTTCTGTATATCTGAGTAATATAATTCTGAATAAAATGTTCACATTGTGGTTGCTTCAAGCGCATTGAGCATTATCAGAGGATTCTATACTAACTGTTGTTCTTGCTGTCTTCAGATCCCTCAACCAGAGGCAACCAACCGTACACCAAAGACCAAGGTTCCGGTGACCAAACGCCCTAACCCGACTCCGTTCCCCACTGACACCGAGGACAGCCGCAACCAGCCACACCTGGTGGACCAGCGCGATTACTCCACCGAGCTGTCAGTGACCATCGCAGTGGGAGCCTCCCTTCTCTTCCTCAACATCCTGGCCTTTGCTGCTCTGTACTACAAGAAGGACAAGCGTCGGCATGATGTTCATAGGCGCTGCAGCCCCCAGCGTAATGCAGCCAATGACCTGGCCCACACTCAGGAGGAGGAGATCATGTCCCTGCAGATGAAGCAGCACTCTGACCTGGACCGGGACTGCAGGGGAGTGGGCGACACCCTGCACCCTCACGATGTGGTGCTGAGGACTGCCTGCCCGCCGGACTACACTCTGGCCATGAGGCGCTCACCGGACGACATCCCGCTCATGACGCCGAACACCATAACCATGATCCCCAGCACCATGGGGGGGCTTACCTCGCTCCACTCTTTCAACACCTTCCCAAGCAGCGGGCAGAATAACACCCTGCCCCACCCACACTCACACTCTACCACCCGGGTATAGCCCTGTGGATGTACCCACGCAGGTAGGACTCTGATGGCGGAAGCAACAAGCAAATGCAGTTGGTGCTCCTGCAGCAGAGACCTAAGACCAACACGGTGACAAACAGATGTGTCAGGAGCTGAAACGCCAGCCTGGAGTTGCTAGACACCCATGGATTTACAGTGGGATTGTACGACACCCTGTTAATACCTGAGGGAATATAGTCATGGGATTTCTGGGGATTTGGACCAGAGAGAAAAAAAAAAGAATAATTATGTTTTTGTAGAAAAATATAAAGACAAGAAGAAAAAAGTACAAATAAGGAGTTTAAGAAAAACAACCTCACAAGCTAAAACAAAAAGGATGATTTTTTTTATTATTAATATTATTATTTTTGTTCTGATATTGCAGCAAAACAAGGTACAGTCAAACTATTTTTTCTTTCTAGTGACAGATATGGCCTTCGGGATCTTTTGACAAATGACTGCTTGACAGTATTATCTGGGAGCAGAGCAGGGCATCAGAGGCGCCTCGGAGGTGAGAAGAGCACTTTGTAAAAGAAAGAAAACATAATGTTTTCCTTTGGCGCCGCACTGCAGATTAATCTGTTTGTGGGGCACACAGCAGATGCCGCGCAAACCAATTTAGGCATGTGTTAACTTCATAAAAGGAGGCTATGTAAGATAAGACAAAAACAATTCTTGAAAGGAACGAATGAAGGACTGAAAATATCAAGGAAATAAGAAACCCTGTATGCACAATGGAATCATTTTGAGGAAAAAAGCATCACTGATACTTTTCATCCATTTATTTTTGAGGATCGGGAACAACTTTATTGTATAGAACCTATTTACGTATCTAGATCTGTACACTAAGCACCAAGGCTGTTTAAGCCCTCTTCTCTTTTTGGGTGGGGCATCTGACTGAACCAGTGGGGCGTGGGGATCCACCTACTGGCTTTCTGGCAGTTCCAACTTCAACACAGAGAGCTGGGGGACAAAGGATAATTGGATATTTTAGCACGATGCGCATGACAATTTATCTGCTTGATGGCTGCTCTGCTGATTATGTCATTATTAAGAATAATTTTCACCCTCTCCCTTGCATTGGAGTAATTTCAGACGGATTTCCTGATTGGATTACAGGAAAACACACACCCTCACCGGACCGTGGGAAATGCAGCTCCGGGTTGTGGATGTTGTGGGCTGGAACTGGGGACAGGAATGGGAGGGGCTGGGGATATGGTAAAACTTTCTTGCATAACATAATATAGCTTGAGTGGAGCTGGGCATATAAGGACTAGTTTTGTACTCTGTGTGTTGGTACTACTTTTTGATAGTGTTCAAATCACATTACACTGTATCAATCAAAGTCATTGTACCTTCAGTTAAAATCAGTGTTATTTGCTATTGTACCTATTGGACCACTTTACCGTATAGAAGTAATTACCTGCACTGTTTATTCCATTACCATTTTTTTTCTTTTCTTTTCTTAAACTGGGAGGTATGTTGATTGAGTGTTTGGTATGAGAAAATGAAGGGTGAAAGTAATGAAAAAAATATATGGTGGATGAGTGAATCTCTGGCGTGCGTAGCTTTTCTACCCCCCTTCATCCAGTCACCTTCTTTAGTGTTTAAACATGAATTCCTATACATGACTGAAACAAGTCAGAGGCCAAGCACAGACAGATCTCAACGGGTGGATCTCTGTGGAAATGCACAGCAGGTGGATTGAAGGAAGAGCTTGCGTCAGGACAGGTCAAATCCCATGATGTGCTTTTTATGTAGTTTGCATTGTTAGCCAGGGTTGATCACTTTTCGGAGGCACATTGTGTTATGAGAAGGAAGCAAACAGGCTTCCTAGAGCAGCTGAGACCCACAGTCATCCCTCTTTACCTCACTTTAAGGAGATACTTTTTTCCTTTTATTTGGCTCAGCTCTTTTTCTACTAGATATTCTCTTCTGTCTCATCTTTTACACTAAGCTGACAGGCTGGGCTGTTTAGCTAAACGGTTTCCCCTTTGCATTCACACCACCTTCAGCTTGCCATCTCTTGCAAGGCCTGTCAGCCATTGCTAACGTCTTTAGGTCAGTGAAGCCTGGGCAGCTAACAGTGTTAGCCCCTGGAATAGGGATGTGTCAAACAGCATAGCAGGCCGCAGTAGGATCCAGTTGCTTAAGAGGTTGGAGTTGTTGCAGGGGTAAAGTGGTGATTTTTAGAACAGACAGAGAGGAGAATATCCAGGATGGCAAGCCTATTGTGCTCAGATACAGAAATCTGCACGCCGGCGCAGATATGATACTTGGTGAGCTGAAACGCTTGTCTCCCTGTTTCCCCTTCACCAAAGTGTAGATGTGTGGAGGGCTCAGTTGTGAGAATACATCCAGTCCCTTTTGGCTCTCTCACAACACTGTGCAGTCATTCAAAATAATGAGCGCAGACTACTGTTACCCCGTATAATACTGCAGCAGAACAGATGAGTGTGGGGGATAAAATCTAGTCTTTTATAGGGAGTGTTTGTGTTTTGGGATAAGATTTAAATTGAATAAACTAATTACATCTGTTTGCTCCAGATTGTTCCTCAGAAAGAAATTTACTGCCATGGCTTAATCTGGAATTGAAACAAAAGAAATATTCCAAGGCTATTATCACAAATCATTCTCATGGGCCAGCGACTTTTTGGATACCCAACAACATTAAAGAAAAAGTGTGAATCTCAGAATCAGGGAACAATCCATCCTGTGGGTCTGTTGATACTCTACCAACAGCCTGCTATCGTTAAGCTCCAGTGCTCATTGTGCTAGTTTCTGATCGGCAACACACATGCAAACATATGGAAATGAAAACATGTGTGTAAACATCCTAACACAGCCATCGGCTTGATAATTAGGACTCACCAAGTGTTTATATATCTAACCAAGATGTTGTATGTAGGCTAACGCCCTGATTGCGTGCACTTGGACTCAAGATTTATTAGACCCATATAAAAAGCAACATGACCTTGCTTTTGTATCCAGGCCAGTGGCTGAAATACATTTCACAAGCTATGGAAGGGAACCTTGGACAACAGTGAAGTACTGGTTTACAATGAGAAACCTTATAAGTGATGAGTTCATTTTTTTGAAAATTATATTTCTTTCAACACTATCAAATTTAAAGACACAGCCAACAAATACTCTACTTTGTTAACTCCATTTGGGTCAAAACCATTATTAGTCATACCTTAATTATCTTTGTTATGATTATGATTATTATGTTGCACTTAAATGCCTTCATCAACCAGGTACGTAGGTATGTATGAATACATATTATACAATATATCATCATGAAAAATGGAAATTAGCTCTAAATAATTCATCTAAAAAAGAATAAGGATATTTAAGTCATTCAAATCATGGCACACCGCCCCACCTAACATGGGTTTGATTGGGTTAGGTCATTAGTGAGAACTACTTTCCAGATAAATGACATAAGGATAAAGCAAGGGCCACCCATTGAATTAAACATGTAATCGCATTAATGGGTACATAGTCAAGCTTTTGCAGAGCCATGCTAAGTAGCTGAGAGCTGAGGACAAATGCTAATTAAAAACTTTACATGGGTTCAGGGTTACGGTGTATGAGGAAATATATTAAATAGCATTAACAAGCATAAGAACTGACAGAGAGGAAACATGGCAAAAGAAACACACACACTAAAGACTACATTAATTGTATCACAGCGAAAAACTAAAGAGCTGCAAAAATACACAGAAATAAGGGTGATAGGTTGAGCTAGCTGCACAAATTGAGAGTCAGTTACGGAGGAATTTAGCCTAACAGATTTGATCGCTAACCACAGCACCCCAGGTGATTGAGAAGATGTGAAATTAAATCATCCACAGCACTAGGGGAGGATAAAAAGGATCGTGAAAAACAATTCACTGACCACAGACACAGAATCCAGCTCCTTTAATGAGACTTAAGAGCATGATAGGCATTAGCGGTTGGTTATGATATCGCCTGCAAGCGGAATCATGGCACACCGCCCCACCTAAGACACTCATATCTATACATATACCAGATATGATCATTCCAACCTATTAACAGTCCGATAATAAAGCATGGGGAAAAGCATCTGACATTCAACATCTAAAGTGACTTGCTGTCTGGCAGCCATGTTGGGGGACATATATGATTAGTATAATTAAATGAATCTACAAATGACTCGAACTGAATAATATTACCATTTTTGTTTGCATTAAGTACACTTTTAACACACATTTTTTCGCTACAGATTTACTTGTCAGCCAGATGTCACTGTCCTCTCGCTGACAGATACTTACATGATCAGTTGGATTAAAATGTTGCCCTGTGAAGATGAGATTTATTCAGTGTTTCCTTCAAAGCATTTATTATTTAGGCCTAAAATCCACGCATTTCTTACCTCATACACATTCAGCAATTCTCTTTTACTGAAATAGTGGCTGGAACTTCAATTGTTTTATTATTATTTTACCATCTTCTTTTAATTCTTCTCTACTGAAGTTTCATGTAAAAAGGGCAGTTGAAAGGACAGCCAGTTTCCAAATGCTCCACAGGCCATACCTTTAATTTTGATGTTCATCAAACCCAAGCTCACTCATAATTTACAACATATGCTTGAGAGTAAGGGCTAGGACTTAACAGACTAGGGCTAACAATATATCATGAATTCACTGTAACTGAAAGAAGTCTTACTAAATAATATTTCAATATTAAATGATATAACTCATTTAAAACCATCACACCACATAATCTCATTCTTTTCATTTCATTAGATCTACAGACACATGTTGTTTCAGTGTATATATTCCAAAAGACTACATCCTCATTCCAGGCAGTAACAAATAGGGTTTAGTGTATGATCAGTTCACTGTATGGGTATGGTATGGCAAGGTCTTAAATATATGACATTGGAGCTGGACTGTAGTCAGCTCACCTCTTCAAGAAATCGTCAAAGATTCTCTGTATGATGAAATTAAAATGAGATTGTACCACAATCTCTCCCAAATGCCTGCGTCTGCAAAGTAACTGCTTAAGTTTCATTTACAGAACAAAATGCAGAGAGCAAACTGGAGCTTCACATTAAAGAATGAACTGGGAAATATGGCAAATGCTTCTATCGGCTGCCGTGAGCGAGCCTGTTTACAAAGTATTCAGTGTTTCCCAGGACACTTTGATTAGCACTTAGACCACCGCGGGACACTGAACCTCTCCCCTGAAACCCCGCTGCCTGCTGAAATTCTTTTTTAACAGCTCTTTTAAAGGCAGGGCCACTCACCCACCTGCCCCTGTGACAGAGGAAACATTAGGCCTTTAAACTGAGAACTAATAACAATAAAACATGACTGGATAGTTAAACGGGCAAATAAAATATGAAAAGAAGCTCAAATTTAATTGCAGCTTTTATACTGTTTATATGCTGTGGCAACTTTAACAGGGAACCTTACGGCTTTTATTTTTTCACACCTTTTGTTGAAGTTCACTGGACCGTTAAAAACCATAATCACCCTTTTCTCTCACCTTTTTTAATGTAGTCTCTGGTTCATGACTGAATTAATGTTTAATAGAATATGACAATTCTAATATTTCCTCAAGTCTCTGTGGTCAGGGAAGTGTGTTTCGTTTTTTGTGTTTGGTAAAACACTAGCATAACTGCAAACTTTAAAAAACATACCTGGCCAAGTTTTGTGTCAGCCTATAAAGAGTGCATTTACAATGTTTTTCTGTTGAAACTTTCCTCCATTGTCATAAACTGAGGCTTGTGTACATCTTACCGTTGTTTAATTCTGCCATGTGCCTAATTTCTCTTTCTGTTTTCAGATTTATTTGAATATTCTGTTCATTGTATTTCTGTGCCATGTGACACCTGGCTTGTCCTGAATAAGACTTGAATCTGGATTCATTTATGTAAGATAATAGCCTGAGAAATGCCCCCGCAGAAGAGAACGACTCCCATCCAGTGTCAAAGAGGGGAAATCTGAACCAATCCAGGTAGCATTTCTTCAGTCATTTCTGTTGAATCCCAACACCAGTATGTTTTAACAAGACAGTATAGCAGGGTGAGTATGAATCCACAGAGTTTGGGACTGAAGATACTTAAGAAACCCTGTTCTAGGGGGACGCTTCACTTTTGTTCCAGTGTCAATCTGCCCTGACCGTGGTCGACAGTCAGCCCGCTCTGCAGCGTGCCGGACAGACGTGGGGAAGGGGAGGAGCGAGCACTGCGAATGAATGTAACGCAACGTGCCATTTTCTAACCTCAAATCGCAGCAGAAGTGAGAACAACCAGACCTCAGATTCATCCTGAGAGGTTTTTGCTAGCAGTCTGAAAACTTCACGTGGATTTGTTCTTTTGAATGCCATTTGAAGCAGGGGACACTATGTGAGCTGGTCTGGCATTTGTAATGTAGATTATTTGTCACTTGTCTTTCTTTCTGGTTAAATAGTAATTACTCTTCTGGAGCACAATAAATGATTTTAATATGCTGATATGTGTTTTTTTTTCTCTCTTGAGTCTTCATTTATTATTTTCTGTGGCTGTCCTTTGCTAAATTGGTTAATTTAATTGGTGAAGCACACATCAACTCCCACTCACAAGTAATTACTCTGGCAATTTATTTGTGGCTAGATTAAATTTGTTTTCAACGACTGGAGGCAGAGCAAGCCTTGTTGTCAGTGCAGCGCTTATTAAGACTAAAAGCTGACATCCTGTCAACTCTGAGGCTTAAAAATTCATGCCCACGACATTTCAATCGGGGAAACGCACACAAGGGTAAACAGGTAAACATCTGTCACACAATGCCGCTGCAGTGGTGCTGCTAAGAGAGATACACTGAACAGTTCTATCTAAAGTATTTCTCGATGGGTTTTGTTTCCCTTTTTCTTCAAGTACGACTAACTTGTGGTGAATGTCACATTCTGTACAGTGGTAGTCCATCCACCTACCAGGAGGCAGCACATCCATACTCTACAGCCTGTGGCTTCTTTAAATAATATAAATGTTCTGCAATATGACAAAAGTTGCTGTTGGCTTTACATCATTATTTTTCGACTTCTACACCCACACTGAGCTCCTGGCACCTCTGCACAGCCTTCATCATCTGGGCTTTCAACTGCCTGCAGTTGGTATGGAGTCCAAGGGAGCTCAACACCCCGCAACTTAAGGGAGCACATGTAGAACATGTCTTTATAATAAAAAGAAAAAAAATGTTTTTCTATTTTTGCATCATATCTTAATTGTGGTTTTTCAAACAAAGAATCATCTTTTCCTTTATTTTGTGTGTTTGTCTATGCAGATGATTTATTTCCTTTGGTTTTGTTTTGACCCTGTGGTTGTGTCAGTAAGTCGAGTCTGTTTGATATAGCACCTTTCTCAGAGCGGACCAAATGCATCCCATAAATAAAATCATACTGGAGCAATAAACAGTAAATATATGCAATAAAAGAAAGTGAAGAAAATGCAACAGAAATACAGTAAAAATGCATGATCTGCAGTTTGCTTTTCAGCAGGTCATGTCTGAAAACAGCTCAAACTGTCACCCATTCCAACTCCCTGAGCACTTTACTCGGGACACCATGCGTTTGCTCTTAAAACAGCCTCAGCTCTTCTTTTTATTGATCCCACAAACTTTCCTCTGAGACTCTGCTCCATCTTAACAGGAACTTTTATATATGATTTCTGTAGATTAGGCAGCTGTGCATTAATGCTGCCAATCTCCTGTTCTACCATATCTCAAAGGGTCTGCTTGAATTACGTCTGGTGACTGGAGGTCACTGAAGATCACTGACCTCGCTGTCATCTTCACATCATGCGGACGTAGCCATTAGAGGATTGTAAAATGTGGACTTAAACATTGTCTCTATGTTTATTGTTAAGATTTTAACTGTACTACGACTCTTGATTCTGCTAATCATTTCAGTACTGTAATGGAACTCTTGTGTGTTCTTTATTAATATTTCGGGGAGAAAGAGAAGCCAATTACAAACATTTCCTTACTTTCTCAGATGCAAAGAAGCAGCTTTCTTGAATATCAAACTGCAGCCGCCATGTTTGAAACAAATCCCCATAAAATACATTTGACTCTGCTGTGGTTTGCCTGCAGCCTCCAAATCACTTAATCTGACTGTTCACCCAAGCAATTAGCTGCCTAATGGCTGCTGTTGATCATTAACCCATGTTTGTATAATTCAGTTAACTCTGTGTGGGCTCCAGGCTGCTAGCATACATGACACACAGACATACAGGCTCGTATTGATTGGGAACAGCTTAATGCATCATGGACAAATGTCTCACCGAGAGTGAGCTGGTGAGATAAGATGTGACAAATAAAACATCCCCTGTACTGGGGACTGTATTTCAGTCCCATAAACACATGATTAGAGCTGTAAAAAGTCAGAGAAGTAGGGTTGGTTTGGTGCTCCACCATCAGATTACAGGGTTCAATTTTGTGTGTTTTGGGTTGTAATGCACCATTATTTTTGCCTCTTAAAAACTACAGCTATACAAGCTATCACACCCCCCCCCCACACACACACACACACACAAACACACACAGAAACGGGGAACCTTGCATTTTGTCAAAGTGTTAATTGTTGGAAATCAATCAGAATTTTTTTTAAGATAAACCTGGAATTAGATTGTGTGTCCGGACGGATAAACTACGAGATGAAGAGTGTGAAGGGTTTAAGGTCAGGTCTGTGGCTGCGAGTTTAGCCGGGTCAAGAGAAGACGCTGTGTTCATGGCAGAAATCGACTATCTCTTTCCGTTGTTGAAGGACAGTGGGGAAGGTGCAGTGCTGCAACCCCAAGCTGTGTCCAGCACATTCTGGCCTGTGGTCTTGACTGACAGAATCACAGATACTCCATTTCAGTCATACTTTAGCAATAAACTGAACTACATTAATAAAGTAGTACACTTCCTTAAAATCCAAGGTAGGACGTATCAATACTTTATTTCTGTACTCAAGTAGGTATATGGAGTTTTTATTACTGTTCCTTTGTTTAACTGGATATGAGGAGAATTCACGTTTTTTTCATTCATACAAAAGTATCGTCGAGCGCCACCTTCCTAATATCAAGACAGAATTCAACCTCAATGGACAGCATTGACTGAAGAAGAGCAACAAAACACTATCTATCCCTGGCTCTACTTAAATGAAGAATACTTCATTCAATACATTGAACACATTTCTTCCTGGATAATTTGTGTTTAAAATATATTCTTTCTTCATTCCTGTTTTTAGCTTAAATATATACATTTTTATGTAGGAGTGGTTTTGGTTAGTCTTGGAACAATATCAATGTGCACAGACACAGCTGGAGGGAATGACCTTCAGAGGCAAGTGATTAACATCTATAATTTCAGAGCTTTACTTTTATACTTTTACTTGAATAAAGAGAATAAATCAGTACTTATACTTTTACTTCAGTTGTTTCTAACACAAATATATGTACTTCTACTTGAATAAATAATGCATGTTCATAAGCCTCCTTTGCATGAAATAACATCCTTCCCTACCTGCCTGATTTTCGTCCTTAGTAAGGGTCTAACAATCTTGTGTGGAAAATGCTCACATCTTTCATTCTCCAAGCCGTCTGAAGGTCATCGAGATAAACCTTGTTTCATCAAAGTTATTTTCCCAGACTTGACATAGCTGCTGTTAGTGTCTGAGCCAGAAATGACATTTTACAATTGGCGACGTTCTCTCAGGCTGCAGAAGAAAAAAGAGTTATTCCATTGTGTGATGGAATAGAGTCTATTGCTATAGTACCACTACCTGTTTATTATTTCCGCCTGGATGATGACCTTGGAAGATCAAAACCACTGTTTCAAGCCATTGTGTCCAAATAGAGACTGTTCTTTAATCGTCTTCCCCTTTTGTGTGGCTACTTCAGGGCACCTTACTGTTTCCTTTCTTTTTGCAGGTGAAACATTTTGTCTGTGCACTCTTTTTGACATTGTACTGATATTCTATTGGCTGCTGAGTTAAACAAGTTAAACACAAAACTGAAAATTTGATCCTGTTGTATACATTTTTTCTGGTTTCCAGGTCATGATGCCAATCTGCTTGGTGCCACATAAATTCAAAGAATCTGAATTGAAAAGTTGTGTAAATCTAGAGTAGAGTGATGTTAAGGCTTGAAACAAGCTTTTTGAAGACACGTTTTCTGGGTCCGGAGTCTGTCAAAAAGTCAATAAATTGTGCACGACATAACACTAAATTAATTTTGGGGTTATATCTCAGATGGGGAGATTAAAACAATGAAATACTTAAATCAAATTCCCCAGCCATTCATTAGACAGCCAAAATTTGCCCTGCTTTGAGGCAGATGAGTCACACTTTCCCCTTAACAAGCTGTTTTAATAACTCTTTTGTTCCGTCGCTGACGACGCACACAGCAGAATCTTTGTTCATCGCCTGTGTTCTGTTAAATTGGAATCTGCTGAGTTTCTGCGTAGTTTCAGTCGGTCGACTGGATGCTACCCTCAGGTAAAGCAATTATAATCAGTGCACGCGCTCTCTCTTGTTCAAGGCCCGGCGTCTTCTCAAAGCGCTGCTTGTGCTGGAAGAAAACCTACAAAGGACCTGATCGGAGCTTTGTTTACAAGTTTAATGATCAAACGCTGCTGGATTTCAAATAACACTCTGCATTTCTGAGGTGCTTGAAATCTAAAAATTACTACGCTAACATCACTGATTCTATTTTGGGTTTACACAACTGCATGTGAAAGACAAAAAATGTGCAGCTGCTGCTATTTCAGCTGTTAACAGATGCATGTTTAAGACTTCAAAAAAGCGAAAACGTGGCGATTATACTATTGCTGTCGCTAACATTTGTAAATGCTGACTTACTGAGAGCTATTGTCACATTTCATTTTGTTTCATCTGATCAACGGAACGCAAACACGGGCCCATATATTGTGCGAGTTAAAAATAAGTTACTGTCAACACGAGTGAATGAAGCACTTCTCCTGTGTTTCATCTCGTGTCTACAAGCGATTGAGCCAAACAAATTAAATCTGAGAGGATCCGATGCTTCTCTCAGGATGTCCGTCTGAATATCTGTGAACTTAATTGGATCTGGCAGTCGGGCCTGTTCCTGATCTCTCTGTGGAAGAGACAAACGTTCAAACTGTCCATAGTAAAGCTAATTTAACAAATCTGACAGCCTGGCACTACACACCAAGAAGAGCAGATGGGTAGAAGCGGCATGTCGTGTAGAAACCTTGAGGGATGCAGGGAGGCAGCGGTTACAAATAAGTTTCTTCTATTCAATGAGGAATTTGTTAAGTTCTTTGCTGCTTCTTTATGACCTCTAACAGCAAAGGAGATAATTAGGGTGAAAACAGGCATTTTCTATAAACTATTCTCAATGTCTGTGGTCGGGTCGGATGAAACAATTTACAGCAGGGTCATGGTTATTGGTTAGTGCATGAACGGTACTAAAACAATGTCTAATGTTGTAATATTACAGTGATCAATCATACAGCAACAAAAAGACACAATACCTGATGTGTGTCTTTTTTCACCTCTTCCAAAACAAGTGCACAGGCTTCTAGAACAAGGTTTTTACATCAGATGACAGTGGAAACACAATAGCTTTTGTCCACAGAGGACCCAAATTCAAAGACAAGGAATACATGTTTGTAGAGGCTCTAAGGGCCACAAAGTGTTATCAATTCATTGCATTATGTTAGGTTTCAGAAACATATATGTGAAGTTTCATGAGAAAATTGTGTAATATTTTCACCCCCCTACTCTATTTTCTTCATCTTTATATTGTAGTTGCAGTGTTCACTAAGTGTCAGCCCTGTAATCCTCCTGGAAAATAAAGAGGACTTTAGTGTTTCTCAGTCTGCCTGTCCACAAGAAAAGATACCAAGGTTTGATGTACCAGAACATTGTGTGCTGCTTGTTATCCCTCTCAATGAAACCCCACAACCTTTTGAGTAATATTCTGTTGCGGTCAGTGGCCTGGATCCGGGAGATAGGGTCGGTGGGATTCCTTATTTCCTTAGTTATTTTGACTTATTAGTTAATGTAGTTTTGTAGTTTATTTTCAAGTTTCTTTAAATAAATTTTGAAAACATTTAATTAAAAAAAGAGAGATCAAGATTTGATTTCTGGTAGGTAAAACCGACTTAGTCCATGTCCCAAACATTATAAAAAAGTATGGTTGTTCAGCCTCTGACCCTGATGTTCTTTTATTAATGCAGGCATAAGCAACGATTTCCATGAAGAAACAGTTATGTTAAATCCCCAGTATGGGCACAAGTTATGCAAACTCCAAATATAATAATACCTGACAGAGGGGATGACAACAACAATAAAGCACACCTGAGTAGAAAAAATCTCAAATTCTTAACAAATTCTCATATTTATTGTAAACATTTATAGAGTTTTATTTGTTTTATTATAGTGTTTAAGTAAACCCCTGAACCACACAGTGTGACACAGTTGTTTCTATACGGTCAATATATATATTTATTTTACAACTTAAAAAAGGCAGATTTACAAATAATAAACGTCACTTAACATTCTTATTGACCTATATATTAAATGGTTTAGGGTAAATGCTTTTGTATATTTATATAGCCATTTTCTAGTCTTGATGACCACTCAAAGCTCTTTACAGTACAGTTTTACATTTACACATACATTCATACAGTGCATCTATGAGCAGCACTTTGTTATTCTATGAGGGGAAATTCGGGGTTCAGCATCTTTCCAAGGACACTTCGGCATGCAGATAGGGAAGACTGGGGATCGAACCGCCAACTGCTCTATCCCTCAGCCACAGCCACTCTCTTTAGGACCAACATTGATGGTTGTCTGTATTCTTGCAGTGGAGGTTGAGCAAACTAAATGGTAACTTATCTCCCGTCTTCATTTTAGAGCAAACCCTTAATATTTACAGAATAAGGACAAAGAACTGAGTGTAGTTTCTGCTTTAGAAAACACATTACTATTACTATTTCGGCTTCGGGCCACAGGTGGCAGCACTGAGCCTGTGGACTCACATGGCTTGAAAAGAGAGACAGTTGTGGAGGTGGTGCTTGTCACTGTGGTGGAGGACAGACTGGAAATTGAGACCACACATCTGTTCAGGTAAATGAAACTCATCTAGCTTATGTTGTAAATTTAAAAAATCTACAGAAATTACGGGTTCCATCAGGAAACAATCTGCAGAAGCTTCGCTCTGTCAGTTTGTGTTACTTAACTTTTGTGTCGAAGCCTGGCTGCTTTTGACCAAAAACAATATTGAACAATTCAGTGTGTAATTCAATGTTGTAAGTGCATTTCTTATATTGAGAGTATGATTAAGGAAAAGTCAATGCTGCCTGATCAGCTCCTCGGCTCAAATGTGAACATTAATCCTGCGGCTGACCTGCGTGATAAACTGCTGCGGCCAAACACAAACGCACTGAAATCTTAATTTCCCTGCAGTTGCTCTGACCCCTTTTGCTCCCATAAAATACTCAACGCCACAGTCCTCTCTCCCACTCACTCAAGACAGGGAAAGAAAATGAGTTTGGACGTAGTAATTTCTGAAAAGATGACAAGTTTACTGCACTTGAGATGGTGCAGGCCTCCGAGTGATGAGATGGTGCAGTGTGTCGTGAAAATGTGCCTTCTAGGAATTGCCTTTCTCCTAATTGTCAGGGTTTCAGCCATGCTAAAATTACCACCGCAATTTGTACGTTTGTACACTTTTCGGTGAAGCTGTGATTTTCACTGTGTGCACTCTGGGAAATTAATAGCTGAGTTATTTTATACATCTGTTTTTGGGTCTGCAAGTGGGGGGAAAGACATTATGATGTTTGTTAAATTAAACAAGTGTATTCTCTAGGCACTTGTCATTTTATGACTGGGGGGGGCACGCTCAACTTGCTCTATAAGTGGTGGGCTGTGAAGGTCACGGGTACTTGCCCTTACCGTCACCCTGATCCACACTGTGTGAAATATTTAGGTTACTCGGGCATTCACAATATTCTTGCAGGAAGAATATAAAGTTCTCAGGCAACTTATTGATAGAATATTTTGTAACATTAGTATACAGAGCAAGTCTCAGCTCTAGCATGTTATATAATATGCTCCAGTTAACCAGGGCTCTGTAGCATAATGACAATGTTTTGTACTTAATTAATATATTAAGTGAAAGAAGAAGCAGAATATATGAAAGTGAATATTTAAATTACACACAGAAAATGCATGGAGCAAACTCAATTAAACAATGTGCTATTATCATGATTAGAGAATAATTACATTGTATTTGTTTTAGTGTATTAATATGAATAATAATAACAACAACGTTGAACACGCAGTATGCAGGTCTCTCTCCTTTCTCCCTCAGTCCTCCTTTAACTAAAATGGATTAGTTTAGTTAAGTTATTGAAACCCTGAGATGTTGTTATTTTTGTGGTTTTCACCATAACATTGTAGCCTGCTCAGCATTGTATGTGAATCACTGGGGTCATAGCAACATCACTAAAATTGGTCCAGGTCAGACAGACAGGCTGTAAACAAATCCCCAGGATGAGCAGGATTGTTGGGTTTAAGTGGGAGAGAAAAGGAAATGGTTTTCCACTGGAACAAGGCTGTTTTAGAAAAAACATATACGAACAAATGGATGAATTGAAAAAAAAACAAAAAAACAAAGTGGCAGTAAATCAGGTGAACTCGCTTCTTAGTAACCTATTAAATAATTTGAAGATTTGTCGGCGCATGCTGATGTTACCTATGTCCTACATCTCAGCAATCACTATGATGAACACAGTGTTATTGTAGCAGACAGTGGAGATGTCCAAAGCTACAGAAATAAACCCAAACAATGAAGGTGGTGTGGTTTTCTGTGAAGGAGCTGAGCACTCTTTACCTCCATGCAAGTTCACGTCTGTTTTACACATGCATGGGCACCATTTTAGGTAAGTAAGCTGCTATTTCAGTGATTTAGGTTATGGCAGCAAGACAAACTGTGCAAGAGGCTCTTGATCTGATCTTCCAAGATGAGGAAGCAGATAGTGATTTGGAGAAGGAAGTGTCAGAGCAGGAAGACAACATGAAGGAAAACTGACTACAGCTCCTCTGATGAAGACATTTAAATCGAAAAACAATACTCTCAGTTGGTCCTCCAGTCACAATCACGTTGCAGGCAGGATAGCAGCGGAAAATGTCATTTGAGTGACTCAGTTGTAATGGTTATAATGGGTATACATGGTTATATAATAAACCCCAACCGTTCCAGAATGTTATTGCGATTCTCTCTTTCAATAGAAAACATTCAAATCATTATGGCTGTTATGTTTTCATGTCCTAGGTAAAACAGGACATAATATTGTGATAAATGTTTTTCTCCAAAAACGATTGCTGTAAAACCTAAAACATAAACTCTCCCTGCTCTCTGAAATATTACTTAAGGATTAATCATACATGTATTAATGTTAGATAGGCTATTTATACATTCTTAATAGATCTGCATCGTTAAAAGTTCGGTATATAGTCAATAAAACATGAAATTTGAACAGTGTATAAGGGTTAAATAAGATAATACATGAATCATTTTAAGATTTGTATCTTTTATTTCACCCACTATGTTTGAGTGATTTTTTTTTCTACCGATCAAGAAGTAGTGATACAGCAAAGGATTACAAAGGAAAGATAATAATAACAGAACATTTTCAAATATGATAGCCTATATCATAAGTGTAAGACGACAACAAAAGACAGCAACACTAATGCAATATTAATGAATGATCTGAATCTTTGGTATTTACGTTTGTATGAATAAAGTTAAAGGGACATCATTGATATTGTCAACATGGATCCCATCTTCTGCAGAGAAATCAGCTGGCTTTCTGAAGTGTTGGATTTCCAGACACTGCCTTTCCGTCACACGAGGTCAGCATCATGCACCGCTCCTCCCACGGGACCAGATTGGAAAGGGACCGAGTATCGGTGTCATCCCTGACACATGAGTCACCTGAGAGCCAAAGGCAAGGGAGAGAAGATGGAAAGGATGGATTGGAGAGAGACACCAACGGCGACTGGGGTAGAGTCCCCGGAGAGGAAGGTAAAGAAAGTATGAGTGGCGTGTGAGGAGTCCTGATAAGAGAGGCGAGGAGACGGGAGCTTCAGAGAGAGACGCATGATGGAGCTGAGGTTTAATAACAATAAGGATCTTCACTGTGACACTGAGCTTGATGCTAATGTCAACAGTGAAGATTTATTTTAAAACAAATTTAACCTGTCAGGGTCGACATTGTCGCACTAACTGTGCATTTGCCAAATGGAAAAAAAGCCCTCATTTATCTTATTTTCCAAAATTTTACTCCACTACATATATCATTAAATGTCTGTACTTTACACTCTACTACATTTTCTACAGTGTAATGGGTTTCAGGTTCGCATCGTTTAATTGTGGAACAGTAGTGTAAAAACAAATAATATCTGCTTCAATCTTCTTCACTACTTTGTGTTTTTACCAGGCCCACATAAATGTTCAGAAGCAAACGACGCCCTAATATCAGTATCACTCGCTCTTGAATCTCCTGTATGTCATTTTTTACCAAGAATTGTTTTGAGGACAGCCATTGTAACCTATATATGTTGACTCATAATTGATCTCATACTTAGGCGCTGCAGGACCCTAACCCTAAACAACCAGATAGATGTTTGTCCCAGACTTCCCACCCACAGATTTGACCCATACGAGTATATCAGCAGCAGGTGTCCTGTACGTTGGGTGTCTTGATTTAACACTAAACATGTGGTTGTGAACTGATAATAGTTATAAGAAGTAATATTGATCGTCATTTTACTGAAATCCTGCCGTATAAAACCATCATCTATTCATGCATTTGCCGCTTTTAAATTGTACTGAATTATGCTGTAGGTAGTGCTTTGAAATATAATATATGCAATTATTAATGCATTTTCAATTATGAATGCAGTGGAAAAAAAATGTATGTATATATATATATATATATATATATGTATTTAAAAAGATAGTTAATTGGAAGAAACGTTTCATCTTCTGTCCAGACTCCTACATGATTCACGTTTTGCAAACCCAGTGTGCAGCTGCAACAGAAATATATCTTCCTACAAACATATCTCGGAATCAATTGAGGACCTGACCGGGCCTGACACATTTGAACCCTCACCTGACCACAGACTAATCCAATATGCTTCTGGACAAAAAACCCTGTAGGGCTTCAACGTGGAAGATTGAATAATATATAAAAAATAATTATATAATCTTAGAAATTATATAATAACCCTAACCAACTTGACACGGCACGGTAATGCAATTCATCAATTATTATGAATAGATCTTCTAAAACAAGACTGGGATTGAAATGACCCAGCGACTTTTGTGACCTGGCCGAGAGAACTATTTTTACTGTGAGATTATTTGTAGTGCAGCACCAGACTGGGAAATTTAAAAGTCTTTCATTTTGATTGGAAATTTAAAACATAGATTACCTTGATTTTAGCAATTGACAGACTCAAACATTGAAAAGTGAAAGCCACTGATTAGCTTATATATATATATATATATATGTGTGTGTGTGTGTGTCAGTAAACACAGATATATATGAAATAAAGTCAGCAGGCTATTTCTTGCACGCAGGAGCCACTTGATTCCAAGGGGTAGGTGATAGAGAGGGCCCTGGGGAGGTCAGAGAAAGGCATACATGTAAGCTAGAAAGACAAAGAGCATCAAAGGTAAAAGAAGAGAGCACTAAAAAATAGAAGAAACATGACAGAGGCAGAGGAGTCATTGTGAGGTGGCTCAGTGCTGTCAATCAAGGGCAGAAAGCCGAGTGGCTTGCTCTAAAGCGACCTGCAGAGTGAGAAGTGGAATGGAAATGAGGAGTCGCTGTTTCCTGCGGCAAACAAATGCACACTGAATCTTTCAAACAAAGTTATTGGGTTGAAACAGACGTGGAAGTGATGAGAGGTTTTCTCAGGTCACACGAATTGTGGGTAATGATGACAATGGTGTCAGCATAGAGACAGACTCTGGAGAATGCATGAGAAAACAGAGATTAAGTTTGGAAAGCAGGAGTTTAGTTTATCATAAAGATACAATCATATAGGATTGTATATGCATAATTTGCGTGTGTAGTTCCTATCTAAATTTTCTTTATATAGATTAAACCGTATCTTGTTTATGTATAATATTTTTCATATTGGACCGAATTTAAGATTTTATTTTATTACAACTGGCAGAGGTTTAGGATCAGCTTTAAGAGAAGTCTTGAACTAGCATGTAGCCATAACTATATAGGAAGTGCAGTCGGCGACACTATATTGAGATAATGCTAGTTCATAAAAGCACATGTAAAGGTTAACTTGCATTAAGCCACTGCTTTATGTTAAGTTTAGATTTAAAGTTGTTTTTAACTATTGGCATGTAGTTTCACAGTGTTCCAGTGACAGTTTCAGAGAATATTGCACGTTAACAAGCCAAGAACTGCAAAGGCGCTGAAGAAAAGTTTGGAAAGGGAGTAAGCATGGATGCAATGTGCAGTGCACAGCTTTGACAGGGAAATTCCACATTGCATCATGACTTTAAACCTTTGACTACATGATGGTGGAGTTATACAGAGAGAAATCATAAGCTTAAAAATGGCCTAAAAAACAAAAAACTGTAAAACAACATCAAAGCAGAAAATGGCTCTGAAAAAGAGAATACAAAGATGGTTGGTTAGGAAGAACTCAGTCTGGTTGTTCACCTTTGTAAATGGCACATCTATTGTACCTCTAGCTGTTCACCGTTACCATGACCCCCTTGTTGCTGATGTGGTGACCTGTCGTCATACACAGCTGATTCCCTCTGCTTTTGGTTTGCATTTTATTCAATGGACCTCTGATCTTTAAAGCTGCATATACGGCTTTCTTTTCTTTTTTTACCTGACATATGGCACTAGTAGCTTGCAAGGTGGTTTGGATCTACAACGTTTACATTTCTATACTACCACTGAGACCTCTTGCCTTGTCTCTGAGAATAGCTCCTTGATAGTTTGTGAAATACAACGGATGTTTTGAAGCTTTCCTGAAAGTTGCATTTAGTAGGGTTTCACCACTCTGGGCAGAACCTGCTAGTAAAAGCCCACTAGTTTCCTTTTCTATCAGTAGTCCTATTTCAATGAAATTACATTATTACAATTTCTTAAAATTAACTTCTTGAATGCTCAATCTTCACCAGCCACACAACTGTATTGGAAAGATAAGGGCCCTCACATTTCGTTATTAGTGGCGTCAGTGGAAATGCTATTCATTCACTTTGAATGTGTTAATGTAATACATTTTCAATTAAATTGTGGTTGAAAATGTTTTCAACTTTTCATGTGGCAGTGCATGTACCAGCCCAATAAAACCACATTTGAAGTAAGGCTCACGCGCTGGCAACGACCAATCAAATCATATTAATGCAAACACTGGTCCTGCCAGACACTGAACTTCCAAATGAGCTTGGAGAGAGGAGACAGAGGCAGCGAGTGAAGCAAAAAGTCAAAATGATCTCCTATCATAACCACTATTCACAACCCTGATGGACCGCAGTGTCAGGAAAATCTGACTCCACTTACACTTAGCTGTTTATGCACTACAGCAGATGCATACAGATTGTATGGCACAGTGACAAACTCTGTGTACGCACGTTTCCTGTCCAAAACAGTTTTACAGATCCCAACAAAAGATGTTTTAGTTCATACAAAGAACATTTATATCGGTTACTTACAGGCAGTTACAATGAAATGGATATTATTGAAATGTAAAAAAAAAAAAAATATGACTGAAATGTTGTAATAATTGAATATGAATTAAAATTTAGCCAACAGGTTTGAGTGAATAACATTCAGACATATACACTTTCCTGGTTTGGTGCGTTTGACTTTTTTTATATATTTGTGAAGTGGACATTTGTTTTTGTCACTACTGGGGGGGGGTCTTAAATTACTAAAGGCTGGAAGTGACAAATCAACTCCACTTCACACATCAAATTCTCCTGGATTTCTACAGACTTTAAATTTGGTGGCAGGTAAAAAAGTCTCAAAGGATATTTGAGCAAGATAAAATCCTAAGGCAAACAAAGCACAGAGAATGTTACGAGTTCTGATGGATTGTCTGCATATTAATACCTGAGAAACAAAGACCAGATTTGTATCACTCACACATCAATCAATCAATCAAGTTTTATTTGTATAGCCCACATTCACAAATAACAATTCGTCTCATGGGGCTTTAACATTGTGTGACATCCTCTGTCCTTAACCCTCAACAAGAGTAAGGAAAAACTACTAAAAACCCTTTTCACAGGTAAAAATATGTAGAAACCTCAGAGAGAGCCACATGTGAGGGATCCCTCTCTCAGGACGGACAGAAGTGCAATAGATGTCAGGTGTAAGAAAACATCATCAGGATTTTTAGCAGCATCCATGAGGCTAAACATTTTTCAATACTATGTGTCAGGAAGTCCCGCTGCAATCACAGTCTCTGGCCAGCAGCCAGCAAGACCACGATCCAGCATCAGGATGAGATCCACTATAATCCACAGTCATTGTCCACCGCCGCCAGTTAGAATCCATTATCAGCTGCCGCCTCGGTCGTGGTCCCTCATCATCCGATGCCAACGCGACAAAGGATCCTCCATTACAACGACGATCAGCTGGCACGATACAGAATCCACCGAACTGGATCCACCATTGCGACCTCCGACACGCGATCCACAACCATAAACACAAAATGATTGAACACAACAACTCAGTGTGTGTTTAAACAAACAGCTGTTTATTATCACCATGTCTACCTTTAAGCCACAGCTAGACCTGTGTGTAATGGATGCTAAATCACAGGTGATTTGAATAAACTCAGCCGGTGCCAAACAATGCCAACAACAGAACCAATGTGTTCAATGCTGAATCTCGTTTATTGGCTCACTTTGTTGCGTCAGTCTGGGCTGAACTGTGCGCGCCACATACAACATGTAAAAAGGTTTTCAGGCATTTCATGGGATTCATATTCACAGTTTAATACCACACATGTCTGCAGTTTCATATATAAGTTTGTGATTCTCTCCTACTTCTGAAGATCAACAGAGTTTAGTGAGTGTTCTACACTGGTGATGTAAAAAGTGTGTCCAGATCGTGTATCCCTCTCTTTTTGAGTGTTCACCATGTTTTTACACGATAGTTAATTAAGCAAAAAATGTTCCCTGGTCGTGTCAAACATTTGGCTTCAGGTTTCTACGACGGGTCACCACTACAAAACGATTAGCACCACTGCCTCAGGATCAGAGCAGAAACAGAATATGTTTATGTTTATACCATATCAGAGTTGCTCGTCTGGGTGTCCTCCCTCCACACTCCTGCTGACCTGCGCTCACTTCACACTTCAGCAATAAACACCAACACTAATCAGAAGTTATTAGAACCTGAACAGGACAGAAGTTTACTTGTGTCTGTTTGATTCGCTCCAGAGTTTGAGACATGTATTCAAACACAAAAAAGTCCAACATTATGTGCGCACTTTCTGCTACACACCACGCGGGGCACGCAGAGCCAGGATATTGGGGTTAAAGTGACCGGAAACCATCCAAATTCATGATCCAACATCATCGAATAATAACTAAATAAATGTGATTGTCTGTGCGAAGAGCATCAGAGTCAAGCAGACACATGTACACAATCCAACACTGGAATACTCACCTTATACTATACAAACCTAAATGCTCTTCTAAATAATAACAATTCTGTTAACTGGCTCTCAAACAAAATTTAACTAGCAGAGCGAGACCATTTAAGTTTCCTGTGTTTTTTTTTAACATTTTTATTGAAAATATATTTGCATATATTTTTAAGGATATCGACACATCTCCCCACACATCTCTCTGACCCCCGCCCTATGTCGTAAACATACCAAGGGGGATGGTTTATTGCCTTCATAGTGGCCAGCCGCCATTTTGAAAGCACACTAACTCATACAGACATACACACGCATACTCATATACATATACACATCTTTATACAGTAAGTACATCTTTAGTAGTTTGTCTTTTTATACGTTTATTCTACATAATAAATATTTTCACTAATGTTGCATTAAGATAGAATTTTGCCAACCTCTACGCTGTCAAAAACCCTAACCCTCAGTTTTAGTTATAAATCTAATTGTTAATCAGAGTTCCAAATTTGTAGTTAGTACTTCCATGAGAATTAAATAATAAATTGGCTATCTTTTCCCTTCCTTTGTAGGGTGGTGCCCTGAGGTAATTTTAATCAACAATTAAAGTTATTATTTATTATTCAAATGTTAATATTAATATTCAATATTTTGTCTGTTAACCACATTTATTGAATGCCAAAGGCACACCATGTCATGGTGTCTCGTTTAATGTATGAATTGCACAACAAACATACAACATAAAAGAACACAACCCAGGCGCTTGAACTGAAAGTATGTGCTCAGCTATACAATCTCCTCTCCACCATGTAGACCTGAAGAGGGGACAGAGCACTCAAACACGGCAAGCAAAATGTGGTTCATCTTTAACAACTTTCATAAGAGAGATGAGGGAAAAGAGAGACTGCTGCAAGATGAAGACCCAGATCCAAAACATCAGTAATGACGCACTGACAGTGAGGGGAGAGAGGGAGGGCTCCCAGGATGGCCGCATGGTCCAGCACAGAGTCTGAGAGAAAACAGATACATAGTCAGATACATGGACCTTCATTAGCTTGAAACAACAAACAGCTGTATGTATATACCAGGTTTGATGGATAATTAACAGATTCACTTGCAGGAGAAAGTTAGCAGATATGTCCATCATATCAATTGTTGTGCATCATTGCTGACACGCATCATGCCATTTGTTAAGAAAATTTAAATGCAGAATTCTTGATTTTTAGTGGAAGTAACAGACAAACCAGTACGTTTCAAAACCAACTTACCAAACCTAGACCTCCTAACTTGAGAGAAGCAGCCATTGCATGTTATAGTGATTTGTTCAGTAATTTAGTATGACCCTTGGAGGTTATTATGAAAATTGAAAAAGGTCCCCTTAGACTGAAATTTATAGTTTAAGGCCTTCGGACATGTGTGAAGTGACATGCCCAGTTAGAGTTTTGAGAGTCATCAAAGCACATCAATCATCACAGTGCATCGATGAATCTGTGTGTGTGTGTGTGTGTGCGTATGTCCGCCCCCCCACCCTCCCTCTTCGCACACACAAACTGATAATCACATTATTTTGTTTTTTATCGACGATGTCGCATTATGTCTCCGGATCGTTCCGGTCACTTTACCTCTGATTTCCTGTTACGTCTCGTGTTGTGTAGCAGGTTTAAACATGTGTCTCATAAACTGTAGAGCGACTCAAACAAACACAAAGTGAACATCAGTTCTGTACCTGTCCCACTAACTTGTGATCTGGGATGGGGTTTATTAAATCGTTAAGTGAGCGCAGGTCAGATGGGGAGTGAGGAGGAAGCTCCGACAGAGACTCTGACACAGGAGGACCGGACCTTTACTGTGCGTCTGTCCTGAAGCAGCACTGGTTATAATTATCGACACACAATTATAATCTGTCACTGCATTGATGCAGAGCCGTCTGCATCGTGATGCATCTAAGAATTAGAAATGTCCACTCCTCTATGCAAGAGCCCAAACATTAGCATGTGTGCTGCTGCTGCCGGCTGCTGCTCTTACCCTCTGTGCTGTGTGCGTCAACCTAACTTGACGTGGCTGTAACTCTATCCCAGCCACATGATTGGCTGGTGCGGCTCTATTCTCACTATCGTTGGCAATTTGTGGTTACTGTCGAAAAATGAATCGAATGAGTTATATCAGTGTTGTATCAAAGGTGTCTTATATTTCCATCGAGGAGAAGTTGTATTGCGATAATTATCTTTGCCATTTTATGGCCCAGCCCTAGTTACAATAGATGTGTGTCTAGAAAGGTGCTGCGACACAGCTCTTGCTGTAATAATACTAATTTGTGCATTATTCTATTCTCTTTTAGCAGATCTGAGAATTATAGTTAGAAGATTTTCAAGGACAGGTAGATTAAAAAGCCACAATCATTTTAGAAATGAATCCTGTAGTCTCATTTCTCATATATCTTGTTGTTTCCTGTTTTGTATCTAATCTCATCATTCCTTCTGCAGAAAAAGGCTCAAAAGTTAAAGGCTGCTATGGAAAAAAAAAGAAGGTTTGTGTTTATTGAAAGTTATTGGGCAAAGGAATTAATCCGCTATAGCTGTGGAGAGACTACAGTGTTCACCAAGTACACACGTGGGCTATTTGAGGTAAAAAACTCAAATTTTTGTGCACATGTTTCTCCAGGGTGTTAACCTCTGACTCTAGTTTTGCAAGCGCTCTAATCACCTATGACCTGCTATGAACTATGTCCCTAATGTCCAACCTGACTACAAAAACTCCATATTTTCAGATAAAAACACTTATTTCCACAGGAAAGTTGAACACTTTCAGCAGGTAGCCTTGGAAAGAAGACCAGTTATCTAGCCTGGAACTTTACCCTCAATATATGCTGTGGAATGATCCTGAGAGCATAACATTAGACATCCATAGAATATGATGAAGCAGTTCTGTAAAGACAAATTAGAAAATTACGTTGTTGTGGGGTTACACTCTGAATTCATGGCAGTGCTGCGAGGTTACTGCAGCAAAAGGAGGTCGGATGTTTCTGATCTTTTTCAACCAACACTGAATGCATCGTGTAATAACTGACATATGCATAGATGCATGACTATACTTTTCACATCTGTAAAATGTGACGGATTGGATTGTGGCAGGATTCCGACAGCCTCTGCATCATGAACACAATAGTCAAGGTCAAATGCAGTTATCACTCATGACAATGAGTGATGACTCCTTGCTATGCTATTATGCTACCGTTATCATTGCCCTTTGTCATTTGTTGGGCTGACAGAACCTTATGCTGAAGTCAAAATGTTGTTCATAGTGTTCACACAGATTGTAGGAGGGGTAGGGGATCAAGAGGGTCCCCCAACTCTGCTGTTTTGCCTCTTTTTTTGGCTTTCACCTTTTCTCTACTGGAAACATAATAACTATGCTTCTGTATATGGACGGTGCTCATTGAAGTAAAGGCTCTCCCTCGGTTATGCACATTAAGTTTTTACTGCAGATCATTAAATTGTTTTGCCATTTAAAGTGGTACAAAGCCTCTATTGATGTCCATTAGTGTAAAAAGAAAGCAAATGGCAATTGTTACATCCTGACCTTTATCATGTCTATGGGCCAATGTACTTTATCAATAACACAAAAGGAACATTGGGTGGTAATTATTGGCTTATTGGATGCAGTATACACAAGTCATTTATCTCCTCTGTTTTGTTGCTTGCTTAACTAATGATTAAAGTCTTAGGTCACAAAACATGGTCACATCATCGTGATTGCTGTCTTAAACTTGTCGATTTGGGAACATGGTTTAGTGGATTTGCTACTCTGCATCTAATCAGTAGTTGCATTTATATTAGTGTAATATTAAGAGCAATTAATGAGAAATGTTTGGGTGTCATTGATTGCAAACAAAAAGCAAGCAGAGTGTCAAGATCTTTTCAATGACTTATCTCTTGCATTTAAAGCCATTAAGTGAGACAGTTAGATGGCTTCCTTACTGATTACAAAGGCTGTGGAGACAGTGAGCATAATTTAAAATACACAGAGGTTCTCCGAAGTTTAGGTGTGTGGGGAAGTATGTTGTGATGTACAGTATGCAATCTTTGGTGTCCACTGCACACAGGATACTCTGCTACCTGATTGCATCCCCTTTATGACAGAACCTTGTCACATGAAGTGTATGGACAGCCATGGCACCAAGCCTGGGGACGCAGCAGAAGCAGGGCTATAGTCTGTTTTATTTATCACACATTTCTCTACTTTGTCACAACCTGGTGCCAACATCAACCACATTGCAACTCAACCTCTGACTGTTCAACTGGAGGATTGTGTCATGCCCAACTTTGGGATTGGCACTGTAAAACCTGACAAGTTAGGTCAACTCAAACTCTTTGCTGAAACTGATTGCCTTGAACCATTTAAGTTTATTAACTCAAACAATTTAAGGTTAACAAATTATTTGATTTAAGCAAAAGTAACTCAAATATTTATTGATGAGGCAACTTGGGTAAATAAAGTTAATATTGCCGATCCCTATAAGTTAATTGACCTTAAATCTATTTAGTATTCTACACTCATGGGCAGTATTTACTAGGGATGAGCGAGTACAGCATTATCTGTATCTGTATCTGTTAACCATATGAATTATCCGTACTCGGAGTGGGCGGGGCCTAACCCGGAAGTGGGTGTGATTTAACCCGGAAGTGGGCTGGTTCAACATAACTTTCTTTTTTAACTTTGAAATTTTTTTATGATTTTTTTTATTTTAATTTTTTTTAAATTTATTTCCACACTAGGTGTGTGTGTGTGTGTGTGTGTGTGTGTGTGTGTGTGTGTGTGAGTGAGATGCGAGGGACGTTCACTGTCTCCCGGAGAAATGAACACTCTGTGTTTTTAGTATAGAAAATCGTAAATTATATTCGTTCACAAGTCATACAGACTGGTTTTGTTATTTTCACTTTACATTAACACTTAAAGTTTAGTGCAGTGTAATTGTTTGCCGTGATAATTAAATGCCAGTGTGATAATAAATGACAATTTCAAACCATACCAACTGTCATGTTGTACTGTATTTAATAGAGGTTTACTTTACTGTAAAGTAAGTGTAAATGTAAAGTGAAAATAACAAAACCAGTCATATTGACTTGTGAACAAATATAATTCACGTCTTTCTATACTAAAAAACACAGAGTGTTCATTTCTCCGGGAGACAGTGAACGTCCCTCGCATCTCCCTCATCAAGACTCGTACTCGAAGAACCAGTCGGGAAATTAACGAATCATTTCTGCTTCCTTGACTGAGCCTACGGAACAGTCCCGATGCGCAGTGAACCTGAGTGACTGAGAGACAGAGAGCTGTTCTGTGAGTGAGTGAGCAGAGCCGTGTGTGAAGGGGAGCGCTTTGACGCTGTGTGAGGATTTTCATTCAGTCCAAGCACAGATAATGACTCCGATTACTCGTATTATACTCGTAGTCGGCAAAAGTGCTTTATCCGTACCGGATACTCGTTTCAGCCGAGTATCCGGCTCATCTCTAGTATTTACCCAAACTTATTTACAATGTGTTGACAGAATGTAAGTGAATTAAGTAAGACTCACTTAAATGAACCTTCTTTATACAAATGTTACCACTCAAGTTAAATTTACTTAGTTGTCTTCCATTTCGGGAAAATGATTAAGATACACCCATTTGGTGCAGGACACACAGAGCAGTGGGCAGCCATGTACGGCGCCCGGGGAGCAGATGTTGGGGGAGTAAGGTGCCTTGCTCAGGGGCACTAGACAGGGTAGGGAGAATCCTCTTGGATTTTTGGACAGATCAATCCAGGTTCGTCTTTTTGTTGTTTCTCTCTGGAGTCGAATCAGAGACCTTTTCTGCCCATAGTCCAAGTTTCTGCCACTAGTCCACCGCCTCTCAACCCGTAGTTGTGATAACTTAAAACTTTATTATGGCTACTCAGTTCATGTGATGAAACTGATTGCCTTAAACCTTTAAACTCTATTAACTCAAAATAAAAACACCCACATGACTCAGTTTGAGCAATTTATTTTGTTGAACACGTAGGCAATAGACACAATCACACGCACGCACACACACACACACACACACACACACACACACACACTCCGGGTCAATCCGACGTATCGTCACGGAGTTCTCCGTCAGTAGTTAAGTCTGTCCAGCAAAAAACTCTTCGTGTCGATCTTTTAAAACACGCCGGTGACAAGTGCAAACCTCGTGATGACCGGTTCGAACCGGTCACGCCCTCCGACCCGTCGGTACCGTGTGTGACAGCAGGTGAACGGCAGGTTACCGGTAGTGAGCGCCAGGTCATCAGCTTAAACCACTCCCTTCTTCCTGTGCCCGTTTCAGAGTAAAAGCACTCTCGCGTTTCTGTTGACTGAGTCGATTCATTTATTTTAACAAGGTTTTATTGTTGCAGGAGCGGAAGATGAACGGACTGATAACTTAGAGTCTTGACGTTTACTTGTGTGTAGAGCATAGACTGTATATATAAGAGCCGTGCTTTTATTTCCGGACTATAAAATACGATAATGATTATATATATATATATATATAACTTTCAAATGTACATATGCTACACAATGAATCACGTATAATATTAGTTGGCAATTCATTTTCTGTCAATCAAGTTGTTAAAAATACCTGCTTGTAAGTTATGTAATTAACATCCTCACTTAGGTTCCACTTTGGATGATTATTAAAGATGATCTGGATGCATACTTATCCAAAATATGATGATTTATAAACAAAAACTAAATTAAATTTAAAATCCTAAGACATAGAAAAATAGCAGCCCATGGGAATTGCATTTTTTGTAATAGTATAAAATCAACTTAAAGAAAATGAGTCATTGAAAAAAAATTATTTATGTCAGCAGTACTCAAAATGCTCTACGAATTTAAGCCCACTCAAAATAACTAAGTTATTACTTCAATAATTTACTTTTGAGTTATATTAAGTTATTGATAATAAGTGGCCTCAACTTTTTTTGAGAATTAAGTTATTGTAACTTACTTAATTTAGTAAGATGTACTGTTAGGTTTTTACAGTGTGCCACACACACACTTAATTGCAGTATCTCCGCCATAGTAAAGCAATAAATATTCAGCACTTATCACAAGTCATATGCTGATCGTATCCCAATGTGAGTCTTTAATATCTGTAGATTTCGAGTCATACCACCTACATAACTGAATAAAATTATATGTTGATTTTACCTGCCCGGTGTATCTGAAACATTCAAATAACAATGCTGTAATCTTTTTACTAACACAAATGGACTTTCTCCATAAACGAAACAATACTGAAGGTAATGGGTGAAAAACAACTTTTGTGAGCCTACTTTAATGCTATGAATGAAAGTTTATTGTAAAGATTGCCATCAATGTTGGTGACATGAAAAGAAAGGCTAAAATGCCTCTCTCTGGTTTACTCCGGAAGCGGAAGCGCCGCAGAGCGCCAAGAAAAGCTGTCCGCCTCCTTACTGCCCCTGGTTACTCAATTGGGCTTTTGATATCAGCTGCGATGTGCCGCGTAGCTCCAATGGCAGCTCTCGCTTTACACCGATGGTTCCAGCGTCTGGTCTATTTTTTCTGCTCACCACAGTGTAACGATATAAATGACATTATATATGATATAAATGCATCCTATACTTTGGATTTCCCTGCTGTTCTCCTGGAGTGTAAATTTTTATCCCATATGATGAAATTTCCCCATCTGCCCTGCCACTACAAGCACCCAAGCAGACAGACAGAGAGAGAAAGAGAGGGGTGGGGGCCATGAAGACCATCATCATCAGCGGGACTGTCTGCCACGTCTTCGCAGCTGACTCCCTGATCATTTTGCGGCACCTATTCACAGCGGCCGGTCACACCAATTCCTCCGATATAGGACTATAAAACGTTCTTAGTCTGTGCCACACTTCTCACGACCAAGTAGCTGGCTTTCAAGGCAGGTTTTGCGTTTGTTGTCAAATGGACGATAGACCCTTTCTGTGTTTATAGTCCATTTTCTTTTGTTTTGAAGTAGTCGACTGGCTCCCCTGCAAGAGTTGGGTGTCTTGTCTCAAGATGCCGCTGTAGTTTGGAAGGTGTCAGCGCCTCATTTGAAAGCGTCAAGCTGCACTCCACACACTTGGCTCTCTCTCCATTGTCACCTCCATTGACAAAACCATAGTTAATGAAAGCAGGGTTGTTCCTTATAACAAATTTCATGTTTGTTGGTGGATTAGTAGCGTTACTGTCGTTGTTTTTGTTCAAAGATTGACAGTTTGAGGAACAAAAATCTCAGAAACCTACAGACGTCATGTTAAGGGGCTAGACACGAGTGAGCATAGTTGATGGGGACATATACAAATTTTACTTTGCTGTTTTTTTTTTACATGTATTTGGGTCTCTGAGGTATCTACGGGTCCAGATATATGTTTAAACCACAGCAGCTCAGTTTTTTCAGGGGCTGCCCAGGTCTGAAACATTTGAATCATTAAACTGTTCAGATTTGAAGCTGCTTATTACATGAGTGCCATGGTTTCCCTCAGAATTGATACAATCTATGGCGCTATAGTAAAGGGTCAGGAGGTAGAACAAGTGACCTCCTTCAAGTACCTGGGGACTGCTTTAGACCAGTCCTTTACCTTCACTGATAAGAAATACTAATTATCTTCATTAACACTATGCCAATAGGGGCGGGTGAAGTGTTTGCCTTTCACGGGTAAACGTAGTTGAAGCCAGATCAAATTCAACCCTGGCTTTAATTATTAAGTAAGACAAGTCGACACACTAAAAAGTGAAAGAGAAGTTCTCATGTGAGAGAAAGAACCCAATTGATGTCACAGCTGCAGCTGAAACTATGAGGTCTGACTGTCTACAAGGAAGGTAAAAATATATTATGGAACATAGTTTTAGCTGGCAGATGCGAGTGAGCATGGGACAAATAGCACTGTAAAAAGCACTGCCCACACAAAGTTAGAAACCTCCTATGTTTTCAGAAGTGCCAAAAATGTTTGTTCATTATGAAACTGTGGTGGAACAAATTAGAATATGGCTAGCCTCCGCAGAAAAGATAATTAATTGGACTCACTGGTAGCTGAGGAGCACCACCCTGCTCTATAATTTGGCGTACAGTCTTTGCCTATAAATTCAGAATTATGCCAACCTTTTTTCTGCATGTGCTGACCTGGAGAAATGTGAGTAAGCGAGCCAAGCACACAAAATACTCTGTTGTTGGATACACAGACGAGCATGCATTTTTAACCGAGGAGATTTAGTGCCTTGTCCACTTAACAGTCTTCTGATGAGGCCACTCCATCCGGTGCAGACGACGCCCCTAAATCCTCAGCCTGCCTCACACAGGAACCTCACCCTCAAAATGGGCTGCCTATCTCTGCCATTGAAAGCCCAACACAGCATGTCAACGGCAACCATCCGCCAGTCAATGAGTGCAAATACGGTTCACTTGGCTTCTGCCCAATAACCTGCACCAATTGAGATTCGGAAATTATTACAAAAAGGGAGCTGACATTGTTTTTAGTGCACACACAAAAACCACACAGAAAATGCTGCAATGCAAGGCAACGCTGTGGTTGTTGATGTTTTTGAGCAATCAGTTAATGTGTTGTACTCCTCTGCCTCCCTACTCATGACGTCCTCCACAACTTGCCCTCCATTCGACGTCTCTGAGTGCAGCCTCTCGTGTCTCACTGCACTCTTCAAAGTTTTAAAACATTCTGAGCTGAATGACCACTTTGCAGTCACAACAGGGGTTGTCAAAAACATCAGAAAGGCAGAGGAAGTTCCTAAATAGATGTTCACGTGTTACTAAGTGTGATCTGAGAGCAGCTGAGAATGACACTCTTCTGGACAGGGACCGACAGCTACTTCTCTGTGGCAGCTGCTCAGTTGTTATGCAACTTTTATTGTGTTTGTTTAACTATTGTGGCTTTAAAAGTGAAAGAGTACAATGACTTTTGAAAATACTCAAATGGACAAGTACGTATAGTAGTACTGTAGTAAATGGAATCTGTTAGTTCCATTGCTGACGAAGGATAAAGCATTAACATATTTAGTCTAATAGCCATCTTTAAAACCGATACAAATTTAGGCTGCGATTATTATGTTGACTACCTTTCCTCATCCACATTTACATTACAGTCTTCAGTTCAACATATTTCTGTTGGCTGGTGTACACACAGACTAATATATTAGCTTGCAGAACAAATGAAGGGCCAGGGCCTAAGAGCTAAAAGACTCTGGTCACATTGAGGCAGTAATAGTCTGACCTTGCCCTGAGGAAGCCAGTGGAAGCCCAGACATTGTCAGCTGACCAGATCCTCATCCAAAGAGACAAGGGGATGATTCAAACCTTCTGCTTCATTTAATGCAGGGGTGACCACCAACACGCTCCCTCAGTCTGACCCTCCTCCCCCTGCCACTCAAAAGGAGCAGGTCGCTGTCACTAACACCCCCACCCACCCCCTCCCCAGCAAATTAAATGAATCTGAGTCCCTATTACTGATTAACTAATTTTGGAGCTTTAATTGAAGCTATTTTCCCGATTGACATCATTTGTTCTCCTGTCGATAGTCGTTTAACGCGGACAAATCTTAAAGGGCCTTTACACATGCACAATACAGTACTATTGGCAGAATGAATGATGAAATTGACACTGACAGGAAAATTAGGAAATTCATTTTCTGCATAGGATTTTCAGTCCAGGCTCTTCTAGCGCCATTAGTCAAAGGAGGTTTCCATTGACATGTAGATTGACATTGACTACGGGAAGTGTTCACTCAACGGCGACATTAATAAATGTGGGCTCGCTGAGGCACAATGTTATTCGGCTCCACTGCCCGGTTGTTTTATAAAAGGCATCTGTTTTTATTTATGCTCAGACATTATAGAGATTTAAAATGAGATGAAGAGGGTGCTTAAAAAATCCAAACCGTCATCTCCATAATCTCCAGCTCAGTACGCTCCGCTGGAGTGAGAGAATGGAAATTACAGCCTGTCAGGCATCAATGACATAGAGAAATGGGAAAATGGTGGACTTTTAACAGCCAGCCTTTCCTCTTACATACCCACAGAAAACATTCTTGCTGGTCCATTTAACACTGTGTAAGGCAAGGTCACTCCTCCTTAGTTAAGTCTACCGGGAAATTGAGCCTACATTTTCTTACCTGAAGAGGAAATAGCGCAATAATTGAGGTGAACGCCTAATTGAACTAAGATTCAATAATGTAAGCAAAGCAAAGACGGGTGCTCTACAGGTGTATAGGAAGATGAATGCTTTGTGATTCAGTCTTGTAACAATGGTTTTCTTGTTTGTAATTTAGGTAGCCTGTGAAGTAAGGAGACTGCATCCTGTCTTAACAAAATACAGGCAAATAATCATTAAAGTTTATTTTTAATTTATATTAATACCGTCTTCTCAAAAAATCAGAAGCTACTTTACACTTGCACATAGACTTTACATGGAGATTACATACAGATGCAGTGACAGCACCATATTTGGTTTTATTCGTCAAAACAAGGTACCACTACACCTGCACATTCACTGACAGGTGGGGGCGGGCTACCCTCTCATAAGAGTCCAGGCCCTGTTCAGACCTAGAATTACTCTCTATCTGAAGTGATCCGATCACAAGTGGACAGCTCTAAGTGTGTCAGGTGACGGCTGACATGTGTCCTGAATGCACCTTGAGTGAGAGCTCACATCCCTGCTACAGACGCCGTTTATAAAGACCAAGTGATGTTGGTCATATGTTTTCACACTGCTAAAAATAATGTGGCCACAAGCATCCCAGGTGTCCTCCGGAGGGAGTTTGACTGATCAGATCTCAAATGTATCCACACAGCAGGTGGAGGTGCATTGATGGTGCTATGATGCTGCTCAGGCTGATGCATGTCGACAATCACGTCACCACAAATGTGCTCTTGGCCACATTGACGCACGGCTTTCCCACCTGATATCCTCTGACCGGCCGCTGTTTCATAATATACTGAAAGCATGTTTCCCCTCTCAGTGCTTCCCAGGCGTTGGCCTGCCATAATACAACACTTACTGCCACATGATGAGTTTCAGTTTTATATGAATAAATTATTTCACTCGAGATGCATGTGGAGAGACACACTGTAATGCTTTGGCTGGGAATTGATGTACAGAGAGCTGTTAATGTAAATGCCAGGTATGAACAGGGCCTAAGTGCTCCAGAGATGGAGGTTAAAGTGATGAGCTTGATGTATTGTGCTTCCAATTCATGCTTTCCTTTACTATTGGCTAGAATTACTGTATGTGGCTGGAAATTGGTGTGTGCAGTATATTTGTGTGATGGGCCTTTGGTGTTGTAGGCGGTCATTACTGTACCTTAACACACTGAATCATATCTTGTTTCCACCCTGCACACCCAAAATCAAGATGTATCCACAAATACCTAAATGTAAAAGTACAGGAATACCCAGGAACAAACACCACTTACAAGCCGAGGGGCCCCAAACATGACACATTTTACCCAACAAAATGAAGCATTGAGCTTTCCTTGCGTTATGCCTTTGTCCATTACGTGGACTAATGCCCAAGCTACAGATACAACTCACAAATATGTATTTTAATTGTAATGGCAAAGGAATGTTGAGAGCATATCCCCCTCCTCACTCAAATTGTCAAAGCATTCATTTGAAAGTCAGGAAGTCAAAATGCTCATAAAAAATAAGCACTTAGTATCGCCCACTGAGGGGAACTTAATGAGTGGTTACAGGCTATTTCAGGACTATTTTTATTGAATTTCTGCCACTGTCATATGTCAGAGTCTTTTCGTAGTCAGCACATCTGAGAGGATTTTTTTGGTAAAGCCTTCCTTTACAAAATTGATGTACGTATAATAACAGTGCTATATCTTAATGTCAGATTTGGCATATTGCCCAAAGATCCGTGACTACATGAGTGTAATGTAGATTTTACAGTAATCTAGTGCTTCTGACACATTTAACATACACACACACAAGCAGGTAGGTTAAGCCATCCCACAGCTAACGGGACAATTTATGCCTTCAAGTTGAGGGGTTCATATAGTATCCATTTTAATATGATATGGGTGGGACTTATTGGAAGATATAGGGCTCACACATTACACTGAAAGTTAATGTCAACTTCTAGAGGAGGAAGAATGTTAAAGCCATTTTTTTTCTTTATTCTATCAGTAATGTCCACAGCTTTCACTGTGCAAACAAGACCAGAAACAAACTGACATGCAACATAAACTGTCTGATACACTGTATATTAATTGATGGAGTAATTTTGTCAAAATAATTATACATTCATATTTGATAACATATCAAAGGAAATGTATACTATGACCTGTTAATTCAAAATAGTTGTATATAAATAAAGGCGAGAGATTTCAGTCCTGGTTGACTTGGCAAAACTTGTGATCACTGGTGTATCTTTTTTAATAGAACAGTTCCTAGAAGTCACAATGACACATGGATCATCCATTAAGGGCATTCAACATGCCATCAGCAGCTGCTCTGTGAGAACTGCAACATGAGAATTGTAAGTTGTGTTAAAAGCACACTCAACTAATGTGTTAGCTTTATTGCCACATTTCTTATCCCAATTGCCATATTTACCTAATATATGTGTTGAGGGAAACGTTAACATACAGTACAACTTTAATTCACTCCCCTTTAACACTTATTTTTCCATGATCAGTACCTGCTATGCGGTGTTCACTAGCTCATCACTATATTTGACTGCCATTGGGGAACAAGCTGTGAGAAGTGGCTGTTTTTAATTAAAAAGCTAGCTGCTGATCAGAGCCGTGCAACTGAATTAGAGCAGTAAAGCTGCAGGCTGCAAACTAATACAATGGGTGGAAATGTGCTGAAATGCGTATGCGTATTCGAAATAAAGGGAACTGCAGTGTCTGGTGATAACTCTCTCTTGGTTCGTTACATCAAGCAACACCTTTCATATCACACTTTTTTTATTTCATCTATTGTTAAAGGACACCACAGAAAATGAAGTTCTGAACATTGTTAATGTGTCCATACGGTGCTTTTCATATAATTCAAGACATATCAAAAGGGTAAAAAGAGGCCAATACCACCGCTGCTGCATTGTTGTGGAATGTTTCTCAACAACACAGTACAATGTGTATTAAGGAAGCTTTATCCTAATCTGCTAGTTTCACAATAAAAGCGCCTCTGCCCTAATAATTAAGTATTGTTTCTTTTTAGAATTACTAGATTATGTTAGATGAAGAATCTCAAAGCTTTGTGACGACCTAATATCTTTAAAAATGTAATATAATACCTGTAAAGTGGATTATCCTGCTGAGAAGTGGAATCATGCTGACAATGAACCTAATAACAGTAGTAGAATAATTCTGGAACTAGTTAAATGAGGATGATGAATTGGTTGCCACTAAAAGCCTGAAGATGTTATCCACAGCAGTACTTAAGTACAATTCTCTTTGTTTCAGTGACACCTCGAACACCTCTGCCTCAGCCAGACACCTTTGCCTACATTGTTATGACAAGCTGTAGCATTGGGCTCCAGAGAGCTTAATTTAGCTGATGGGTGCTAGGATGGATTACTGAGAGGCTTGAAGGCGATGTGATATCTGGGAGGGAAATGACTTGAGCTTAATGAAGTACATAACTCATTGCTCACATTGCTGCCCACTATAGAGCACACTCTCAATCTGTGAGGACAGATTAGAGGGTACTACACACACTTGTAGAGGGTAATAGTTCATTTTGCAACCTCCTCCGATGAGACTACTTCCCAGCTTGACCCAGTTTGCGGGGGATGGCTTAATCATTACTTTAAATAGTTGTTCAATCATTTTAAATGGTAATGTCTTTTGTGTTTCTTGTGTGTCAGATGATGAGGACCTCTGGTGTGGCTAATTTATATTTCTGTAGTTAAACCGCCCACATTTATATAACATTTACTATAGCTCATGATGCAATACTCAACATATTATATCAGCAGTTTTGGAAGAAGTACTTGGGTGTATTCTTAAGGGCCAATACAGCAGCATAAATATACTTTTACAAGCAAACCCCTGCATTTGAAATACTACAGTATAAGGATACTTATCAGCTAATAGTTGTGTAATGTAATGTGAACAATCAAAAGTACATATTATGCTTTACATTAATAACTTGTTCATGCTAATGTGTCAGCATGTAGCTAAAGATGAAGCTGTCATACATTTTGGTGTGCATTTGAGTGATTTAAAAGGGTAAACATTTCCTTACACAAAAACTGGACATTGGACAATTCTTCCAAGAGTTGATTCTCACCTCTTAAGGCGTCCAACAATTCCGTAAATAACACAACTTGAGAAGTTTAGGAGGCAGTCACTCTTTTGAAGAAAGACAGGATAGCCTGTGTGGCAGCTAACACAAATATTGCCCAACCCAAAACATTCAAGATGACATCAATGTGACACTTGAGAATGTGAAGTAAAAATCAAAGAATGTCAGCACTAGATAATCCAACTAGCTCAAATGTGTTTCAAATCTAATCTTAACATTATCTCACTTAGAAACAGAGTTTTGCTGTGTGTAAAGGCTCAAAGAAGAAATGATGGTAACTCTTAAGTTACATTTCTAACAATGAAATACTTGTGAAAGTATGATTACATGAGTAAATGTACTTGGTTACTATCCATCACTGCAGTGCAGTGTTTTACAGCCTTAAACAAAGCTTGTCAATGCACAGAATACTTTCCTAACCTCCCAGAGGCTCCAAAATCCTCCAAAGTATTTGTAGCATCAAAGGCTTATCTGGCAAACTGAACCCACAAAGAATCAGCACACCAAAAAGAGGGTTAGTGTAGTTTTTTGTAGGGTTAACCGTTTCCAAATGGTTGGGGTAGTAGATTGGAAGTGAAGGGCGTGCTCCTGGGCGAGAGAGGGGAGAGTGGATGAGAGAGCGGCCCTAATGCGGCATCTCATTACAACCTCTGTCAGGATCCCTCTATTCTACCATCAGCTCCCTTTAACTTGGTAAGAGCCCAACTGTCGTTTCGAGTGAGCATGCCGCCAAGGAGGCATTTACAAATAAATGAAAAATGTCACATTTGATTTCACTCCTCTTGGACTGCGGCGCCTCAGCTTTGTCACAAACTGTCTTTGTTGTTCTGGTCTCTCGCAGGTCCCGCTCCCGGTTGCTGTGGATAGGTTCTGGCAGGTTCAGGCCCTCTGCGTCTCTCCCAGGGTAAGCCCGCAGACAATAACCTTCCCTTAATGTTGTTGAAACACTGATTCCTGCTTTTTTTCCCCCTGTTCTGCTTCTCTCAACCTTGTCCATGAATGGCATGCAAGCTAGCAGGAAGTTGGAGCTGCTTTGCGATGACAGGCAAATAAAGAGCTGGTAAAATGGCGTGGCATGTCATTTGGAGAGAGTCAGCATGGTATCGTCTTTAACCCTTGGCTTTGTGGTTCGCCTCGGATGCCCTCGCTCTCGCTGCTGTCGCCACAAAGGCTGGGAATTAAAGACACACTGCACCTTTTTGATCTCGTACGTTCTTCCGAAATTATTTTTTATGCTATTTTCGGCAGACATGTTGCTTTGCTTTTAATCTTTCGGGATTGCAATCTTTGGATATTTCTGCACTTTCTTTGCGACGCTGTATGACAGCTTTTTTTGTTTTCATTGTAAGATTTAATTCCTATGCGGGATAATTTCGATTATTATATGTCTTTATCGGCAGCATTATGTTTTCCCAACATTATTACTGAGAATGTAGCGATTAAATGTAATATGTTGCTTCTAAAATCTGATCCACGAAACGCGAAAGTGTTTCGCTAAATACTGCAAATATTCTATAAAAATACATGTATGCTTGTTCGTCCGAGAGATTGATCCGACAAATTTGACAGGGTCTCCGAATTTTACATGATTCGCAATGTTTACATTCTGTGGGTCTTTCAAATGTCTAAATATTGTCGATTTATATTCTATCACAGCAATGCACTGCACTGTACAATCCATTGTTGTCAATTGTGAAGCCATTTTAGATAACAGCTAACAGTATTTGATTGTGTTATCGGTCGGTACCTACCAAACAGATTTTAGTCGCGTTGAAGCATGTTTAATCTCATGGATGAAATTCGTGTGCGGTTACGGGGATTTCTCTTGAGCTCCACGCTACTTACAGTATCAACTAGAAACATGCAAGTGAGGTACAATTCCGTGTGCTTCCTATATATACTAGCTGACAGTATATATGTCCCGTAATGCCAACGACAGCTTTAAGTCTCCATCATAAGAACACAGAACGCCTCCTCAGCATGTTGTTTCTAAATGCATCCGCCCCATAGCAAACGCTGGCGCTTGTTCCAAGTGCTATTGTTACATTTGAGACAGTACTGTCGATGTTATTGTGTGATGCCCTGACCCTAAAGCAGAATCAAAGATTGTACAACATGTGTTGATGTTGACAATCTTTAGGGGAAAAACATCTTTGTCATGAATGATTACGTTCCATCAGCCAGCTGCCGTAACTTCAAAGAAAAGAACTGCCCATTGCAACCGCTTCAAATTTCACATGTTGTTACTCGTATCCTGAACCTATAGAAGAATGTTTTCATGAGTCATTACACCACTGTGCCTTGACCCCCTTCTAGCAATTTTTGGACCCATGTTAACAATTATTGGAAAACAAGTGTGTTGTAGATAATAGTGCTTCACTCACCGGCTGCTCCCCTTAAACATGTCCGCACAGCAACTGGTGTTCGCTCCATAAGGGCACTCACTGAAGCGTCGTTTGTGGCTTGTAGTTTTTTTTTTTTAATGGAGCACAAATGCCCCATGCAGGCTTGTTGGAATGGGTTTTTAAGCCTCTTTAGTAACACTTTTAAGACTCTGTGTGTAGTGGGTGGGATGTTGTAAGGAAGTGGGTGGGTAGGTGCGGGGTTGTGGGGCGGACGGCCTGTTAGAAGATCCTGAGGGCAGGACGCCTCTGCAGTTTAAAAGCTGTTAATGATGCATGTCGCTCACCGAGGAATCACTGGACCGCAGCCAGCAGGTTTCTTAGACTAAGCGTGTGTGTGTGTGTGTGTGTCTGTCTGAGAGGGACACCTGTTGTGCCTGCAGTAGTCGACCTTCCATTAGGCAATGACAATGAATAACAAGAAGTAAAGGCTTGTGTTGAATTGAAGTGGTATGGCTGTATGCTGCATCCGGAATGTTTAAAAAGAGCAAAGCTGAAAAGCTGTTGCTGCTGACAGTCTTTTGTTGTTCCTTAGTGATCGTATTGAGCTTAATTTAGATGTTGATGCTTTTTTTAATGTGGTGTTTTTCACTTTGAATATCTGTTTTTGCTCTCCAAAGTAACGAGTGCAAATGACAATAATGTCAACCTGTATGCTTCTAGCTAATCAGACAAATGCAGAGGTGATATTACAGCAACAGCCTGAAGGACGTGTTTTGGAGGGACAGAGAATACGGAAGGATATGGAGAAATTAAACTGCAGCAGGAGGAAGTGGTACAATGGAGCCTCACAGTACGTCACTGGCAGCATTGTCACATTGATGATGTGGGCAGATTCGGTAGAAGACATGGGTGATGAATATCACCAAGTACAGTACAACATGCTCTGTGTCCTTAATGTTCAAAGAGACCTTGGCCAGGTGTGTGTGTGTGTGTGAGTGACTGAGTAATTCTATTCAAGGTGACTTTTGAGGAGTCATCCATTGTCTCCCATTACTTGCTCCAATGCACCACTTAGGTTGCACACACACATCAGCAATCATGGCCTGTTATCTGACTTTAAAGGATACTTCAACCTATGTTGTGGACAGAATGCATATAAGGGTTTTTTTCCAGTCTGAAAATGATGCAATTCCCTGGTAGAGAATCTGTATTCAAATGGAACAGATGAATTTTAACTTACTTGCTGTATGAGAGCAACTATAAATAAGCCAAAGATCAATTTTATTTTATAGTCAACATATGGATTGATCCAATTTTAGACTTGTAATACTAAGTGCTTACATGATCTTGCATGTCTGCTCCCAGGGGCTACTATGACTGACCCTACCCTGCACACTGCTCCGCTTTATGCTTTCTACGACTACAGCTGCCAGCCTTAATTGCTAATGTGCTGAAAAGACACCCACTGTGTACACATACGATTCCTTGCCAAGTTGACGGTGGCCTGTGCTGGAGGATTAAAGCATGTATATAAATGTAGTGATAAAAGCTTGTTTTGTACTCTTGATAACTTAACAAGCAACCATATCCTTTAAACTATAATTATGGTGACACCTTGGCCTCAGGTTATCAGCAAATACATTTTATTTTGTGCATTTTATTTTCACCTCTAGAAATAGAACACAGGACTTGACTAAGAGTGCCTAGATAGAATTAGGGTTAAGAATGCTGCTGATGAAATGGCTAAGTGGATGGGAAAATAACTGTAAGTTATGGAGAGATGGTGACAGGGGAGACAGTCAATTAAATGAGGCGGTTCAGAGGCCGCAGCTCTGCAGGGTTAAAGGGATAGTTCACAGAAAAATGACAATGATCTCATTATCCACTCACCACTATGCCGATGGAGGGATGGGTGAAGTGTTTGAGTCCACAAAACACTCCTGGAGTCTCAGGGATCAACAGCATTGCAGTCGAATCCAATACAATTGAAGTAAATTGTGACCTTGTGGCGTGCACTCATGGGTGTGTCCTCTCACCCAGTGGGTTGATGGGTAATGTTAAAGGCTGTAGCTATATATACTCCCCGTATGGGGAACATGTGCCAGTTCTTCCTCACTACTGAATAAACGACAGTAAACAGTACCTGCGTCTCTGCCTTTCCTTGTCTTGCCACAACCTCTTTTTTAAATGTAATAAAACAACAGAAAAATAAAAGCATGCATCTATACTGCTGGTGTGGTGTCATCCAAGTGTCCACAAGCCCTGACTTCCACTCAAAATGGCATAATGTACATTATATTTGTAGTCTTATGACTGGGTTTGCAGACACTTGGATGACACCACACGAGTAGAATGGATGCTTTTTTTTTCTGTTTTATTACATCTGAAGAAGGGGTCGCTTTGGCTGAAACACTGTTTCTCCCTGAGACTCCTGAAGTATTTAGTGGAATCAAAAACTTCACCCACCCCTCCAGTGGCGAAGTGGTGAGTAGATAATGACATTTCTGTGAACTGTCCCTTTAAGGACACCTACTTGGCAGCCTGCATGGTTACCAGGGTTTTAGTCTCAGTTGGAGCAAGTTCTCAGATGCACGAGATGGTACATTACTAAAGCACAGGGATGACCTGGTTTAATGGATGCAATGTTTATGAAGGATAGAACTATTTCGGATGATTTATTAGGACAAATGATTCAGCCAAAATACATTGGAGGGTCAACTAGTGTCTCTTAGAAATACTCTTGTATTTGCTGAAGAGCAAATACATTGCGGTGGAAACATAATCTGTATCTGGATTATAGCTTTAGGCAATGTTTTCATTTTTTTAACGAATGAATGAAGTGCTACATTGCATGGCAACTGTTATTAGGATTGATACAAGGTGTGAGAAATATGTGGGTTTAAATTGAAAGTAAATATCCATGTCTCCGAAGTCAGATCATGGTCTTTCTCTTAGCATAACCATTTGCAATAAAAACACCCATAATATAAGTATTTGTAATGCTGGTGTCACTAAAACTAGATATGGTGCCACATTATCCGGTATTTAGGTTGGAAAAAAAATATTCTATCAATGAACATGCCTAAATGTGTGAATTTATGTTTTTTCTTTTAGAAATTTAAATCCTGTGAAAACTGTCTTTCCTTCATTACATGTTAACTGATATATCATTCTAATTAGTTGCATATAAACGTAAATTCTGTGAGGCAGGGTGGCTGCCTGGATACTTAGTAATGTAACGTATGTGCCACCAATGGTACAAAGGGGTCATCTCTCATTAAGCATATGTAGCAAAAGGATAGCACCAAGGCAACACACTTCATGAGCTGCACTAATAAGATCTTCCATGGCAACGCTATAAAACACTGAATGGCAGTGATTGTTAGCTGAAAGACCATTCAAATATGATTTGAATGTGAATGGCACTTTTATTCATTGTTATTCTGAATGACTAATTTACTTTCATACATTTTCAACCTTTTACATGAGCTGCCATTTCCTGTAGTTTACAACCTCTAGCGAAATCAAACATTGGTCCAAATAACGGACAAATTCAGTCTTTATGTTGTAAACTAGCTGGCTTCAGTAATATGTCCTGTGGAAGACAACCTAAGCCAAAAATATATCAAAGTTAGAAACCGTAACATCACTGCCCAGAATACAACATGTCAAACAAAAGTAAGATAGTAACGGAAATTTTAAGATTGCAGTTCAAACACGTTGACTGTCAAATGCATACAGGAGCTGGAACCCACAGTATGGCTGCAGCCACCACATCAACACTGTCACCTATCAGATTTTACCTGGACCTTAAAGACCCCCAGAGACCCCTTATTGATGGTGCTGAAGTACCCAATTAAAGCTCTGCACAGAGATGGATTTGCTTCGGCCCCAATACAGTGTTATTTGCACGTGGCTGTAATACGATATTTTCTTTGCGGGAGGCAACAGTTTCAATGTGTTGCACAAGAAAAAGACCACTTTGACACAAAGGGGCACATGCAGGGGTTAATTTGTGCCGGATTATGCCGGAACAGGATCCGGCACCTCTTGGTTTTGGCCTGCCCGTGTTCCGGGACTTATTTGTGCTGATCCGGTACCTCTCGTATAGAAAAAAATATGAATACAGAGCTGACAACTCTCACGCTTTCGGCGTGTGACACACATCCAATTTGTCACGCCAAAAAAAAAAGTGATTTCTTACAAGTGGCCAATACGTCGATCGCGAATGCTGTGTGGGCCGGCGCCGCCAGTCGTACGGGCCTACAGAAAACACAGAGACTCAAAAGACATCCCCGATGAACTGATGGAGTTACTTGTTGCTGTCAACAGCATTCCTATTGCGAGTGCTGAATGTGAGCGCGGATTTTCGCAAATGAACTTAATTTGCACTCCCAACCGTACCTCTCTGCTCACATCCACCATATCATCTTTACTCTTCCTAAATCTTGTTGGACCCCCCCTGGCTAAATTCAATCCAGTCCCGTACGTGAGGTCGTGGGTGGCCAAAGGACACAGAACTGCCACAGACACACGCAGTAAAACCTCCGGGAGGAGGAGGAGAATCCGGACATGGTCGTGATGTGGGGTGTTTTGGACTAAATATGATGAGCATACTGTCTATTAATAGGCCGCCGTGCCAATCTTTAAATAATAATAATGGAAGATTTTTGTGATTTATTGTAACTTGTTTTACAAGTTAGATCTATGTTGAGAAATGAATTGCTGACTGTAAGTACACCTGTGTTGATGTGGGCATTTGCCTGTGCTGTATAGCCTAAAATAATTGTAAATTATTGTCATAAAATTTATACCATGGATATTAATTGAAATTAAGGCTTGTAAGTCCCACATCATCGTCAGTGGGCATTTGCATGTTTTTTTCAGCACCGTTTTCTGTATGCGTTCCGGGACCTGTGCCCGTCTCGTTACCCCTGCGCTGTCATATGTACTTTGCGTTCCGGCACCTTGTGATTTACAAATTAAGCACTAGGCACATGGATTTGTTTTGGTGTCAGGCTGAAGCTGCAGCTCCCATTTCTGCAATGCAGCGACATAACATTTACTGTCACCATAGTGTAGTTCTTTACAACAGCTCAGAGATGCACTTTATTAGTAACACCATTACTATAGGTCCTCCCTTTTCTCAATTCATAGTGTCATGATTTGACAATGTATTCTAACATTTTCCCTCACAATTCTGCTCCATTTTGACATGGCTCCATCACATAACGTATTCAGATTACTCAGCCTCACATTAATGCTGACAATAGCTGTTGCCTACCACATTCCAAAGGGTTTTACTGGGCTGCATCTGGTTTTTCATGCAACTGGTTTAAAAATGTTGGTTTGTAAAAAGGAGCATTATCCTGCTGGAAGTAATTATTAGACTATGTTAAACTGTGGACATAAAGGAATGGACATGGTAAAAAACAATCAGATAGACTGTAGTATTCAGAAAAGTCCTCTAAATAAAGATTATCATTGTTATTTTATTGTATTCAAACCATGATTGATTTGTATTAAAAAACATTCCCCTCACCGTTAGACTACCAGCAGTTTGGACTATTGACCCAAGACTCCATGGATCCATGCTGTTAATGTCAGATTGTGACTTTGTCACCTCAACAGAAATCCAATTTCATCAGACAAGTCTACATTTGTCTAACTGAAAAACAACCTAATTTCTGTTCTTAGCTGACAAGAATGGAACCTGATGTGGTTTTATATCTGCTTTTATTGACCGTCCACCTCAATACTGGACATGTAAGATGCTTCTCTGTACACCACAGTTGTAAGGAGTGCCTTTCTTAATGTAGCCTTTCTGCCAGCTCCAACAAGTCTGGCTGTTCTACTCTGACCTGTCACCTCTTAAGACGGCAATGTGTAGATGATGAAAGGGTCATTTCTGAGATGACCACTGCCAAGGTCCACTGAAGAAATGGGTCTTTCCACTATGCTTGCCAACTGTCTTTTGTTTCCTCATGGATCAGTATTCTTCTAATGGAGGATCTGAGTAATGGCAGTAAACCTTGACGCTTTTTTGAAATATCTGAGGCTGTGGCCTCTGGGAAATGCAGTGAAACCACAGGACACTGTCAGAATCCATAGTGAGTGCCTAGGTGTGGCCAAAGAAGAATTAAGTGTTTTTCAAGAATTTGTCTTGGTGCAGCCGTATCATGTTAACCTGCCGCTATTGGAAGGGTAAGACTTGACCACAGGAATGGATTGTTTCCTTTGTTGTACTGTGCTGGGTTAGGACATCTTCAGATTTAAATCTGCAGGTGGCAAAAGGGAGACAGCAGTATCACAACATACTGCAGCCAGGAGACTTGGTGGGTGTGCTGGGATCTCATTGTGTAGAGGTGCAAAGTTGTTTGAGAGTTTATAGGTTGCTGCCCCTGAGTTATTTGTGTCACTAAAAACTACACGAGAGCTGAATTTGATGTTACTGTGATTACGTTTGGACGTAAGAATTTGAGCCTTGGGTTTGGGTCCTGCTTGTCAGCACATGGTTCAAGCACTCGTACAGCATTGGGATGCTCTATACCATCACATCAGTTTCATGCTCATGTATAGTGCATTCTTTACAGCTGTCAGTTGTGCTCTTTGCTCAGGCATCAGGTGTGGCACCAGGTCTCGCACTAGTTAAAGTGGCCATGAGTCACCGCAGGTCAACCTACAATAGGTTGAACGTGCTGGATAGAGCCAGATAGATTGTCACAGTAGAGCCAGATTCAAGGGATACTTGCATATTAGAGATATGCTAGGAATGGGCTAAGGCAACATATAGAAAACTATCAATGAACTTTGACATATTTTATCCACCAGTCATTGGATGTTGTAAGAAAGCCAGTATGCTACTGCATGCTACTTACTTTCATTCTTAAGGCTCTGTTAGTCCGTGGAAGACATTTTGTCAATCAGTTGAATATGTATCAATTTATTATGTGTGTTTAGATTGAAGCAAATTGTCGAAGGGTGTTGATGGTGATTCCTACCATATTATATCATCTGTTTTGTGCCTGTTGTGGTTGAACATTTTGGTTGGATTTCTTCACCTCCTGCATGTCAGCCTCTGCCAAATGCTTGTTGGGGTTTCTCCACACCCTTCCCTCTCTTTATCCTCTTTGCTGTGCCTCTATCTATGTTTTTTGTATCAGTTTTTTTTCTCTATCTCCTACCAAGTCCCTTCTCGACCTTATCGCATCCTACAATGACACATAACTCAGCAGCACACCTGCGATCCGTGACAGCTGAGCCCCTGGCCTGGCGCAGGGCTGTCACTCAGCAAACTAACTGCCATTAAACAGCATGACCCTGCCGCCCCATTAGGCCCGAGTCAGATGGGGGTGTCAAAGCATTCCCCCATGCACCTCAGTGTTTGACGCTGCTGTGCAGAGTCTTTGTAGAATAGAACTGTGCGCACAAGAGTGTTTTTAGTTTACAGTGACATTGTACAGGCTCACCGATATTGTTAAGTTGGGTCAGTTTTACATTCGTAATGCTTAAGACAATTAAATGGAAACAATATTTTGAATAAATATAGTATATATATATTTTATATATATATATATATATATATATATATAGTGAATGAAAAAAACAAAAAACTATGAATTGCTACTGTACTAGTAGCAATTTATAGATTTTAGAGTGGTTGTGTAGCATTTTTGGAACTTACATATCCTTAAAGTAGATGTGACGAGTAGAGCAATACAGCAAAACTGTAAAATATTAGCTCAATACCCTCAAAATATGTTTAGCTCAATGCTATCAGAATAATTTTTATATTAAATTGATTATTTTCAAAGAGATCAAATACATATTGCAAATACAGTATTACCACCAAAACCCAGTCAAAAATACTATATATATGTTTCCGTAAAATGTACAGTCCGACACAACCCAAGATAGAAAATATTTTCTGAATGGCTGGGTGAGGCAGAGAGAAAAGATCACCGTCCTAACGAAGCGGTGGTGAGGCCTCATTTCAGACTTTCTGGTCTGGAGGACACTTGTGTGTCTGTTTGTTAGAACAAGCTCTGTCAAGAATTGTAAAAAGGCTGCTACAGCAAGAGAAGTTGAAACTCCAGCTCCTCGCTCAACTATGCGGGCTGGTCAATCGCTGAGTGAAGTCATTCGTTTCGGAAAGTTACATAAATGGTCGGACACAGACTTAATAATCTAAAATGAGGGTCCAAACCTATTCAGCCATCCAGAGAGCAATTGTGATGGTGTATACAGGTGCTCTTACTTTCCACCTCATTACATACAGGGCACACTACTTCCTGCACTGGCAGTGAAAGCTGGCAATGGATGTTGAAGTGTGGAATATATAATGTAGATTATAGGTTTTAGGGACTTCTTGGAAATTCACGTTATTTCCCTCCAGTCTCTCTGCTTTTACCACTTTATTCTGTATGTATGATCTACTTTTGGTAAACAGCCACAAAATAAGTGTGATTATTAAGCTGTCTTAGAGAGATTATTTACTCTTATTGACTTGTTTTTGCCACTATTTAGGGGAACTGAATGTGTAGGCATCCACACATTCTCCAGTGGTGCCCCCACCTAATATTTTGCAGAGATCTTATATGATCTCTGCAAGTTCACTGTGCAATAGTAATTTGAATCTTATGTGGCAATATATTTAACTTTGCACCTGCATTTCAGTGCGGCTGCCAATATAAAATGAGACTTGCAATCTATTTTTTCCATAAAAATGACCATGACTCTTCTGCTCCATGTTGCCCTTCCACCTTTCCTTCCATTGCTACAGTGATGGGGGAGAATGGGTTCAGCTAAAGTCTCTGTGGAGACTTAAACCAGAGATACTGTGTTGTAAGTGTTGTGTATCCCCATCACTGACGATGATGCAATACACATTTCAATGCATTACCAATGATCCAATACTTTAAAGATAAATGTGAAGCAACTACTAATGCGATAAGATTCACCCCTATTGCGAAGCAGAGCAAGTATCGATTTGACATGTGGTGCAAAATATGATGTGTGATGTCAGATTGTATTGATGATGCTGCTATTCACAGCTCGTTATTTGGTCAAACAATGTTGCTCAGACAATTCCCTCTCAACCAAAGTTTGAAGTAGAATTTCACAAAAGACAATAAGATTGTGTAAATTAACAATGTCCAACGATTTATCCGTCAGCTGCAAACATTTCATCATTCAAAAATAAGTTTTTGATGTTAAATATTTTCCTATTTTAACAATAAGCTATCACATGAAATGTTTCATGTTATAATGGGAGAATAAATAATGTAATCATGATATGATAAAGTTGTATGTTGCCATAAAATAAACATTTTTAGAACAAACTTTATTTATTTTATGACCATGAGCTGTCTTTCTGTTTTCTGGCATGGCAGCAAAACCTTTTCAGAGTTTGGAGATGAGGTATAAATGTCAATTTGAAATGATATACAACATTTCTAAATAATTAAGATAAAGTGTACTAATAACTGCAAAGAAATCGGATTTGAAAAGAAGCATCCTTAGTTGATACCAAATTGTATATGGTTCACAATGTTTTTATTTCATTGTGGAATTTTAATGGTAGTATACTGATATGAATCTGTGAATCCATCCCTCTAAGATATGGAGTTACTTGTTACTTTACCCTCCGTGTGCAATTGGAAAAAGCGGAAATTTCTATCTTCAACATCCAGGAAGCCTTTTATTACCATCTAGTAGCCAACAGTAGTCATATTTAAATACTGTTATTTGAACATGGCTGTGTTTATGAATATTTTAATTAACTGTTCCACATTCATTTCCACCACTTACTCTCTTATTGGATATTAATTAGTATTGATGATAAGGTGACATACTTTGGAGTCACCTTGTGTTTTCAGATGCAGAGATTTGAACAAGGTTGATGAAATTACTTGAAGTGGGGTAAGAGGCAATACTGCTATATTAGTGAATATGCAATGTGCAAAATAATACAGTAGCAGGCACAATATCGATTCTCACTCCATCATGCCTGTTGAACCACCACATTATTTTCCATTGACGTTTCAAGGTGTCTGGGGTATTTCAGAGTAGATATCCCACACGTTGGATGCCTCCAACAATGGTGTTATATTGGCTGCTAGTGAACTCAACCCTGAAAAGCCTTGTTTTTGTGTTTCTTACAGATGCTCAGTTGAACTGAGGTCTCATGACTTGGCAGTCCTGCTCAGTGAGGCAAGATCTCATCGTGTTCACAGGACCACTCCTGGACAAGCTCATCCTTGACGTGTGAGTAAGGATGCAGTGGTGCATATGTGAGGATGAGTTGATGATATTTATAAAACCAAACAACCGCCAGGAAAATCCCTTTATTGCTATACCCAAATGTTAGCTAAAAGAAGCTGTCCCCATTCAACTTAATGGCCTCAAATTACTTTTAGAGGACCTAAAGATAAAATGAGTTTTTGCCAAAAAAGTGTACGCTTGACATCAATGGGTTTGGCTTTAAAGCGCGTAATGTTTCATGTTCTTACAATTCACCAATTCCACCTTAACGTCCAGAATTTCGTTATGATAGGAAAGATCCGTCATCATTTAAAATGTAACTGCATCAAAAACTGTTGCTGCCTACGTCTGTTTTAATCACTACTATTTGATTTTGCGAAAAATGTAATCTATTTTTGTTTATCAACAATCCCATACACTATACAGCCCAATGTCTTCAACAGTTACTGAGTGAATTATTTTTTAATAAGGTAAGGTTCATAAGGTGGCTATTTGTGTCCACATGTCGAATTGTCCTTGAGTAGGATACTGACACCCTTCTCAAGAGAAAAAGGAAACAGACACAATACAGTGATGTAAAACATATTACTATTTTCGGGCTGCAGCTAATTGAATATTCTATTGATCATTCAATAGATTAATCTAGTAAATGTATAAGAAATACCTCTATGTCATAAGAAATACTTTTACAGTTGTAGTTTTACCCAGAAAAGGGATATGGACATCCGCTTAAGGTTTCTCAGGTCATCATTTTTTCCGTAATTTTTTTTTCGTTTTAATGCTCCTATCAACATGGAAAAGTGGATTGGCTTGCTTAATGCAAATGTTTTATTTTATTGAAAAACAACATTGCCAAACAGGGCGGTACAAAATAAAATAATAAAGTGCACATTTCAGGTAAACAAGGATTCAGCCTATAGTGCAGTTAAACCATGGCTTAATATTTTATTTTTTCAAGTTTGCTGTGAACATAGCAGTCAGGCCTCTTATTTCAGAAACAATGATGCGTAACAGTTAAGTTTCCAATAAAAGGTAAGCCTACTACTTCTTTGCTTTCAGCCAGCTACTTAAACAGACAAGCAACAAAATAATAATAAACAAACGAAACACACAGGCAAGTGTCGGCCTACTTTGAAATAAATTAAACACAGAACTTTGAAGGGCTATTTGAGTCCTCCCCATATTTGTGGAAAATGAATGAAATAAGAAGTACCCTATTATGACATAAATAAAAACATATAGCTGCAGCCTAATAGTGTAACGGACTGGGTTTATGTTTATGTTTGGTTTTGACGTATGTTCAAGAAAACACTGTGTTGAAGGAGCGTTCTGATATCCTGAGGGTCAGTGAAGGAGTCAGGGTGGGACATGTGACTGTTTGGACCAATAGGATGGGGTTGTTTGGGGATCGGGGGTCAATGAGTAAGAGTGAGAAGTGCTCATGTTCGTGTAGAGGATAATAAAAGTTACTAAACCACGAAGAAGTTCCCTGTCCTGGGTAAGTGGGGACGCTACAATAGCTTAAAAATATATATTTTAGTTGGCGAAATATTAAAACAAAAAGCGAGAGCAGGGCAGACTGGAGGAGAATACAGATACTGAAGCTGCAGCTCTGCGTTAAAAAAATTGACGGCGTTAAAATGGGTTTGCGTTAACGCCATTAATAACGTGTTTAACTGACAGCACTAGTAAATTACACAAAACATCAGCAGTTGAGCAAAGCGTACATGCAACAACAATACATTGTTAGTATTGATTTGGTTGATGCTGTACTTGTTAATTATTTATACTAGATAAGCCAAATCTTTGTGTCAAGAATATTGATGAGTAGCAGTTCATAAAAAAAATGAATCATTGTATCTGTTGCATGATTTTTTACTGTGAAAGAGACGTCGCCATCTAGATTTCAAAATATAGTCGTAGAGTTTCATTCTAATTAACTTCCTACATTGACTAATGTAGAACTTATCAGAATGAAATGGACATGGAGTGAAGACAACTTGTCTCATGCTCATTGTGTTTGTCCCTTGAAGATGGTCTACTTGCGAATGCAGTGAATGACATTCTGGGGGCTGGTTGCTGCCAATTTGAGTCATCATAACTTTGGCCACATGAGGTGTTTATTTGAAAGCTTGTGCCCAGGACCCTTGGAGTAAATTTAGTGAAGATCAGTGCTACTTTAGGACACCCCTTTATTTAGAGCCACTATTGGTATTCGGAATGGTATTTGGAATATCTTACAGAATACATCTCACTAAGCAGAGATCTCTTGAATTCACCAATCCCAGGAGGACATAGAGGGAGTTCAGGCTGGGAAAGGGAGGAATAGGAATAATTAGAGATGGGGAAGCAGAGAAAAAAAAGGAATGATGGGAGGGCAGTCAGAGATGTGAGGTATAAAAAGAAATAAAGAGGAGAGGAGAAGAAAGCCATTAATCCTAAATCTCCTAGCAACCACAGCTGGAGCCATCACGCAGCTTGATTCTAATGAATTAGTTAACAAATAAATTGGGACTTATTGGTAGCTCATCACAACAGAAAGGAAATTCAAAATATTCTCTCCATCTTGACCAAGGAATTGTCATTATCACAAACTTGGATCACATGAGAGAGACCTGGAAAACTATGATCTGTTAAAGCAAAAGCTTAAATTGTGTCTTATCCTTATTTAAACCTGACCGTATCCCTTTAAGAACGTTTGTAATCCAGCCTTGAACTTTCCTTTCTTTTCAGAAACATAAATCCATAATGACAGATCCAGTAATTATTAACAACAGTTATAATTGGCGTTGGTGTAATGGAGTTAAGAATGTACTGTATTTATTAAATCCGTTACATTAGCATGGTTGTTAGCAGTCAATCGGCACTCCTACAATGCCTTGGGTTGAGTCTGTCGACCAATTAGAGACCTTGTTTCTGACTAGGCATGAGTGGTAGCTCTGATTCCAACCACATAGAACAGTTGAATAACATGACATTGAACCCGTCCTGATATCTACTTGTTGTGGTAGTGTGATGTAACCCTCTGTGTAATTGCAGAGAGAAACTGCCTTGAGGAATGGCACAGCTGTTTGTTTTAAATAGAAATGGAAGGACACATCTTGAAATAATGTGAATCATCTTTTTATTTTTATTTTAATTCATGTGGAGTGGGGGGCAATTTTCAAAAGCTAAAAATCTTGTTCATTAATGTTCTTTTCTCACTGAGCATTTTTGTTTGGGATTCAACTTTTTCTTCTGTCTTGATGGTCATATAGATAGGAAATCAGTGAAGTGTACATAGTCTGACAACTTGGTGTTGTGCGTCTTTAATACCACAGGAGTGCAGGGCAGACTTCACTGAAATGCCAATTTCATATAAACATGTTTTTTTTATTGTTCTCTAATCAGAAACATAAACCTGTTGCATATTTCAAGATCACAGTGTGGTAAATGTTTATTTTATTATTGTTTGACCTGGAGTTCTAATGTGACATAATTCAGCAAAAACTAATAGGTGCTACAGTTCACTACCAATTTCCCACATAGATTAACTATAAAAACAAGAAAAACTTCTTACAAGAACAACACTGCCATTCCAATAATTTATTATATTGTGACTAGCACCATTTAATCGATCACACCTTTCATATATCATGTGATATTGCACCTTATTGGTTGGTTTCGATTTGGTTATTACCTCGGCCAATGAGGTTATGTTTTCACCCCTGTCTGTTGGTTTGTTTGTTGGTTAATCTGTATGCAAAAATACTATAAAGAGTCCTGTGAACCTTATGAGGGTCGATGGGCCAATCAAGAACTCTTTAAATTTTGTTTGCGAAATGAGACAAGTTGTGATGTCTTTCCCAAGTTCCCAGGGAATAATTCATGGCTCTTGATGGAGAAAAAATATGTCTCTTTCAGGGTATGAGTGTTTGTGATTTGGTGCAGCATAATTTAATTTAAGGGGAATGTTAGGACTTGGCAGAGGTATGTGCTCTACTGAGTGCCACTATAGTTTACATTGGCATCAAATTATTAAAAAAAAAAAAAAGAAGCAGAATCTGTCATGTGCTTAATCAACTCTGTACAGTCTGGGCAGTTTAAGTTTCCTTGTTGGTGTTTCATTTGAACTGGAATTAACTGTGCCTTATTTTCTGTCGGTCTGGACTCTGAATGGCACCCCTCTTTTTAAACAGAGGCCTTTAAATGTGTTGGATATAGTCACATTAAATCTTGTGAAGTGGCTTTGTGAGGTCATGAGGTCTGTCTCATTGCAATCCATCTTTACTCTGCAATAACATATGGTTCAAACAATTCAAGTCACATTTTATGCATGATATATATCCTATAATGCATTTGAACGCACCATATCTCCTTCTAGATCAAGGCCAGAGGCAGATGTAACCAGCCCCAGCAGATTGTGACTAAGGGGAGTGTACCTATTTGGAATAATGGAGATTATTAGGCACTAAGCGGATTGGCTGGTGAGAGACATAATATGGGACAAACCTGCCTCTCACAGGGGAGCAGTAGTGCACACCGAGATGATCAATAGTAGAGGTAGAAATAGCAGTGTTGTTGAGAGGGAGATTAAACAGATTTAACACCAGTGGCTGTCTCCTCCATAGCTGCTGTTAGGCCTCTTAAGTACCACTCTGTCCCAATTGTCTTTAGCCCACACACATGCACGTTATTTTCTCTATTTTTTTTGTCTCTAAAAGTGGTTATCTGAGGCAATGTTATAGCTTTTTGATTTACCTGAACCCCTTAGAGCTCACATGTAGCCAGGGTTTGGTGAAGTGTTTGAGTCCACAAACCACTTTTGGAGTTTCAGGGGTAGTGTAGCTGATTAGTGACCTATCTTCAGACTAAATTAAACGACATAAAAAAACATAACATGCCTCCATACTGCTCATGTGTTGTCATCCAAGTGTCCTGAAGCCCCGATATTTTAATTTGACTCAAAAAAAGGTCATTTACATTATGCTTTATGCCTAAATGTCCCCTGATAACTTCAGATGAGGTGCAATTTATGGACGGTCTGAAATGCTAACGTCCGCTAGCTCAGCCACTTAGGTGTACTTTTAGGTGTAAAACATGGTGTAAATGACCTTGTTTCGAGTCAAATATCATTGTTGGGGCTTCCGGAGACTTGGATGATAACACAAGAGCAGTATGCAGTTATTACATCTGAAGGACTCCAGAAGTGGTTTGTGGACTTGAACACTTAACCCACACCCCCATCAGCATTGTGGTGAGTAGATAATGAGTGAATTTTTATTTTTGGATGAACTATTCCTTTAAGAGCTGTTTTGGTTTAATCTATCTAGGTCTTTCCAAAAGGGCATGTGGGCTATATTAGTGGACTTACTGAATTGTAGTTATTATTACATGACCCATGTGTAAAGGTACCTAAATTATACACATACAACACACAGAACAACAAAATATTATAATGTTTTACAGGTAATTTCCATGTTGTGACGCAAAACTTACCATATACACCATATGATGCCCTTTTGGACTTGAGCATGTGACTATACAATACTAGTTTTATACATCATTGGGATACTACATTAATGCAGTTTTGACTGCAAGATGGGAATCTTTATCAAATGCCTTTTGTCTCTTAAAGGACGGAATTTCGGTTGATTTCCTCTTGAATGCAAACAATCTCAAGAACTATGATTGATAAAGGCATCTTTCTAAATAAATAATCTGCTGAAATAATTTAAGCGTATGATATAAAATGGGTGTATTTAACCTGATGTGAAATTCCAGCTATTTAATCACCTCTTGCATTTTAACGATTGGGCTCCCTTACACAATCACAGCTCTGCTGTAATGTCTGGCCTTAATCAGCCTTAAATTGTCAACTTGGTTTGATTTAACTCTGCCGTAATGAGAAATTTGCCTTTAGAATGACAGCAGCCTTCCATTTCTCCATTTTCATCTCTCTTTACGTGGCCTCTCAACACCTCCTTTGGACTGTGCAAATTGAACTCGGAAGAGACAGCACGGCTGGATTGTATGATGATAAAAATAACATATATTTTCCTGAACAGAATATTGGGTTTTCCATCATTGGAGTTCCAGGCAAATGAGTCAGGTGATTATTTGAAAAGTTTTTATTCAAAGGGTTCTTTGAAAGAGAACACTAATGGGCTTGGCTAAAACATATTTCTTGTGACGATGTTGACTTGATGGAATGAGGGCAAAGTCGAAATGGATCATTTGTAGAAGGAAAAGATCCTTTGTGCTAACCAATCATCACTCTGTTTCCATGTGTTTATCGAAGAATGACAGAAAAATGAAAGCAGAACAGTTTCCATTTTGTCTGAATTCGGCTGGTGACATGTTTGTTCGGTCTTTGTTGAGTTTTTAATAGGAATATGCCACAGAGCATTGGTGTAAAATATCACCTCAGATATTCTTGCATCACAATACTCTGCCTTTTCTTCTGTTCTGACACTTGTTTCCGCCTTGTCGAATTTCAGTCTAGTAACAGTACAGCGATTCCCACTTGGATCAAGGCTTTGTGGGTGTGTATGCATTCCATTCTCAGTATGTAGGCTTTTTTTGAGAGAGGGAAATTTGCATGAGTCTTTTCTCTGTGCTTGTTAAGGCTGCATGAATGACTGCTGCAAGTTCTTAAATGTATGTTTTTGTGCTCTTTTTTGCATTCAAAAGGGATTTTTTTTTTGGGGGGGGGGGGGTCTGTCAGCAGCAGCCTACTCTACATAAATGAAAACTTAAGAAATACACTATTTTTCTGCTGTGTACACAGATATGGAGAGCAAACCCATTCCTTGTGCAGTTTATTTTTAGAGAGGACTCTTCTCTAGCAATGTTCACATTTCTTATTGTTTATAACAAGAAGTAGCTAAAACAAATCCATAAATATTATCACAATGATACATTTGTACACAATAGTTAGATAGTAAGTTTATATATTGGTAACATTACTGTAAACATAAATATATTGTGTAAAGCAAATTCAGTCTTCTGTCTCTTAACATGCTATACATGTCAGTAAGGGATTATTGAAAACATGTGAAAGGAACAGGAACTACTAAATTGTGAAGAAAAAAAAAAAAGTTTGACCGTAATTTGGTTGGATCCTTAGTTTGAGGAGATTCTGAAGCGGTGCGCACGACATCATAGTAATTTTTATTGGTAGAAAAGGATTATAAGGTGTGGCCCTCATTAGCATTAAGGTTTAATTTACTCAGGAACAACAATTGTGTAATGTAGACCAGATTTTCAAATGTCATTAGAGACTGTTTTCATTCACTAATTCATTATCTAAACCTCCTCTCCTTTGCTGTTTATCAAGGGTTAAGTCATTACTTCCTTCACATTTCAAATGAAAAGACTACTCGGAGCATAGCAGAATTATGCTGTTGTACTCAGAAGCGACAGAATATGAGAGACAAAGCAGGCAAATGCTTAGGGCCCCAAGAGTTGCTGATTACGTTACACCACAGCAAAGACAAATGAACCCCTTGAAACCTACGATCTGCAATAACATGTCTGAAAGCCGGCATGTCGGTCATATTATTTATGCAAGAGCAGCAATTATGCGGAGAACTTAACTATCTGAGAGTGAACTAGAAAAAAGGAGGAGAAGAAGAATCAGAAAGGGATAAGTGATACGAATCTTTACTGTTAAATAAATGAACAGAAGGTCCCCTGCTCTTTTATCAAACAACCCTGCACTCTGGCCAAGCTTCATAATGATGCTGTTCACCGTGAAATGGGGAAGGCAGGAACCGTTCCCATTTGAAATAAGGTGTTCCTTTAAAATTCTTTTAAAAAATCAGGAGGAATGCGTATGAAAAATGGGAGCTAATCAAGCAATCAGGGTTAGAATATTCTGTGAGTCCTCTGCCTCGCTTGCATGAAAATGCTCTGAACAATAAAGGTACGAACCATTTTATTTTAATTATTCAAATTACATTTATATTATTTTCAAAGGTACATACACTAGGATCATCTGTATTTCAAAGATATAATGTAATTGATTTTAAGAAAGAGCATGAGTGCAATCAAGCTTTTATGTGCCAGACTGATGTTATATGACCCCCCCCCATAGGAAAGGATTATTGTTATCACAGGTGATGGTACAATTCAATCAGATGCTGCATGAACATGTAAGGAATATCAGACACAGAGAAACCAAGGTGCCTCTTCTGAGGAACATTTTGAAAAGGTGTGTTATAAGCACATTTTGAATACGTCATACTGTTGCAGGCAAACTTGTGACAATGATTGTACATCAACTTGTGTTCAAACATGAAGATTGCAATGAATTAACAAGGCATTGTGTGTCCCATGCATACCGAATTACCTGGCATTTTGTGGTGTACACCGTGATGTGGTAAGTTTGGTTTCACATCAACATTGTCTGCAAGCCTGTCACAGCCTGTCAGAGATTACATGGAACATCTCTGGAAAAGTGGGCTTCTTGTCAAACTGATACTAGAGAGATTGCAGTAGATCTGGCAATTGACATTAAGCGCCCTCAGGAATTCCCCCCCCCCCCCTCCAAGACTCTAAAGGCCGGCGCATGCTTCTGCGTTTTCACGGGAACGGAGACGCAAGGCCCCTCACGGCCCTTCCTACGTCCTTACGTGCGTCGGCCAATTTTTCTAACTAGACGGCAAAGCCCCGCAAGCGTCACCCGGCCGCGAGGGCTGTGATTGGTCTGCTGACTACATCATTTCCGGAGTCGCATTTCCGGTTCATGCCCGGAAACCACGGAAGATTTAGAAGAACGAATATGGACCAGATAGAAGAGCACTTGGCAGAAGAGATCCGACACCATGTCCACTAGTATAACCCGTCACTAACCGGCGGATTTTTCCGCCAGAAAAAGGCTCTGCGGAGCCGCCGTGGCGATGTAAATAAATCGCTCTTCTTCGAGCAACACACGAAGAAGAGCCGACTTCGACAAAAAACATTACTGCGCCTAGTGTTCTGGCGGGGAATTGCACGGCAACACGCGCAACGGTTGGAGAACCATGAATGACAACGAGTCCTGCGTTACAGCTGCGTGCTTGCAGGCCCCTGACAACGCAGAAGCATGCGCCAGCCTTAATACTGTTGCCTCTGGAGAGGAGCTTTTTGTTTGAAAAACTGAAAATCTTACTTAATTTTGAATTGAATATAAGAGGACTGCTGGGCCCTGGCAGATATATGCTCACATCTTGTCTAAATTATATAACTTAGTATTATCATTATATGGATTATATAATATATAATTTACATTTACTGGTCAGTTTCCCAAGCTACAAGCAATTACCTGTGGTTGGCCTGGCTGTGTGTCACTCAGTCAATAGGATGAGACTCTTTAGTCAGACATAAAACATACCGTTCCTTCTAGGGCTCCAAAAACAAGTGTAAGAGTAGAGATGTAACAATAAACTGAAATATTCTTGGTTCTTAAAATTACATCTTTACATGGGTTGACTGCTTAGGTTGTGACTATGGCCTTAGTGAAGAGACCAAGCGATCTGTCTGGGTGTCAAGACTCTAAAGCTAAATACGGTTCATTAAGGCAATGCAAGTTAAACAATTGATTGCTGATGTTCAAGCTGCAGTATCCTCCATGAAATCTGACTTCCCACTTGCCAATACTCGACCACCATGTTAACATCCATACATTTACATACCACATTTATGGGAATCACAATGCCTGCATCAGCACAGAGCTTTGGCACTGGATCTTGAAGGAAAACGTTCAGGCTTAATTAAGTTTGCTGGAGATGAATGATGTCTTAAGCAGCAGTATTTGTCAGTACCGGATGTATCAGAGAGACTGGGCGGATGAGCCGTACAAACAGTTTCAAGTCGCATTGTCATTATTCAAATCTAAGCTGTGCTTGCAAATAGATGCGTGATAAGCCCACAAAGTTTTCCATTATATTTGATGTCTTACTTCTCAATGGGACAGATGAGTCAAAGCCTATACCAAACAATTGTTATTTCCTTTATTTCCAAGAATTTTTTACAAAGATATTCTATACCTTCCTCAAGTCTAAATCTCTTTGGCCTCATGATCCAACCCTCGGTCTGTCAGATACTCCAGAGAACTGGAAATCATCCTCAGTGTTAAAATATACTGATGTAAAAGTAAGCCATTAAATGTGCAGTGAATACATGTACCTGATTGAACTATAATGCTACAAAATAAAGTGCATTAATATATCAATTTTCAAGCACACTATCATCATGCCTTTACCAGGTGAGAGCAGCACCAGCCAATATGTCCACTCCAACTATAAATTTAATCTACTGTATACTGTGTGTATATTAACTTTATTCCTTCCTTTATTATAGTATTCTTGTATTAAAACACAAGAATAATGGTCCTGAATAGAAAATGTTGCAGATTTGTATGATTCACACCCAGCTTTAACAAGAACATGCATGGTGGGATGTGATTTACTGGTGATTCATTGGTGCACATAGAAAAAAGGCTGTTGAGATAGCTGTCTACTGCTGCTGATATATAATTGTTCTGACAAAATCCTTTATCGGCACAGGCAAGAAAATATATCGCTATGTTCTGCAGCCCTATAATACTACCTGTCTCCTATATATATCTAGCATGTGTGTTTTTGTTTAGGGAACCGGGATTAATAAATTGCATGTTGCAGTTTATGGGAATGCCTGGAGAATGTAGCAGCTCATGAGCCTCTGTGATTTAAATCTGTGCGTATGTGCTGCCTCAGCAACCTACATTTTGAAGTCTTTTGAAAAAAAGTAGTCAACAGTTTTTTATTAAACCATCATTCTTAAAATAATGCGCAAGTCAAGTAGACAAGAGGCCCATTGGTATTGGTAACAGTGAGTCACATCTAGTCGCTTCAGAATGTATTCTGACGCCTTCACCTTTTTCACATTTTATTGTATTTATTTAGTATAATGGATAAAATTGCAAATTTGCCCATCATTCCACAGTCAAAACAGACATGCCTCTTTTACAAAAAATATTCTTTGTATTCTTCTTAGTGGTGGTGGCAAAAAAACTGGTCCAGTTAGGGTAGGATGAAAACAGCCAAGTACAAAGAGGTCCTTGAAGAAGCAATATCTCGGACTGGTGACAATGACCCACAGCCAAGACAACACTGAAGTGTCTTCAGGACAAGTCTCTGATTGTTTTTGAGTGGACAACACTCAAACTCTTAAGAGCATCTGTGGAGAGACAATGAAGATGTCAGTTCCCAGATACTTAGCGTCCAGTCTGACAGAAGTTTAACTAAGTCTTCAAGAACCCTTTATGATGTGATTTCTACCAGGAGTGCTTCTACATAATACTGAATAGAAGGACTGAATACAACATCTAATAAATTTATATTTAAATAAAAAAAATAAAAAAGCATTTTCTTACTTTGCCATTCTGACTTGTTCTGTGTTAATTGAAGGACAGACTGATGATATATTATTCAATTTCAAATTAAATTATGGAACATAACTAAAAACCTGAGAGAGCGACTACCTCAGCCAAAGGCTAACAACCCTGTCACCCTTCCAAGATCGAATGGGTTCTTCCTCTGGTCATTCCCCAATCCTCTGTTGCGGGTGGAAATCAAAGGCAGGAGTCGTCGTTCTCATGTTAAAATTAAGCAAGTTTATTCAGAGGTCACAGGTCAGGAAACTGCGGTGTCTAGCAAATGAGCATGCATGGGTCCATGCATGGGCCATCAGTCCTGCTCAGGAAAAATGGCGCTGGGGCAGATTACGCACAAAGCTTATATATTGATACTGGGCATGACAGAGGTTCTTCTTGGATTGGGATTGGTCGGATCTCGTCGGGTCGTCCTCCTGGCGTCGTTGGGTCCTCCTCCTGGCGTTGCGTGATGACATGCACACTGAGTCGCGGTTACTAGAGTTCATAAGCATATTGCCTCGGTGTGTGTGCTTTTTTATGTGTGTGTACTGATGTGTGGGACGTACCATGCACAGGAGAGAGGATGTCTCAAAACTAATATAATGAAGTGATTCATGAAACAAGAGGTTTGAAAACCTGTTATCTGTCCGCTATGGCAGACTCCCTTTTTGGGAGCTGGCTACGGTGTGTGAATGTGTGTGTGTTTACGCTCAAAGGATCTGACTACACGTTAAAGTGTGTGTATTTGTGTGAACAGTGGTGTATTATCAATACCTCCATACATTTAAATATAATCATTTCAGTAGTTGCATAATCCTGCTAACTAAGAAACAGACAAAAAAAAGAAAAAAACACTGATAAATACATAACCCCCATGGCATAGGCCATCAACTCGTCTGAAGTGAGTGTACATTGCTTAGAATACACTTGTCTGGAGCATCTACATGCAACAGGGAGATGCCTGATCACTGACTAGCTGACACTTGGGTAATATACTCCACATCAGTCTGTTTCCGCACATCTAGAGAAGACCTGAGCTCGTCTATCTTTGAACTAATGTACCATTAGTGTCTCTGTGTTGGAAAGCTGTTCCACTCTGGCTTTTCTTACAGGCAGCTGAGTGTCCACATGTTCCCAAATGTTGCTTCTGATACCTCAGCCCCGATTATTCTTCTTTCACCCAATACATTTTCCCTTCCCTTTAATGCATTTCCTTACCTTAATACATTTATTTTCCCTGGGCAGGCTGAGGCATGGGTTGTTTGAGCTCCACATATCGATTGTTGTGGGGAATTTGATGCCTAGAGACTTGCTCCTCTCTCCTTGCCTCCACCCCGGGGGAGTTTTAAATGGAAACACAGTGCTATGAATCACACAGCAGGGAGCTCCATGATTGATAGCATTGCTTACCATTTACTAGTCACTGTCTGGAGATAAGCCGGGGAATTTATAGAGTATTGGAAATCCTTGCCGCTGCTACACGCGGATTAGAGTGAGGAACGGCTCCCCCTGTACTGCCACTCGAGTTCCCCTGTTAACGGCTTAGATGGACAAAAAGGAACCAATTTTATAGTTAATAAAAAAAGAAATACTCATTTTGTTTCATTCTTCTTTCTTGGAGAGGTACTGTAAAGTAAATAGAGAAATACTTGGATAATGGTGTGTCTATAATGGGATGTGTTCATTTGCTTTTACCTATCCCTTCAAAGTCATTCGCAGTGCCTCTCAGTAAAGCCATTCCTGTCATTTCACTGTGACTTCATTCACCTCAAACATGGCCGCTGCCAATTACTTTATGTAACTGGACTTTTATGAGATTAAAAGGGGGTCAATAAGATTAAAAACTTTAAAACGTGATGATGGATAATTTCAAAGGTTGTAGATGTAGATTAACCTCTGTAAACCTGTAAAATGGATTGGTTTAAGAGAGGGTCTAGTTTATATAAGAAAGCATGTCTTGTAATTAAATAAATTATAGAGGTCTGTGAACAAATTGAGTGATGAAGTGACATGAAAGTATTTTTGAGAATATCTGTGCACCGATGTAGTATCCAGCACTCAGTAACTGCACTGTGCATAATGCTAAAGTTACAAGTACAGATATTGGCCCCGTCTTTACCTTTCAATCTGATTGCGCAGGGATAGTCCAATACTGTACTGTATGAATGTGTGTTAACAGTTGAAAAAACTGGCAGTTTTTGGCAAAACTGCATCATCAAAATTATTAAACCTCGGCCGCAGAACAACCTGCACCATTAATTGCACATAAATCTGGCCTTAAACACTGACTGTCTGGGAATTTATCCTTGGTAGACCAGTTCTTGAGTGCTAACTTTAGAACACCAACCAATGTTCTTCAGAAACAGTTTGCAGACGTATAGTTTGTAGATGTTACACGTGTGTATACATCTATATTTTGTATCAGAGAGAAAACTCACAAATCGCCAACAGTTTTTCCACCACAGAGCCAAGTTGGGTAACTGGCATTCAGCCTTAGGCCAACCTTCTTCATCAGCAGCAGTATAGAGACCTACCCTTTTATAGCGCTGAATCCTCTTCTCAGGCTTTAGAGACATTTGCAATTTTAAATAGGCATTTTACGTCTACATTATACAGTATTTAACACTCCAGATGAACCCAATCTGACGACTTCTTATGACTAACACACCAAAACGCAGACTTGACGCAATGTAGAGATCAGCTGTGATGTGTGAGACACAGCTTCCAGACCTTAACGTTAACAGGCCTCTGCAAAGAGATACAAATACATCAAAGGGGAAAACATCAATCGTGTTATGCATCTCTGAAAGGACGCCTTTTAATGAATTAAGTTTCTGAGTCAAAATAATAAAGAAAAAATATTTAATTTCCAATGTTCACCTGAACTGAATTAACCAATTGTTTTTTCTGTGGAGAATGGGCCGCTTAATACACTTTACACTTTAATTGATGCTATGGTCAAGACAATATAGCTTTTTTTATTGAGAGCATTTCAGAGATGCTTAAAAACAAACATCAGTATTCAGAGCCAAAGATTCTTAAATCTCTGTTTGAAAGGTTAATAATCTTGCTAAGGGACTGTTAAGACACTGAAGTTGGGCTAAAAAACCTAAGCTAAGAATCTCAGTAACAGAACTTTGCCAAGGCTGATGTGAAATCTGGACCAAAAAACTAAATGCAAGGCTTCCGACTGACATGGAGCAATCTGAATTGGTGGTTTCAACCACTACCACAAGTAGGGGTCAAGGGAAAAGAGAATAAAGACACTATTGTGTTTGCAACAATCTTTCATAGATGAGCCATCATAGTCATGATAGCCAATCATCAGGTTGTTTAGAGGTGAATGAATTAAGTCTAAGAGGAAAACAGCACCCAATCTATAGTAAAACGTGAAGTAGGTTTTGTCATGATGTAGGAGTTGTTGCTACTGAGGGTATGAAAAGAATAATGAAATCAGGAGATTATCAAGAGCAACATGTTTTATCCAGTTTCAGTAATCTAGGTTAGGTGAAGGTCTTAGGTCTTTCAGCTTAATGACAAACTAAAGTACACATCAAGTGGCAAACAATAATTGGACACAAAAGGAACAGAGTGTTTATAATGTTGACAAAGAATCCTGAGCTAAATCCAAGATGGCATTGGACAAGGTTCTTCAGCAACCTGAAAATAATAATTTGGTGATGGAAGATTGGCAGAAACTACAAGTAAACATTTGTACAAACCTTCAGGAGGATGCATTTAGAGGTTATTTTTGTTGCCAATGGTGCTGCATGTCCAGAGTGCATGTATTGATTTAAGAATTTTCCCCATTTATGTCTCTTATTTACAATTACCTTGCACAGTTTCTTCAAATATTTAGGTTAGATAAAGCTGTTTCATTTGCATTTATTTCTGAAGATATTCTGACATGTGTACTTGTAATTGAGGGTTCAATAACTTCAAATTCAGGATTGTATACCTCCAGTCGCACCAGGTTTCAGATCTTATTTTTCATGTTTGAATGTTTTTTTACGGGGCTTCCGTTTTCCACTTAAGAAGCCAAGAGACTTCTGTTTATTGACCTCACTGCACCTCAGAAACAACTTCAGAGGTAGCTTTCAGACCTCTGTATTTTGCACCTCAAAAGCCCAAGTTTTCACACATTTCAACCAGCTTCCAGACCGCAGTTCTCTAACTTGTGATCAAGGCAACAGGCTGCAGTTTTTCTTCACCTCACAGCCAGTGTGCAGGCTCCAATTTCGACAACCAATGCCAAACATCAGTGCCAACACAGGAGGATGTGTGTCCCCGAAGCCCCTAAACCCTGCTGTATTTTTATCCAGATGGAAAGTAAGGGTGGTGGTTGCAACGCTATTCTTGGGTTGGACCCAAGGAATAACTCATAAAATCAGAGCAGTTTATTTCAGCAATGACAGATATTCATTTAAGTTGTTATTTTTTTTATAAAGAAGCTACTTTGGTTTTTATACCATGGATTGCTGATGCTCCACCTATCTTAGAACCGAGCAGAAGGAGACTTTTCCCACCTCACAACCAGCTTGCACATCATATACATTAAAAGTATTATACATTGGCTTTAATTGCTCACTAGCAGCTTGCAAACCCTTAGGATTTATGTCTCAGATGTAGGTTACAGTTTTGCTCATTTTATATTTCCTATAGCTCAGTTTTTCTATTTCAGAAGCAGCTTACAGACCTTAGATGTGGTAGCTCAGCAGCTGGTGTAAGGCCCATATGCATTGCTCTGGAGAGAATCCAAACCTGTGCTACCATTTGTTACCCATCTCCACTGCAGTTTCTGTAACAGTGTGTTGTTCACGTTGACAGTCATGTTGGGCAGATAGCCAGGGGGATGACTGATCAAAGTCTCATCGTGGCAAGACCCTGAACCATCTGAGCTGTTTCATCGCATTAATATGCTGCCACACTGCGACCCAACATTTGATCCGCACGTGCTGAGTTTCAACAAGTTGTTTTCTAAATACGTCGTGCCAGCCCATCGCACGCGAGGGCTTTCTCTGCGGTGCCGGCCCCATTATGGAACATGACTTAATTCTCCTTGACACAAAGCCAATTCAGGGAGTGATTGTTTCACAGGTTCATCCTCTCTCCCCACGCAGCACGAGGGTGACAGGGTAGTGTTGGTGGTGTTGAGGGGTAGGGGGGTGCGTGGGGGGCATTGTATTAGGAGTTGCAAGACCACGGCTCAGGGGGAAATAGCTGTCAGTCCGTGTGGAGCGAGGGAGAGGACACAGTATAGCCCATCACTTCTGTTCCCTGAGAGACTTATTACAGAGGCAGGCCAAGGCGAGGGCTGGTAATTAATTTGGAGAGAGCTGATATTGGTTTTGACGCACAAGAGACTGACAACACTGGACGCCTGGTGCATGTGCCTGTTTGCACGGCTCTGTGTGCGCGTGTGTGTAGAAACAGGAAAAAGGTTTGAAGAGGACAATCTGGGGGGGGGGAGCAGGGAGCCGAAGAAAAAGCAAGCCGAATGACAGTGGCGTCTGAGCTGTAGCGTGCAGTTAATGTCAAATGTCCTCTACAAAAGATGGCCCATGACGATGCATATTTATGCCTCCTCTTGTCCCCTGCCTCCCTGCTTCTCTGTAAGTTTGTGTATCATCCCTCATCTCTCGCTTCTCCTCACTCTCTTTCTCACCAATCCATCTTTGCAGCCATTGTCCTCTCCTCCGTCATGCGTTTACAGCTTGTGTCCAATGACACTGTGGCAAATTATTAATGTCATAGGTTGGGAATAGACCGTTTTTTCATCACTTCATCAAAAAGAGATTGCATCGTAGTGACACAATTACAGCACTAAGTGATCATATAGATTAAAGCGAGCGCTCTTACAGATCCACTGTCATGGCTGAGGGCAAATTCAAGATTGTGTTGTTGCGGCTGCAGAAGAATGACAAAAATCCATTTGTGACAAAAGAGCAAATAGGTTAATAATATTAGCATGTGTTTGTTAAAGCTTTTGTTGATATGTAAGACACAAGTAAATCATTTTTATTTTTTTTATTTTGTTTTGTCATTACACCAAAGATTGTAAAATAGCTTTTATTGTCATCCTTGGATTTATCTGCATTCTTTGTCAGTGTTGCATGGAAAGTAGATTGTGTTTTGAGTAGATGGAAATTATTAGCCTGATATCCTGCGTCTCATCCACATCATTATCATCATCATTCTGTTACTGCTTATAACTCTCCCTGTTGGATTAGTTGACAGTAAAAGAAGCAGTAGGACAGATTAGCATCTGTCAACTCTCTAATCACCAGCAGAAATCTCTAATTGATGAACACTGTTGTTGTTTTTCACTTAAGAAGATGGATTTCATCATATAATGGCTTGAGATTAAACCTATGACCTATGATCCTCAATGACTTAAATGAAACTTTTTGTTTTCCAGGCCAAAATAATGAATTGCTTCTTTTTGTTTCAAATATAATAAAATGTCATATTGAATACAAATTTGAAGATACCAAATATTTTAATATATGCAACAGTATTTATGTCACTAAATAAAAAATAAAACATTCAAAATAAAATACATTTTATTGTTGACAATATGTGACTGTCCTCACAGCAAGAAGGTTCCCGGTTCGAATCCTAGCTTGGCCGGGGCCTTTCTGTGTTCTCTCCCTGTCTGGATGGCTTTTCTCCCAGCTTCTACCCACGCTCCAAGGACATGCAGAATCGGGTTAGGTTAATTGGAGACTCTCAATCAACCATAGGCGTGAGTGTGAATGGTTGACAGGGTGTAACCCACCTCTCGCCCAATGTCAGCTGGGATTGGCTCAAGACCAATTTTATATGCTGCTGCCACATTTAATTTCCCTCAATCATACAATGAAGAGGTCCGACTGATTCATATTTCCAAAATAGAGCTGGTCTGAATTGAATGAGGTTCTATCAAACCCCTTACGTCCACTGAATGCATCTGTGGTGCATTGGCACTTTATTCACAGCCATTTTAGCCTCTGTGCTAATTCCACCAGACACAAGTGGAGCATCCCATTCTCAGCTCCTTCCTCTTTCATGGAGCAGAAGATTCACTGGTGAGCATGTGCATTCAGGGACAGCTTTATTAGATACACCAATAAACCTGCACATTACAATTCCTCCACCCTAAAAAACACATGCACTAATCACTCAGGACATTAAAACAACAGTAAATGGTTTTCATGAGCCTCATTGTCATGGTTACAGTAATGACAACACTCAAACTCCTGCTTTTGTCACTTTTTATACTATGCAAGATAACTCTTTTTTTGCTTCAGTCATGATTACTACAGTTTCAAAAGGTGGCCCAACAACAAAACATTACTATGGGTCATAACAAGCTGTGAGGTGAATAGCTTGAGAATGGTAAATGGTGTGTATTTATAAAGCACTTTTCTAGTCTTGATGACCACTCAAAGCACTTTACAGGACAGTTTTTGCCATTCACCCATTTACACACACATTCAAAGCAGCTCTCTGCAGAAGAGAATGTCTAAATGTCCAATGTGGTGATGATGTCTTTACAGGCTCACCATGTGGACACAGCACAGTTTCATGGTCTGCCACAAAATGTTGGTTGTAGAGGCAGAAATTGGCACAAGGAATACAAAGCCATGTGTTCACTTTGCTTTCAACTTACTCCCACGTCATCAATAACCAACCTAGCGCTATTTTTTTTTACTTTGCCCTCTGACAAACGGAGGGCAAGGGTCCAAAATTGACTATCAAGGTATCAACCCTTAAACCTGTAGGAACACACGTTTTTGAGCAGTGATAGTACTTCCTCTGCAAAATATGAATCCAGCATTTTCCCCAATATTCGCCTTTTCTGGATAGAACATAATAGGGCTTGGCGATATGACTACAAATCACTATCACAATTATTTCAAATTTTTATCTTGACATGCAGCAGGGTAATATGGCATGGTACAGGGTACACGGGCTGACGCTGCAAAATGTGTTTGTGAATGCACACAAGGGTGGAGCATTAACCAATTTAACCGATATGGGTGAGATCAAGTCGGTTAGGGGTTATAAAAGTTGGTGATTTTGGGATAAAGTGAAGATGAAGACTAGAAAGAAAGGACAGAGAGCGTATGACCTGCAGCACAGGCCCCCAACTGGCACTGAACTATCAATGATATGATCATGTCACAAAGAACAAAAATACATACATTTAACAGTTAGATCAATCCAGCAATCATAGATTCATTCATTTATTCTCACCAAGGGCAGGTCAGCACCTAATCATAAGGCAAACCTGCCATTTGAAGGAAAAAGGCATTCAAGAAAATAGGAGCTCTCCTGTCTGATGTGATTGTCCTGATTTCAGTTTGTTTAAAATAGACCGTTCCGGGGGGACGTTTGCTCAAACTGTGCCTTTCACAATTTAAATTCTGTCCCCAAACTCTTGTCTGTGTCTCATCCTCTCGCCGTCTCCTTCTTTTCTTTTATAAATTGTGCATCTAAGACAGGGCCCATGGTAGCGGTGAAACTAGGTCCTGTGCTTCAAATAGCAGCCCATTGTATCCCAGGGGCCCCCAGCCAAGGAAAGGCCAAGAGAAACAGAGACATACACACACGGAGCAGGAGGGAATGAGACGGAGCGTTTTTGATGAAAATTAATATTTGTCATTTGGTGCGGCACAATACCTGGTGGACACATAAAGTACAACAGGCATTGTTTGATTCCAGTTTCTTCTGAAGATAGAGAAGCTTAACTGCATTTCCAGCACAGTCAGAGTCAGTGTGTGCGTGTGTGTGTGTGTGTGTGTGTGTACTCAGACGGCCCCTGTTTTTTCTTTGATGTGCTCTGGGACTGCTGGCTATTTCCCACTTTGTTTTAATCCCTCACCAGGACCGTGTTATTCACTGTGCTGTGTGATATTATGTGCGGTAGTGTTTTTAAGTGAGCGAGTGATGTAGTGACCTTGACTAGAAAAACAGAGAGGAAAACTGCTTTATTTCCTTCACGGCGCCTTTGTCTCTGTTACGGCTGTCTGTCCTTAAGTCACCTCTCCGTGTGATAACACTTACTTGCTTGCAGTGTTATTGGTTATGCAAACGAGATGTCTGGTCCCTCAACTCCGATTGGCTCCCACCGAAGAGGTGATCCCAGCCCTCAGTTCCTGCCTCTCGTCTGGCCAGCCTCGGCTTGTGATTGGAACAGTCCCGGTGCAGCGCTCCAACTGATAACCACTACATGGACCAGCACCTTGCGTGTAGCTCGACACTCATGGCGACAGAATTGTTCAGAACGCTTCACAGTGCCTCTCGCTAATAGATAATTGAAGGTGTGCGTTAGAATTGTAGCATGCATTATTGTGGAACTGGGCCAGATAGTAAATACTGATTGACACAGACAGACACACAAATACATCAGAATTATTTTGTTTAATACAGTAGTTATGGGTTTGTTTGTTTCGGATTGTTTTGGGGGTTTATTAGATTAGTTAATACTGAGTTTTTTTGGTTCCATTTGTGGTTTTCATTAAGGTAACAATTATAGCTCGCATTTTACAGTCCTCTTTTGGTTATATTTTATTTTTGATTAAACAGCCCACCCCCACCCTTTGTTTCCAGATTTGCCTCACCTCCTTTTGGTGTAGAATGAATAAAAAAAATAATTTGGGCATTTTGGTCATAAACAACTGGTTTCCTTTTCACGAGCTGGGTCGTGAGGGTCTCATTCTACCACAAAAACTGAAAACAGTCTTTATTTGTCCCAAGGTCTGTGCTTGAATTTCCGATCCTTCTTTTGCGAAATCTAAAGGCCTACAATGAGCTGCGAAGGTTGTAAGTACTGTTTACAACGGCATTTGTATTAAGGGTCAAGAGTAAAAGGACAGCGAATACACTGAGGAAAACAACTTTTTTCAGCAAATCAGGAGCTTTTATTGAAAAACTCGTAACACCATGTCATACATGGCCATAGGAAAACTGATAATACAACGTGAAAAAATGGAAAGATATGTTTCTTTCCGTTCATTTACAAACTCACATTTCCATGTGACAGAAAATACTCCATCAAGCAACACAACCTTTTGGAAATCTGGGAAAACCAAAAAAACCTCATCCAAGATTAGGCGAGGTATAAGCATATCTATCTTAATGTCTATAGTTGGACACAGATGGCGAATTATCTTTTGTATAATTTTGTAATGTGCTTAAGTGATGAATAACACCAAGCAACTTTGCGGTTAAAACTAATTATTACAAGCTAGTTGCTGCAGGGGGCGCCTGAGGCTGCCCACCTGCATGTGCCCTAGAGCAGTTTCGTATTCTGCCTGGCGCCAGAATCACAACTCGGCCTATTTATCCGTGAGCTGAATGACTGAAAAAAGTACCTCGGTCTGATGAAAATATTTCAGACTTTTTAAATACTAAAAAAATGAACCAATATAACAGTCAGATTAATTAACATTCATATTAGACATGTATACATATAGTCATCATACCTAACAATTAGAAATATTTCCAATATTTAAGTCCTTTAGCACTTGATTATAGATCATGTAGAATCATTTCTCTTATTGGTTTTACACTTGTTGCACCTTACACTCTTACTTCTTACTGTCGGCCTACTTCTTACACAGGTTTATTGTTAAACTCTGCAAAACTGCATGCTCAGTGGGTTCCCCAGGGAAAAGTGTCATCCAAAGCAGCGGCTAAATACCAGACAGAGCTTTACTATGTGTCTTGCAGTCTGGAACTCAGACACCTAAACCGAATGCCATTAATATTTGTAATTAGGCCAGCAAGAAAGGCCCTTCAGACATGTTTTACAGGAGCTTCCCTGTTCTGTGTAATCAATGAGTCACATCACACCAGATACCCGAAAAGAAAATATAAGACAGAAAAACAAAGCAGCTGCCATTGAAAAATGAGACCTAACATGAGGTGTGTGTGTGTGTGTGTTAGTTGCTGTGAAATCTATGGATAAATGTGTGTCATTTGTGCGGTTAAAGTTGTGATTTTACGCAGTATGTAAATGGTTAATTTAAAAAAAGAGGCTCTGATCAGTCGCTGCTCTTCCAATACGAGGCTTATTTGCCCTGCAGCTCAACATCCCATAATGCCGACCTGCCTCAGTGCCTCCTCCGCGGAGTAGCATAGCAGCCTTTAAAACGAGGGTTACCGTGGAGACCACAGCAGTGTCACTGGCGGCAGCAGCAGCAGAAACGGCAGCCACTCGCTCGTTCCACCTGACATTCATACAAGCCCCTGGAGCGCACACGTACACACACACGTATACACACACACACACACACTAGGGAGCTTACTCACATGGGTACACCACCACACACTAGCGACCTCATGTGTTGTGTGTACACGCTTCCTTGAGTATACACAGCCTCTGACATATGCACATACAGCCAGATCGATGATATGTGGGCGATAACTGGCAAACACACACAAACACACACGCACACCAACACTCACCTGTCTGACCAGGACTTGCATTATTAATGATGTGGATGCAGCTTTTTTAAACACAGCAGACTCAGCAGGAGGCGCATGCACAGTGTTGTTCCACAGGCTGACTGCAGCACAGGCAGCCATGATTTTCTCCCTGAGTCAACATGGACAGTTTTACCATTGGAAAATTCTCATCTCCAATTTAAAATTCATTGTTTCACATGTCATCTAGCTGTCACTTCAATCCATGATTCATTTTGTCATTTAGAGACATGACAAGGGAGGCCTGTTTACAAGGAAGCGTTGGAGGAAAAGTGTGACAGCACTGTCAACAGAAGACGCTATGTGGATGCATATCCAATTTGATGCAAATTCACTCCCTTTGTGCGCTCTGTGTCATGTTCCATGCATCTTATTGTTGGTCAGAAATTGGATCATGGAATAATAATAATAATCTAAACAGAGGCGTTGCCGAAGTACAGCAAGATGTTTCAGAAACACCAATTGAGAAAATTGAGTGAAAATGAGCAGAAACAGATGATCACTATGTGATATGATGATAAATCCAGACAACAATGCTGTAACACTTTACTTACAGTAATGATTCAACCTCCATGTGTGAGCTCGGGTTCGGCACCAGTTGATCATTGCATTACCAAATTAATGTGGTGTTTTTTTTTTACTGAATCATACAAAGCTGGTCAATGAAATATGCTTTGTTGGTAAAAAAAAGTCTCAGACAGAGGTTACCAGATTCATGCAGAAACAACGTAACACCACAAACATCTTTGGTGATCAGGCGGTGGAGCGGGGCGTCCACTTAAGAGTAAGTGGTTCGATCCCTGGGTCCTCTCAGTCGCCTGCCGAAGTGTCCTCAGGCAAGAAACTGACCCCTAAATTGCCCCTGATGCCTTGGCTGGCATTGTGTGAATGGCATGTGATTGAAAATGTGCAGCATATAGTTGTGTTGTAGGAATGGGTGAATTTGGCTTGTAGTTAAGCACTTTGAAGGGTCGATAAGACGAGAAAAGGGCAGAATGAATACAGCTGCATGCATAACATTTTATATGACCTGCGGCATCACTGAACTTCAGCAAAACTGACCAAAAACAGAACTGAATAATTGACAAGGACAAGTTTTTTAGAAAAAGGCTATTATTTTGAATACCATAAAACCATTGGATGTGATATAATTTCTGTAAGTCTGGTGTAATAACTTACCGGCAAACAGAGAAGCACCTTAATTACATTTTGCTACGGTGTGTTGAAAATACATCAGAAAAGGTATTTGGTCATTCAGCTGCAAAGGTTTAGTTGTAATTTCAATCACACACAGAAAGTGGAGCTCTGTGGTACATCCATGCACTGTTGATTAAATGTGAGGCTACTGTTTGCAGTATGACAGCATCCTTGTTGGGTTGCTGCACTATGTTGTTAATCTTTGAAGGCCATGTCAGCGATATGATATCATTGTGTTAATTGGACATGCGACAGCCCAGTAGCATCCGGCCTTAGTGCTGTGAGGCTGGGCTGTGTTTCACAGCGCTGAGATCACGATGACAGGCCACTGACGCCTTGGACCAAGACCTGTCTGACAGCCAGTGCAAATTAACATCACAGTGATGGTTTAATAGTAAGGTGATTGCAGATGTGTTAAAGCATGATTGGGGGAGTTGGGTGGGTCAAGGTCTGACAGATGAATTGGCAATATCCCTTTTACCAATGTTGTTAAGGGCACAAGTCAGCTGAGTGTGTTTTAAAGCCACACTATTTAACCCTTTATATTAACGGTGGATTGAATGGCTACAGTAGATCCTTGTGGAAGAACCTGCACTTCTCCTTACAGACAACATATGTGAAACAGGCGACAGTTTTCAGTGAAAAAGCTCAGTCCACTAAAGTGTTCCAGTCTAGCACTAAGCAGCAGATACAATGTTTGGCCAGCTATTTGCTTTGCCTTCAGGGGGTGATGGAGACCAACACAGAGCTAAAAGGAGAAGGAGTATCGGGCTCGCCAATGGAGGTGGTGGCTTCATGCTGTACCAGCTAGATGTGTAAATTGCCAATTATTTTGTGAACACTGCTGCCTTCAGCTGTGTCACTCTTGTACCTAATGACATTAAGTAAGAAGGCTACTTGCTCGTTTCAGAGACATGGGCAGAGAAAAGGGGGATGCAATACAAAACCAGTTCTTATTCAGGGCTATGTGGCAAATAGATAAAAAATAAATAGTTTTACCAGTTCATTGTCTAGACACCCACATGTTTTCTTCAATAACCCAGACAAAGTTGTGGGAGGTCTTTCTTACGGAGCAGCAGGCTGAAATCAGCTGGGGGCAAACTCTACCTTTCAAACACTGGCGGAGAAATGACAGGAAGACAGATGAGCCACTAACACACTTACAACTTTTTACCTTTGAGCACGAAGACACCGACTCAGCGTGAGTCATATATACAGTGTAATGACTCATGCGGTACATATTGTTTTTTATGAGCAACATCAGGGCTTGGTCTTGAGTGGATGCCATCTGGAAACCAGAGGGGTCTCATTCTGACTGAATGGGTTTTAACTAACGTCAGATCGGATGATTTCCTTATTGCTTGATAATGTATTTTATGCATTTATTTATTTTTTGTCACTCTCGCCTTTAAACTATGATTTAATTACACTTGTTGAGTTTGTGCTGGAGGGTTTCAGGAAGACGAAGGCATCTGTTTCTCCCAAATTTCCTGTCCTTTAGATTTCTCAACTTAGCCTGTCACTCTCCTTTTATTTTCTCTTTAACTTTTCCCACTTAAAGACATTTTGTGAAATGACCCCTGTGTCTTTAAAATGCAAATACCTGTTCTTTGCGTGTAAGTTAAACTAGAGGAGATTAGGAGGAGCAGACTCAGCTGGAAACAGGCAGAATCTGTAATTAAAGTGTGAGCTGTAAAGGAGTGGAGGTTACAGTGCATCTGGACTCAAGTTCACATTTGACACAAACAAGTTTTCATGCATAACATTTTTTTTAAAACTTTTGTACTCACTGTAGTTTTGATTTATGTCCCCAGAAATGAAGGTTTACGACTTTACCCATCACTATTGAAAAGATTTAGTATTTTATTGTCAAGCGAATGTCACTCTCTGTATAAAGACTCACTTTGGGTCTAATGTTTGTTGTGTTCAGGCCCCTGGAAACCCTTGAGAAAAAGTTATGGTTATTTTCAGAAAGTTAAACATCTGAAGTCACCCAGTTGTTCAAAAATAGCGACACTCCTTAAAGATGTTATAAAATCCAGTTTCTTTGTGTTTGTTTGCTTATTACTGATCTCACTGACAATTTGGTATCATAGAATGCAGATCACGTTTGATTCTGCTGCCATTGTGCTGCTACAATTGACTTTAGAAAGCTGTCCCATTGTGTGCAACTTTTCTATCTGTTCTGAGCAGTCAGTGCAGCCATTAGTGCCATCACACATCAATGATGTGCCTGTTCATGCTTTGGCCCTGAGTAAGTCCCTATTTGGACCAGTGCTGGTAGGTGCTCATCACTGCCCTGCTTGCCATGTTAGGGACCATATGACCTAAACATCTGCCCTCAACTATAAGGGTTTTTTCAAAGTCGAACAGGTCTTTACTAGGGTTGCAAAATTCCGGGAATATTCAAATTTGGAAACTTTCCATGGGAATTAACGGGAATATACGTGAATTAACAGGAATTAACAGGTATTTTGTCGATCATTTATACTAACTGTATTTACCTTGTCATATACAGACATAAATATAAACATTTTGTTTTGTTATATGCTGATTTGAGCCCTGAGGAAACTTTGGGCACTTGACTATACGCTTCTGCATTGTTGTGTCATTCTTAACATAGGTCTTTGCACAGTATTTGCAAATGTACACAGCCTTTCCTTCTACATTGGATGGGGTGAAATGTCTCAACACATGAGTGCACGTGTCATTGTTCTGTAGAATAAGACGAGAAAAAAGTTTGTAAAAAAACACTAATGCAATGCCAGAGATATAAATAGTTAGCCGAACAATTGGAATCGTCTGTACAAATATTTTACAATTGATGGATAAATGAATAGAAATAGGCTAGATGAACAGATGAACAATCCTCAATCAGCATGCTAATAAATTTTCCCCAGTAATATCATTGAAACTTACCTGACTAGTCCTGCACACTACAGCAGGCCTCAGTAGCCCTGCTGTAGTTTGCAGGATGCTGGGAATTATCTGTGCATGTGATGGAAGAACAATGGAGGGTTGAAATTCAACGTGCAGCGTGTGCTGCATTCCATACGTCTTTAAAATAGAGTTTTGAATGATGTTTTTATTGCTCAGCGTATAATTTGCGTAGTTTTTTTTTTTTTTTTAAATTCCCCAAATACCCGAGCTTAACTTCCCATGGAAAGTTTCCGGAAAGTTTTCCGCCCCTTTGCAACCCTAGTCTTTACACATCCCTGTTTTTCCCTCATCCAACACAATGACTTTGAGAACTGAGTGTTCACTCTCTATTTAGTATATCTCAGACGTTGATCCTCCTTTGGAGGAGTCATCCCAATATCAATCGTGTTTCTGGGATGCTTGTATTGAATGTCAACAGCATACATCTATAGAGCCAACCGGTCTCGTTTCAACAGTTCAGACTGCTGCTGTTTGTGTGATGATTTCTTGGCACACTTTATACCAATCAATCATAGTTTGGAAGTCATGTTCACATTGGTAGTTCATCCCTTTATGGCAATTGTTTGATTGGGGATTAGGTTAGCTGAAATTATGATAATGTTTCTTGCCACAAAACAAATATCTTCTCCAGCTGGTCATGAACATGACAGTGAGTTCAGTTCAGCAGATATAAAGTGACTAGAACAGAGCAGAATTCAGAGGACAGTTTCCAGCATCTTGTGCAATCAGTGTCATGTGGAATCCCTGCCCTGCTTTGGCATGTTGATCCTGATAACACATGCAGTGAGTGGTCCCTTCCAAATATACCTATTAAAGTGAATTAGGGTTCTGAAACTGCTTAAAATCTTGAACAGCAGATTGGATCGTGAGTTTTCAAATGTGTTGATAGAGATATCTGTGGACGTTGTCTCAACTGTTGCGTCACTGTATTTACCCAGGTTTCAAAATGGCTGCAGGCTGTTGCATCAACTCCAGCTCAGTCTCTCATGTGTGCATTTTTTGCCACCTAATCCATACATGAGTTACTCCAACGCTGCAGGCATACACAGGCATGGCAGCTGCACTGGGGAAAATTGCAGACATTTGAGAGTGCCGCCTGTAATATTTTGTCATTTCACATTAAATGCTGTGCTCGCGGGTCATGGTTGCAGTCAGGTCCAATTAATGGCAGCCCGCTCAAGAAGCAATGTGATCTTTGCACATCATACGACTGATATTTTTCTGTTCAAATTTAACACAATGGCCGCTGTTATTCCGGGACAGCTTTAGAATATCGAATTTCAAAGCACAGCCGTCTCCCACAGAGGTTGAGCTGCCTGAATTAAATCAACGGTGTCTCAGTGCTTGGAATTTTTTTCTGAGCCCTCTGATAATGCTACTAATTTAGCATCTGTCAAAGCGTTTTATCTTGAGTGACCAATCAACCATTGTCTGTCTTAATTTTCAGCCCCATTGGGATATTTTGAGATTCATTGCACAGAGGTAAACTCAGACATTCAGGGATGAAGTGATGAGAGGCAGACAGAGAGCGATAAAAACATGGAGCACCTTGTGTTTCAGAAGCAGCGACCAAAACTGATGAGTGCCAGCGACTGAGCAATATTCACTTACCACTGTAGATAGCTTTTGTCATTATAGGCTTATAACGTACTGTAATGGCTGTACATGTGTGTAAGGTTATATGAAATGAGAAGAAATACAGATTTAGAAACTATACTACTCTCAGAACCTAACACTCACAGCTCCATGCAAACTTCAAATAATTAAACATTTCAATATGACAGAGTTCTTAGAAGATGGGACCAAAGAGGACAGAGTGCACAAGAACTATAAAATAACATCCACCTTAATATTTCAGAGCTACAAAGTGAATCCATATATCAAGCAAACACTGTTCAGCATTACTGGTTGTCATTTATTATTTACATTAACTTACATTACTACTGTAGAAGGCATTTTCAAGATCAAAGTTGATGTCTCTCTAATAATATTCATGTCTGTATCATTAATTTCAAAACCAGTGATGTCTTTTGATGAAACTGCAAAGAAATACCACTTCCTTCTCATGTATGTGGTTGTTAGGACCCTATGAATTGTTATAATGTAGATGAAAGTCAAACACTTTCTACTCACCATGTTCTGTCACATCGCTCTTTTGAAGATTTCAAAAGACTACGAGCTCATTCACTTGGCTCCTTATAGTCTCATCCAACATGAAGTCTATACAGACCATAATCATACGAGAAAGGATCAATTAGCCAAATATGTAACGTTTGAAGACCTGGCTGAGCTGGTTTGGAAACTGTTGTGGCTCAGTTCAGCAGTCATCTTAAAGATTATTGTACAAATTATAGGGGAAAAGAAGAAGAGAACTCAAGTGATAAAACAAATTAGTAAAGTTTAGGTTGGAAACCATACCAACCCCTGACCTCATGTTTATTTATTCTCGCAGATAGGTCTTGCTCACTTCCTGTTTCGACGCATCCATCCTAGAAGAAACTATCGATTACGCCCTTTAAAATTAATCGAAAGGGTTCAGAGCAATTTGCAAATGCAAATTAGTCTTGTTGATTCTGGGCTTAATTATGGATGATGCAAGTTATCTATGGATTAACAATTGGGAATATTTTATTCCTGTGTGGGAAAACTGAACCAAAAGATTGGACCGGAAATGTGAAAACTGTTTAGTTCTTTGATAAACATGAAACACGTCATTATAAACATGAGAATGGCAAGGAACAGTGAGAGAAAGTATTACTCATTTGCTGGTATGCGTAAAAGGACAGAAATGATAAGAATGTCCTATTTGGATTCTTTCATATCGGGGAAATTAGCTCTAAGTCAGTCTCTAATTTTGATTTTATCCTTTCTTGCAGGCGCAGAAGATTTGTCACCAGTAACCCAACAGGAAGTACAGTAAGTAGCTCTTATTTATTCAAATCTTACATGTAAGGTCAGGCAGGTTCTTCAAAGAAACGGCCTGCTCTGTGTTGCTGTTGGCTCAGCTCAACACTGGAACAGATGCCCCATTGTAACTTTCTCCTATTGTCCGTCTCTCCGCCTTTTTCATCCCCTGTCTCTCTTTCCCACCCTCCCTCTCCTTCCCTTCCTCCTGTTCCTCTACTTTTCTCTTGTAAGCCTTTAATGGTGATTAGCTGTGCCGTGCTGAATGTGTCCCTGTGTCTCCTCTCTCACTGCGAGTACAAGTGCTGTCACTGAACTCAGTCCCGCACGATTAGCTGAGCTGTTGATTCACCTCACATCAGCGGTCGGTATACAGTATGGGAATGCTGCTCAGGGGTTCGAGTTATCGGTGTGTTTGTAGGTGCGTGTGTGTGTGTGTGTGTGTGTGTGTGTGTGTGTGTGTGTGTGTGTGTGTGTGTGTGTGTGTGTGTGCGCGCAGGTAGGGGTGCCTGAGTGGACTCCTGTTACCAGCAACCAAACTGTATGTGACAAAGCTCTAACTCCAACACACTGCTTGTTTCCAAATGTGAAAGTTTGATAATCCGCTTGCGCGCACACACACACACACACACACACACACACACACACACACACACACACACACACACACACACACACACACAATGTATTCACCATCTTAGATCCCCATCAAGGAGCCAGGACAAAGGTTTTCCAGTACAATAGGGGCTGGAGATACTTGAGCCGTCTTTAATACGCCAAAACATTTCCCGCTCAGATACTCTGGTTCAGCACTTTGACTGCAGTGTGTAGCCGTGCATACAGCTGTCTCTACATCTCCCTGAATTTACTGTGTTGTTGGTGTTGTCCATTACCTAAACCTCTCAAGGTTTGCTCATATTTAAAAAGCAGCAAAGCACTCACAAGTATCTGCTTAAAATAGTCAGAAAAAGCAGATGATTAGAGTGGTTAGTTTTGAAGGAGCTGTACATTTTTGATATGTAATGTTATGTAACTCAGGCTGTGTCGGTTCACTGTGGAATTGGGAATTTTGCTCAGAATCTCTCAACGTGTGAGAGTGGACAATTGTTTTAATAAAAAACTCAAAGTGCTTTCAAATGAAATGGATAATAATTTTGCCGTTCATCTTGATGATGATGATGATGATTTGTACTTAATATTTCTGTTACATTTCTTTAATATGTCTTATTTTAAGGTTGGACAACAACATGTTTATTTTCTTCTCAGGCAGCTGTTGGCTCACCTTCATTTGAATGCATGAGGACTATGTAACTGCAGAAATCCGCGACTCGCTTCAGTCAGGCAAACGCTCAACATCATGTTCACGTTCCATTTTATTGGAGTAATAAGGGTGTTGGTTGGTTGTGGTGGGGTTTTGCAGACTTAAAAAAATCTGTCCTCAACTACAACTGCACAGAAAATCACTATTGGCAGTTTTCAGCTGCTTATACAGGAAGTGTGCACATTTGATTCAGCCGCTGCTTTGCTCCACTGAGTCAGTTTGCTTTGGTGGGTCAGTGGTGTCAGTTTTGTTACGACACATTCAGTTGACTGAAACCTGCATGACTGGGTCGCCTTGCACTTTGACACCAGATGTCAAAGTGCCATTATAAACCACTGCCAACTAAAAACAAACTCAGGTTTTTTTTAATCAGCTTGTTAATTAGCTGCTCTCGGAGCCTAATGCTACTCTCTGTGTGTTATTAAAGTCAGATGCATTGAAAAGGTCAACGAGGTTCTGCACGTACCTTTTTTAATTTAAACAGGTTCTTAATTACGGCAATCAAGATCTAGGTCGTTCACAATTACATGTAATGACTGCTGCAGTGAAAGGTCACAAACAGTACCCTACTTCACATTTGTACAGATAACATTAAAATATTAATAAAAGATCGGAAAATTATAGTCATGTAGTCCAATAAAATCTGCTTGATATGTGTTAATCCATTACAAATGAAATGAATATGACCACAGTGAAATTGGAAGTTTACATACTCATTTGGCCAATTGTCTCTCTTGCCTGTGGATGGAGGAGGCAGAACATAGGCAGGCTCCTCCACTGTTGGCCCATGATGTAATTTTATACTTAAACATTTTATATTTTCATGCCTACTGGTGTATAAGGACAGACAAGCCTCCTCCGCTGTTGGCGTGATATGTGGCTGGCTTGGCAGTGTGACTGTAGCTCATCATGTCTTCCTTACAGTATCACATTTTACGGCCATAGCAACCCACCCCCCCCCCTCCCTCTCTCTCCCTCTCTCTCTCTCTCTTTTTTAATTCATTATCATTTTTGGACTGCACACTGACATTTTAATTTGAAGCGGTGACACCTATAGACATTGCATGTTGAAGATTGAGTCAGATCCCTTGAATGTGCCCCCCTCCAGTTTGTTTAAAATTGTGAGTGTCTCCGTATGCTCATGCCTCGTGGCGTATAAATGAGAAACCAGGTACTGGCAGTCCACAACCAGCTTGGCAGGCTGACCGCTGCACATCATCTCTGCCTCAGCCTCTGTAGCTCTTCTCAGTTATTTATTTGTTCCTGTCTTTAGGTTATTTGGCTTTATATTTGTATTTGTAGCTTGCCCTCAGGGCTCTTTTTTATACCCTCAAGTAAGCCAAATGTGGGTTGAAATCGACGAAAATAATTTGTTGCAAAGAGATGAATAATTTAACACTCTTGCTCAAGTATGTCTGTATGTGCTGTTACTTAATATTCCAGTCAGCAGGAAATTGGCCCATTGCAACCCTTGGCAATCAGAACCGTAGCTTGTTAGAGCCCTGGAGTCTTTGCAAGGTGATCATTGAAAAATGGCCAAGGCCCTCTTTAACAGAATACATTGACATTCACACATTTAAGAGGGTAATATCACATCCCTGAATCCATGTCATCATACGGCACAAAAAACAAAAAAACGGACATGTTGATATAGCTATATTTGTCACTGAAAACTTGAGGTGCCCCTCACCACATGCTATCTCATTATATCTTTACAGCCTTCAGCACCATTTAGTGGAGATGAGGCATGCTGAGTGGAAAATCTGAGAAACCTAAGCTGAAGGACAAATGATTCAACTTTTTACCCAATAATTTGACATGACCAGCTGCAATTCAAAAATGTCAAAATGTCCCTTAAAATATACTTCAGTCAGCATGATAAGGAGCCCTCTGGATGATGAGAAATCCTAATCAGACTCCCGAGCTTTCATCCAGACTCTCATCTCGTTCTTTCTGTTCATATTAAGTGGCTTCGGCTGCAGCAAAGCTCAAAACCAGGCTTAACAGTAGGCAAAGTATTATCCTCTTTTCATGCAAAATCTCATTAAATTAGTTATCCAGCTTCTGTGAATCTTACTCTCGAATTTGCCAGATGTTTTTAATGCATTATCATCACCTCATTTCAACCCTCTCAACTTTTACTCCTGCCAAAACATTGTGGGAGCTGGGCATCGAGTGGCTGTCCTTTGCTGGGAGGTTATTGATAAGCTGCTAATGAAAGGCCTATTAAAGGCGAGCAATATTGATCCACGCAGGGCCTGACGACAGTATCATTGCAACAGGGACACAAGTGAAAAAGACATGCACTGCCAAGCGGCTGAAGAACAAGGATGGAATAGTCACCTCATGCACTGCTCCCCCCTTGGTTCTGCTTTTAATTTATTTAAAGTTAATATCGATGCTATGTTTCTCTCTGTCTTTGTTTTTTATCTGAAATTTGAATTCACATTTCTTCTGTCACAGTAGTGTCAGATTGAATTTGTAACACACTATATATCTCCCATACATTGACAATCATCATTATAATTGGTGCTGTTTCGAAAAACTGCCCCTTACTGCTCAGTTTACAGATAGAAAATCTGAGAGACCACTGTAAATGAGTCATCTTCTGTTCAGTCAGACTTTACTTAATGTTTTCCTTAAACTCCTTAGGACTCTACTTTGTTCTCTTACATTATTGAGATATAACAATGAAATAAAACCTGTTAAAAAATTCCTCCCCCACCTTTGAGTAACACTAAACAACAAAAAGTTCATTATAGAAAAGTGAACATTAAGAAAATCAAAGGTCCCTCTTGAATATGGAAACAGTAGTTTTTTGTTAAAATCACTCATGTCTGTAGGTGTAATACAAAGCAGGCTGCTGACAATAAAGACTGGAAACAGGAAGAAATGTTTGTCCTGGCTCTAACTAAAGGTTTAATAAATGAGTCATCAATGTGAGATCCAAGACTGAAAAATGTCCTGCACTCTTTAAACCTGGCTGGTCATTTTCTACACCTCAGTGATGTCTGAAAGACAAACAAGCCAAACTTCTGCTGGATGGAGCTTCATATTATCTGTACTTGTTTAAACTCTGCAGATTCTCTTCAGGTCTGGACTTTGACTTGGCCACATACAACATTAGATGTTGGGCGTCTGTGTTTCGCTGGATAACTTACAAGCATTGTAAGTTGCTTACAAATGCTGAGGACTTGTCACTTACAACAACATGACAGAATCTGTTAAGGTGCAATAATGAAATAAATGCAAGCACACATTCCTCGACTTTACCTTTTTTCTGAGAGTAACAAACCACTTTGCTGTGTTTTGGCATCCGATAATCCTTCTATCCGGTCGTTCTATTTCTCAAACCGTACCTCCCGGATCATACCCGAAGCAAAACGCCCACACTAACCAAGCCCCCTGCACTGTTTTGATGCAGTGGCTTAGAGACTGCAGCGGGTTTTTCTCCGTAATCTCTCAAGGTTCATATTGCCCTTCACAACCTCACCGTGGCCTGCTGCAGAGAAGCACAGCATTATGCTGCCAGCTGTCTTTATGATAGCAATGGTTAAAGTGGGAAAATCCTGTTAGTAGGTGGTGGGGATACAAAGAGGACTTGAGTAGCACATCCTCTGCATGCTTTTTCTAATATATTTTGGAAATTGAATTATGCACACAGATGTTTTGTGGGTTTCGAAAATACAGTAAATGCAACAAAAGCACCAATGTAATGTAAATGTGCCTTCGTTCTTTCAGCCCGGGCCCCATGAATGTATTAATACTCTACATCTAACATGTGTTATAAAACATTTCAAGCTTTACTCTTCTTATGTCTGTGCAGAGATAATTTCCTCAACTTGTCACTGCACTCAGAAACATAAAATAAGAGCACAGATGACGCCCTGTGGTTTCTCCTTCGTAATTTGGTTGATCCCAGGTATCAAAACAGATTATTTATGTTTTCTCAACTGTATAGCAGTGAAATAACGACCTCAACACCTGCAGGCTCCCATTTTCATTGAAGAATAACTTTATACAACCATAAATAAGCATGCACATGTAAAAAAATGTAAGAATACATGTGAACAAGCATAAAAGGGTGCCCTACGCCATTGTTTATTCTCAAAGTGAGATAAAACAGATGTCACATAAAGAACATCTTTACAAGGTGCACAACTTGAGACTCCCAATGGACCGTCTCCATTTACCGTTACCATTGTTATTGAAGTACTACAACCAGTCACTTTCTGAACTCACCCATATCCAGTGTCAGGACTTGAGGGAGGGGCCGTGAACTCACTGTATCACTCACTCTTTACACCCCTACAGTGATTTTCAGGGCCAGATTGCTGCAATGATGAAGTCAGGTTTCTGTCAAACCAACTCCTATCCCCAATAACTAATAATAATTGAATGTAATAACCTTTTAGAAAATGAACACAAATAATTTATATCACAAAGAAACACATTTCTCAAGTGGTTCTGCGGATTAAATAAATATCTTAGCTTTATTTACTGATTACACCATACACTCTTAGACAGAGGTGAAATGCAGTGTTTAATCCATGAATGACACTGTAATATAATAAAACACAATTAAGTCCATGTGGTGCAGGAGATATATTTTAGCCAAAATGTTTCCAATTTTTGCCTTATTCAAAAAGTAACCATTGTTAATAAATTGTGTAATTAATGAGTTTATTATATTGAACCATTTCCTATGGTGCAGGACATCAGGGAGCACTGCAGGTTAAATAACATTTGGCACGCATTGTAAAATGTAATATTGTTCCCAAAATCTCCCATTATAGAGGGTTTATTCAGCAGCTATTATTCTCAATTAACTGAAATAGAATATATAATAAAATGTATGCAATTCAACATGAACACCTTCAAATCTTATTATCTCATATTGTTATTTGATGGTAAACCATGAGCTGTGCTTGGCAAGTTGGCAGTAATCGTTGATTAGGAAATCTAATATCTTCGGTGTTAGTATCACTTGCATTGGGAGCTGGACCCAATCCCATCTGAGCTCAAGAGAGAGTTGGCGTACAACCTGGATAGTGACTAGTGTATCACAGGGCCAACTTAACATGCTTACAATTATCTCCGCTTGAAAAAGTGGTGTCATACACGTAGAATAAACTAAAAAAGATGTCAAGAAAGCTTTCGGTGATTAGGGCCATGTGCTTTAAACAAAAACCTGTGATCTCTGCAGTGGAATAAATTAATTATGTACTGCCTCTGCTTGCTTCACCGTCCCTCACCACAACACTGCGGAGATTTCTGTGTCGTTGTGAACACGTTTGAATGGAGAATCTCCTGCTGCATTGTTCGTGTGTGAAAGACAAACTCCAGAGTAAGTCTGGCCCCAATATTGCGGTCTTCCTCCGGAGTTCACGTCTCAAAACACTTTACAAAGACAAACAACGATTCAAGCTCACGTTCGTACTAACGTGGGGAGAACATGCAACTCCACACAGAAGGGCTGCTGCCAAAATGGAAGACGAAAAAAAGAAAAAGGAGCAAATACAGTAGGTGTTATGGTGTTAAATGGTGCTGTGCTCAGAAGCAGCTGGAGGGGAAGCAACTCGAGCCAGAATCCATATCAGTGAGATTGATCCAGCTGCGCGGCTCTAAGTCAATTTACAGAAACTGCACATAAAACATCATATAGCTTCCATTTCATATTAGATTACCTGCATCTAGCAACTGCTACCACCTGACTTAAGGTCTGGCCTGTGTTTGTGAGTGTGTACTCATTTTTGTTACCTTTTCTTGGTATGCACACCACTGGGAGTAGCAGTCCTCATGGGACCAAATACCCAGTCTTTTCCTGAGACCTGTGTGAGTTAAGATGTGAATTGAGGTGAGGGTGAGTTTAAGCAGTGGCAGATTGCCCATCGGTAGCCCCGGGACATTTCCTAGTGGCCTGAGTGACTTCTTGGTCTGCTGTGAAGAGTCAACCTGTCAAGCTTGTTGACAGTGGGTCTCTGCTATTTGACCTGATTGGACTATGTTGTGAACTGTTTCACCTGGACTGTTTGCCCAGCCACATTATGGGAATGTGTATTCCTTATGAGAACAAAAAAAATAGATCCCCATGATAAAAATTATAATAATAATATTTTTAAGGTGAAGACATGTTGTGAAGTTTGGTTTAGGTTTAGATTGAGTTTAGGAGTAGACTTGGAAGTTAGCGGTTTAGGTTCATGGTGAGAGTAAGTCTCTTGAATTGAATGTAAGTCAATGCACTTGGACACTGTAAGGTCGGAGGAAAGTTAGTACAATTCCAAGGACCCAGCAGAAAGCACTTTTACTGGTATGGTTATGATTCTTATTCCTGAAAGTAAAAGCACTTCCTGTACCTGTTTCAAAATATTCAAATTCAATCAAAATTTGACTGAATCAACTCATTTGTATAAAAATACGTTTTGAGTACACAGAACTACTTTGATACAATAAATACAGTAGTCATTGCCGAAACCTCAAAAATGCTGTTCTTGTATTAAAAGCTAATGTAAAGTATTTCCGGTGATGGGCAATATTATATTCTTTCATAGGGCCAACAATTTCTTGCACCGCCCCTTTCATTGGGATGTCATCTAAAGTCAGAGACAAATATGGCACTCACCGGCAAGATACTGCCAAACAGGTTGGATGAGTGCAGGTGAGAGAGGAGGAAGGGCTATGCTAATGCTGTTACACACACACACACACACACACACACAAACACACACAGAGAGAGAGAAGCTAGCATTACAGGCAGACACAACACAGGCAGGGCAAACTAACAGGTGTAAAAGTGAGCACAGTAAGTGAAGAAACAGAACAGTCAGTGTAGCCTATAGGTAAAGCAGACATACAAGTTACCAAGCAGTGTTGTTATAGGCTGGAAGAGTTTCAGGTGAGACGGAAGGCAGCTCTCACTGCCAGCTGTACTTTTGGAGCTGGAGAAGCATAGAGAGGCACAGAGAGGATTCAGACTGAGGTAACCACTGGGGCATTCAACCAACTCAGCTTTGCAAGGTAAATGTGCAAATTCAGTTTGCTTAGAGCTCAAGGACCTGGACTGGATGTGTGAGTGTGTGTGAATGCTCTCCATTTCCCCAAATTAATTCAATTACTTTCCTTCTCTTCTTTCATCCATCACTGCCTGTGATTACATGCGGCTGGTCATACTCCGGTTCAAGAGCCATTCAGGTTAATCAGGTTACTTGAACCTTGGCTGCTCTGAGAACCAGTCCAGTAAACAAGTTAACAATATTTTCGTCCTCCTTAATGAACAGTGGTCGCTTGCTACAAATACACAAGGGGGGAGTGAAGTGATGCAGGCAGTCCCTGTTGACATCAGAATACACACACACACACACACACACACACGCACACACACACACACACTCTCACCATTACACATTCACACACACACATTGACTTTGCTAACTCCGGACTGCTCACATCAACCTCCTGTTGAATTGTATTGAATGTTTTTAACATATTATTACAGCCAACCTGTTTTAGAGAAATGGCCGAGGAGAGACTTGCATCCTTGAGCAATGTCTACCTTCACACGAATCATTTTCAGACATCGTCTCCGGCAAATGCTAGGACAATAGGGCCCGATCTTTCTCCGGAGTTTTCCTTTCTCATATGAACAAACTAAGCTGGAGAATCTCTGTTCACAACATCACAGAAATCTCCAGAGCTTTTCAGGTGAGGGGTTGCAAAGGAGGCAGGACTGTGGAGATCATGTGACGTCGGGGTCTGTTACGAGTATTGCTCTGCTTTTTTATCCTGAAATATTTGAATTATTTTTTCTCAGTTTTGTTTTCGGCCGTGTGCCAGAGGATCTCCTTCTGTATTTGAACATGCTCATTCGTACCTGATGAAGTTTCTACTAGGGGGCTGTCAGGAGAAACAGATTTTTCCTCAGACTTTTGCGTTCTCACATACAGCCCCTCCGGATAATGTCGGGAGATTATCTGGAGTTCAGTGCATGTCTGGATGCAGCCTTGAACATACAAATCCAAGGAAAGCAAAGTTTGAAAATAGCCACAGAAGCAAAGTTTCTCTCAGTGAAAGTTTAGCAGGTTATTGCAGTTCAGTTTAATTTGGTTCCTTAGTAACCAAGTGAAGGGAGCTGATAATGAGTGTGAAGGTGCACTGGTTACCATGTAACAAACCACACCACTGCAGGCACAGGGTGTTTGTGTTGTGTTCCTCTAGGGGCTCCTCTTCACTAACATTCATTAACAGAGGGACAGAGGTGAGGGTTAGAAGAGCTGCTGTACAGCATTGTCTATCTGCTGTGGTTTTGTACCACTGTGTTTTGTATTGTACGAGTTGGTGTGAACACACACACACACACAGAGCGGCAGGTTGTAATTTAACAGGTGCTGTGGCCGCAGGCATGAGGTATCACTGTATCCTTCTGTGTGTGGGACAGACAGAAGGAGAGGGGAGAGATACTGCTTAGTGAATGAACAGCTTCACTCATTTCGCAAAATAAAAGTATACAGATGAGGAACTTGATAATAAGGAGCAACAAAAACGTGTCGTCGCCTATTGTCTTGTAATGTAACTAAAATGTTAAGGTACTTACACCATTCATTTCTCTATTCAGTTTGTTACCGTTCACATCATATGATCAGGTAAAATATGGTTGTTCTGAATTAAACTATCCATCAGCATCTAATGAAGTTCAAGCAGTGATATTCAATCTTTCATAATATGTGGAATGATATGAGAAGATAAGTGTGTAATAATAATGACAAAGGTGATGAATGGTTGGCTGATAGTACACTGTAAAAGAAGAAATTCTGCATGATGAATATACAACTCTAAAGGGTCTGAAAGAATTTTGCTTTTACGTAAAGGGTAATTCTGTTGTAGGAAAAACAAAAACAACGGTGACAAGTGGTGCAGCAAATGTTGTAAAGTACTTATTGTTACTCCCTTCAATGTCTTAGGCTTCAAGACATTACCGGCTTTGTGCGATGCTTTTACACAGTGAGAAGGAGTAAGGTCGCGGTTGGCCCTTAACTTGCGGGTCAGGCAGGTTTGAATCAGCTTTTAACGAAAATATTGTGGGTGGCAAACAAGGCGGGTCTGTGACAAGGCTGTGTTCTGATAACTACCAATCAGATAAAAGAGTATTAACACACACAAAAAAAAAAAAAGGTGAGCTCAATGTGAACAATTTGTCAATCTAATCTTTCAGTTACATTTCAGAAGAATTACTTGTTGTGGATAACCGCAAATGTCTCTACTAATCCTTCATTCATAGCACAGAAAACCACAGCATTTAGATTCAAGTTTAAACAGGAATTAGATCAGTAAGGTGAAATAGACAGTGCTCTAGTGGTAAAAAAAAATAAAAGTTGGGTAAAGTATAATTTTCGGGCGGCTCTTTTATGCTGTTATTTAAAATGGTCACCCAGTACCATATACAAGGCTATATATAGACTAGGAGACTAGATTAACTTGAAATTGAATCATATAGACCAAGCATTTCTTTATTGTTATTTCCACTGATGTGGGATTAAATTGATGGAATGTAAATAAATACATTTAGTCAATTACTGTTTACAAATTTCAGGAACTAAATAAATTGAGTGTTTCAAATGCATGTTACTTTATACATCTACTCTATTAGAGTCCAAAGGCAAATGTTGTAATTTTTAATGCATTGTGTAATGATAACACAACCAACATAGACAGAGTGCATTCGTTGTGGCCGAGTACACGCCCACACACAAAACATTCTGTGAAGAAGCACAGAGAAATCACCCGAGTTTACCATTATGTCACAAACCAAAATAACAACGCACACAGCTCTCTGTTGTCCTAGGTTACAGCGTCTCACATCGGAGGAATAGCTGACCTGTGCATGGATGTTAAAAGTAAAAAAGTCAACCATATGTCTTTGTCCCGTTTTGACGAGCTGCTGCATCCCATGGAACCGTTGACACAGCATACAGGAAATGGGAAGGAAATGCTAACAAATGCTTTATTCCCTTCCTGTTTGTACAGCCAACAAAGGTGTAAATCTTCATTTGTGTACTTAATTAGAAGAGGCATCGTTTTCCCTGTTGAATGGAGGCATGTGTGGGTGTGTGCATGTTGCATGGAAGACAATTCTGCCATTTGCACAGTACAAAGACGGGATTGAAATACTGTTTTTCTCCTGTGTAGTTCAGGAGTTCAAGAACAGTTGTTGTTGTTTGGAGGTAGGGGCTGGGTTGGCAGGTGACATAGGTGGTGGGGTGGTGATACCAGAATGGTGAAGTCCTTCAGCGGGGAGGGGTGCTGATGATGTTGCTCATGTGTGTGTGTGATGTACAGTCCTTCTTTGGAGGTGGGGGGGGGGTGTGTGGTGCAGTCCTTGTAGTGGGCTGCGTCCATACGCACCGCCATCCACCGACAGAAGCCTGATCTCTTTGACCCTTCTTTTCAGTTTCTTCACGTTGCTGTATGGATATATTCACTCAAGGTTCATACTATTTGTCAACCTTACCAGCTGGGGGTTTACTACCACATTTGGTTTTGTCTTAGTTTAATTTTTTAAAACTATTATCATTTAAATAACTTTAATAGACATTAAACATTTTTATTTTATTTATGTGTTTGTCCTGCGCTTATTTTCATGTGAATTTTCTTACATCTCCGAAAGTGCAAAGAAAATTATAATTGCTATTTTTCTGCAAATAATACATGAATATTTCCAGCTTTCTGGCATTGTTTTGCACCTGCTGCTCTTTGATTTTCCGCATCCCTTTTTTCTCTCTCTCTGCTTTTTTCTCTCTAAACACCATCTGACATTCCTTACCTGCAAGCAGATGCGATATCACCTGTCGTCAATTCGCTTCTTCTTCTGCAACATGATCTGATGTGTCCCGTTTTGACGAGCTGCTGCATCACATGGAACCGTTCAAACAGCATACAGGAAGAACCCACAGGAACTTGATCAGAGAATGGACTTTGAGAGTGTGCAGTCAGTGAGGGCTGTACGCTGAGGAAACGGGGAGAGCAGGGGTTGGGTGCCAGGCAACAGTGAGAAGGGGCCGGGGTAAGATGAGGTTGTGCTCTGAATGGTCATATAATGCTCAGTAAACAATGGTGATGAATTTGCCTTAAAGTTATTGGACAATAACTAATGCGTAAACCACTATAAAAGGTGCATAAACACTATTTTGTATTTGGACCTAAACTGCATTTTCACCCCACCACAACCCTGTTTATAGATGTTTAAAAAAAGGACTAATTAAAAAAATTTACTGTTGGCCGATTATTTCTCTTTCATACATTTGATTTGAGCTCAGTATTTTTGTTGATATTATTTTGTTAAGGCCTTTTGAATTGCTGATCAAATAAAAATGTGTGCAATTAGTTGTAGCTTTTGTTGAATGGGCTCATCCAACAATCAAGTAGGCTATTATTCCATGCAGCACTGATAGATGCCCACAGAATTGGTCAAACTCCATAAATCCTTCATTATATAAGTGCAACTCAAATGTGTCTCTTCTTTTGAGTATCCCTGCCAGATGACATCATAATTATCTTCCTAAACTTGACAAAGCCCCTCCAAGTCCACAGGTGATATTTTACCTGTGCATGCTGAGGCTGTTCCAGTTTTGTCATTATTTGAGCACAGCCAAACTCTCCAGGGAGCCGCAGTGTCACCAGTTGAGGTTGCAGAGAGATTTGGGGTGTGACATCAAAGCTTAAGGAAGTGCAAGAGTGAGATGATGAAGACGCACATAGAGACATAAGGACAACCGCGTGGTGCAGGCAGTTTCACGGAGGCCGCCCACCTCACCCCACACACACGTTGTTCACCTAAACAGATTCTCCAGTTGTCTGTCAGACTCAGACAACAAAGATATCTGCTCCGTCAGAATGCTCAGAGGGTAGCCACAAGAATCAGTCTTTGTGCAGTCACGCAGCATCTTATATCAGATTACGGAGCTACTTTTTTGTGTTTGGCTTCAAATGATATTGTTCTTGTGGTGTTTTTTTTAAGGATTGATACATCTCAAGAGTAAGTGCGAATACAGTCGGGTTGAGCAGTCTAGTGTCTGATTTTATTGAGCAGCTTGACTCTAATACATCACTTCCTCCATGATAATGTGTAGAATGGCTGCGTTACATATGTTTCATCATCTGCTTATTTTCATGAGGGATGTATTTGCTGTCCGAAGCCTAGATTTGAAGGACTGACTGCATGAGCATAGAACGTCTCCACATGTGAAGCCACTTTATTAGTTATAAACCAGAAGCCAGTTATAAACCATAATTTTTTCCCTCAAATAACCAAGTATACTTTGTGCCTGAAACCTTTAAACCACACCCATTCCACAACCGTTATCGCAAGTTTATTATTGTTACAAAAATGATGAAGGCCTGCTCTTCCTACTGTAGTAGGGACAAATGAACAGTATGTTATTTTTAGGTTGGTGGCTTGTTGGTTCTGTGATGGGAATAAAAAAAAGAAATGCTAACAAATGCTTTATTCCCCTTCCGTTTGTACCAGCCAACAAAGGTGTAAATCTTCATTTGTGTACTTAATTAGAAGAGGCATCGTTTTCCCTGTCGAATGGAGGCATGTGTGGGTGTGTGCATGTTGCATGGAAGACAATTCTACCATTTGCACAGTACAAAGATGGGATTGAAATACTGTTTCTCTCCTGTGTAGTTCAGGAGTTCAACAAAAGTTCTTGTTGTTTGGCAGGTGACATAGGTGTTGGGGTGGTGATACCAGAATGGTGAAGTCCTTCAGCGAGGAGGGGTGCTGATGATGTTGCCCATGTGTGTGTGTGTGTGATGTACAGTCCTTGTTTGGAGGTGGGGGGGGGGTGGGGGGGGGGTGTGTGGTGCAGTCTTTGTAGAGGGCTGTGTCCATACGCACCGCCATCCACCGACAGAAGCCTGAACTCTTTGACCCTTCTTTTCAGTTTCTTCACGTTGCTGTATGGATATATTCACTCAAGGTTCATACTTTTTGTCAACCTGACCAGCTGGGGGTTTATTACCACATTTGGTTATGTCTTAGTTTCATTTATAAAAACTATTATCATTTAAATAACTTTAATAGACATTAAACATCTTTATTTTATTCATGTGTTTGTCCTGCGCTTATTTTCATGTGAATTTTCTTACATCTCTGAAAGTGCAAAGAAAATTATAATTGCAAATTTTCTGCAAATAATACATGAATATTTCCAGCTTTCTGGCATTGTTTTGCACCTGCTGCTCTTTGATTTTCCGCAGCCCTTTTTTCTCTCTCTCTGCTTTTTTCTCTCTTAACACCATCTGACATTCCTTACCTGCAAGCAGATGCGATATCACCTGTCGTCAATTCGCTTCTTCTTCTGCAACATGATCTGATGTGTCTCTCAAACAACAAAAGGGAACAGAGGAAACGAAGGGGGGAGGCGGTAGAAGGCGGAGGGAGGAAAGGATGAGGAGGACGGGAGGCTGGGCTGCAGGGCGGTATCTCCGACAGTCCAGCACTTTCTTTGTTATCTGCTCTCCGTGAGGGAGAAAAGCATCCTACCTTCTTTATTATCATCCAGCATTGATAAGGACGGCCCTGACTACTCATCTCTCCACAAAAGCGAGCTGATACCTCAAGGCCGTGTTTGTTTGTGTGTGTGCGTGAGAGAGAGAGGTGCAAGCCCAAAAAACACCGGGGGGATATCTTATCCTTTCACCTTCTCATGAGATAATAGTGGTGTGATTTTGTCGGCTCCAGTTCACCTCAGTACAATGGAGCTCAATAGCATTTGGATGGTGGCATTCAGTGGACCAAAAAATAAGTAAATACAAAAGTAAGGCAGCTGCTCTTTCCAAATACGGTATGAATTCTCAAAATAAACAACAAAGGTTTTTTGTCCAGTTCCATCCTCCCCTGTGGGGATAAACTGTGTGCACACTTGAGTGTGGATACAACATTTAAAATTCTATTTGGGTTGGGTTTGGTCTGTCAACTCAAATTTTCTCATTGCACGTGTCTGAGATTAGTGAAAACATGAGGCTCTGGTCGGGTTCAGACACAAAAACCCATGCTCGGTTAGTTTTCTCTCACACTCGGTTCAAATATAGAATTGCGGCCCGAGCTGACAAGGTCTGATCTACTGTGATTATGCTATGTCTTAGATTTAGGAAGCCCTGGTGAAAAACACATAAGAGTTGGAGTTGAGTTCATGTGTATAGAAAAATTCATATACTTGTTTTTGCAGCGAGCAGAACAAAACAGGATAACAATAAAGAGATACAAGTGAGATGATGATAATATACAACTTTTCATTTTCATTTCCCAGGAGAAAACTTGATCATTGATACCGCTCTGGTGCATGCTAAACTTGTAGGGGATTAGCTTAGTTTAGCATAATTACTTCAAGCAAGACCAAGCAGGCAGCTTCACTCTCCCCAAAGTTCAAAATGAATAACTATCAACCTATTCAGTGTGTTAAATCCTTCGGCAGATTTTTTGCAGAAATCCCTCATTGAAAATTGTTGCACTATTGTTTGTAAAAACCAAAGGAATGAGGACCAAGCTAGTGAGCATGATTTCCAAAATGTAATTTAAGATTATTGAGGTTTCGCTCATTTTATGGAAAGAAGTATGTTGCAGTACAGATGAAATGTGAAAGGTCCACAAAATCCTTAAAAGCGTTGCACATGGGGCATTTTTCTCATGACGCCATTCTGCAGAAATTTCTGTTCCTCTGAGAGATACTGGGAGATGGTTTGTTGTTGTCATTAAATAAATGCAACACTTGATTTGTAGAAAACTGTTTAAAAACATGTGGCCAAAATCCCCAATGAAACACACATTTCATCCTGAAATATGGTGTTTTGGGGTTGATGTCATACTTTTGATGTGCATTGCTGTGTCTGTGGAAGGGGGATTATCATATCATCGCACAGCTACACAAGTGATTTTGATGTTGGTGACCATGCAAGAAGCAAATGTACTGTTTCTTCTGTGTTGTCAGGCCCTGACCTTTAGAGTGCTCATTAATTCATGATGCCGCCTTGTGTCCCCCTGCATCTTAATTTAGAGGAACAGCCTCATCAGATGTGTTAAATATAGAATGCTAAAGAACAGGAGTGTAAGTAGGAGTCATACAGCGGATAGAGAAAACAAAAAGATAATTCAAGCTACCCTGTGTTGTCCCCAAAGTGAAAAATGAAAACCAAACAACCTCCAAAATGTCAACTCTCCTTTCATTCCGGTGGCATTTTGTCAGTTTGTTTGTCTTTGCTTTCGCTGATGTTATCTTTCTCTGTCTCGCTAGCTCTCCCTGTCTTCTGTTCACAATTCCCTACATTAATTGTCCATAGATACTCCCTATTCACTGGCTTCACTTACTTTATAGTTCAGGGGTCCGCAACCTTAGGCACGCGTGCCATAGTCATCGGCACACGCAATTTCCTATAAAAGAAATGTTCAAAGGTTTTGCCGTCACGCAGCCTATATCATTTATCTTGATTGATGTTAACACCTCCCAGCCACTAGTTGCCAGTAATTTTTTCCCACCCGAATATTCGTGAAGTGCAGCCGCTCAGGTGATTTGATGATGGCAACCCCGCTGTCTCCAAAAAAAATCAAGGCACAGGCATTTCAGCCCTCATGGGCAGAGGACTACGGCTCTGTTTTTCACAAGGACCGTGCTGTGTGCACGTTATGTTTTGAAAATGTTGTTTGCAGAATGTCCAATGTTTTTATTTGCACTTTGAGACAAAGCATGAAAGAAGTTTAAGAGATCAGGCAGACAAGGGAGACTCAATCAAACGTGGTGTCCAGGTATGGGAAGCAAGCCAACTCTCTCAAAGTCTTTGCCACTGCCAAAAAGCATGCGACTGAAGCAAGCTTTCGTATTGCCCACTGCATTGTTGAAACATGGAAAGCCATTTACTGATGGCGGATATATAAAGGAGGCTTTCCTCTCTGGCTCAGAGGTTCTGTTTGAAGGACTACCAAACAAAGAGACAATCAAATCAAGAATCAAAGACATCCCCATAGCAGATCGAAGGGTTGAGCAACGCATCAAAGAAATGTCAGAAAATGCCAGGGCTCAGCAAACAGCTGGGATAAAAGATGCCATGGTGTTTAGCATTGCACTTAATGAGAGCGTTGACGTGAACGACGTACCACGCTTGGCAGTCATGGCAAAATACTGCGATTTAACTGTAAGAGAGGAGCTCTGCTGTTTGAAGCCAATGTCCGACACAACAAAAGGTGAGGACATAGCCAGGGTGTTGATGGAACATTTTGAGGAGCGAGGGATGGACATCGGTAAGATTTTTGCAGAAACTACAAATGGCGCCCCTGCCATTGTCGGGAGACAGAGGGGAGCAGTCAGATTAATATAATAGTCGTTCAAAGTCAGATCTTAATTGGTAATGGCTATAGTGGTAATTATTATTAACTTTATAATAAATCGATCTTCACTGATGCACTGACAGTTCCAGTCGCTGCTCGAGGAAATGGATTACGCGTGCAAAGATATCCCTCTCCACCCAGCGGTTCACTGGCTAAGCTGCGGAAAGGTTTTGGAGCGGTTTATTCGGCTGCTTTGATGCCATCAAGGCCTTCCTGGCTGAAAAGGGACAAGACTACCCAGAACTTGACCACGAGTGGGTTGTGAAACTCATGTTTCTCACAGATATTACGGGACATCTCAACGAGCCCAATCTCCGGCTGCAAGGTGCAGGGCAAACTGTCTTGGACACGTTCGATACATGGACGGCTTTTGTCAGCAAGCTAGCAATGTTGTCTTTCTTGATCAAGCCCGACGACTTTCATGGACATGAATTGGATTTATCTCTGATAGACTGGTTGGACACAAAGGGCATGGAAATGCAGCTGATTGAGCTGACGAGTTCCACACTGTGGGGGACTAATCTTGCAGAGGTATGGGAACAGCTGGAAACCACAGCAGTGCAAGATCACAGAACCTTCATTTTCACCTGCTGGACATCTTTACTGGAGAAGTTCAACTGTCTCCGGAACGTTGCACTGGCTTTACTGACAGTCTTCGGGTCAACGTATCTGTGTGAGGAGATATTCTCACACATGTCGTTTGACTACTGACCACTCCGGAGCATGTGTGCCACTTAAAGTCACTGACTACAACCCCCAGGTAATGGAGCACAGCAAAGGAAAGCAAGGTCAGGGATCACACTGACTGGTAGGCATCAGTGTGGTTGTTGCAGGGCCTACAGTTGTGTTTGTATTTGATGCTGTTTGTGCATCTCTGTTTCTCTGACTCAGATGTGGATGTTTTCATGAGGTCAGATTCTTGTATAGCCCTAGTACTGTTATTTATGTTTTATCTGCTTATGTCCACTTTGGACAATTCCAATGCAATATTTGATGAGTTACTGAAAGCAGTGTTTGAAATGGTCTCAGTGCAATCTGTCATGGGGCGGAGAAATTCATAATGAGTGTGGTTGACAAACTTATTATTGCAATCACAATGAGATAACAATGTTTGTTTAAAGTGTTTTTCATATAAAAAATTACATGTCTGTTAGCATATTAATCTGGTTCAATAATAAAACTTAATATTAAAATTACTGTTGATATGCCACACTAATTTACAAGAAAGTTTCACATTGGCACTTATTGTCAACAAGGTTGCCGACCCTGTTATAGTTCATGTTAATGGCAGCCACAGCCATTGTTATGCCGATCTTGTGATGAAACGTGCTGTAAATGAAATGTTGTCAAACAAATGTGTGTCATCCAGACAGATACATATGAATATTTTCCTTTATAATTAGCCCCATGCAGGCATTTCAAAAGCTGATGCTTTGGCCTTTGACTGAACCTTTGCATTAGCGATATAGCAGTGAGTAACCTATGTCAAAAAACTGTGAAGCTGGCTAACAAGTAGCTATCAGGTAACACTATTACTTGGATATGTGTTATGGCAGCCGTCACAATTTGACCAAGGAGAGCCCCACAGTGTTAGATGTTGAAAACCCTTCACTTGGACATATCAGTAGTTGCACTGATCATTTATTGGGTTCAGGCAGGAGTAGGGATGAGTATTGATAAGATTTTAACGATTCCGATTCCTTATCGATTCCTGCTTATCGATTCGATTGCTTATCGATTCTCTTATCGATTCTTTTTGGGCAAGGGGGGGAAAAAAGAGCACAAACGGGTTTATTTACATTAATTTTCTTTTATATAATTTTCTATAATGATGCACACCATATTCAGTATGTATACATAAACATTTACATTTTTTAAATAACCAAAACATTCACGTATTCCTCTTGAACTAAAGATAAACCTGACATTCTTCTGTAGAAATTACGATAAAATAAAACTTATATAACTTAAATAAAACTTACTCTGTTTAATTTAAACATGTTACTAGAAACTACAATGCTCCTTCCTTTTTTAAAAAGGGTATATGAAAACTGAGCTGCCAAAATTAAACTAGCAGTGGCAAATACCATCAAGTCTGCACCAGCAATTGTAATCAACAAAATCAACAATTCTTGTGCAGAAAAATAAGCATGTCTGCTTTCTCCGGAAGGATACGGGATCTCTCAGGACTAATTGTGTCTCCAGCCGTGGAGAACACTCTCTCAGATGGGGTGGAGGATGCCTGAACACACAGATAGGACTCAGCTAGACCTGACAGCAGGGGTAAAGTGTGTCTCTGGTCCCACCACCAAAGGGTGGCGTTATTCGTAGAGGGGATGGAGGGCAGACTTCTGGACAGCTGGACCTCTTGATGCACTCTCTGGGCCATGGACTAAGGGAGCTGTTGTTGTTGCAGGGACTGCGACGTTACCGCCGAGCGAAGCTGCAGTAGCTGGCGAGCTACTGCGGGCTGCCGCCGAGCGACGCCGCAGTAGCCGGCGAGCTACACCGGCGTTACCGCCGAGCGACGCCGCAGTAGCCGGCGAGCTACTGCGACGTTACTGCCGAGCGAAGCCGCAGTAGCCGGCGAGCTACTGCGGCTTCGCTCGGCGGTAGCTCGCCGGCTACTGCCGAGCGAAGCCGCAGTAGCCGGGGAGCTACTCCGGGTTGCCGCCATGACATGTTTGCTGCCATCTGAATGAAAAAGTTCGCGCATGCGCAACGGCACAGGGAACCGTTAGCAGAATCGTTAAAGAATATCGCTAACAATTCCAAGGAATTGGTTCACTGGGAACCGGTTCTAAACAAGAACCGGTTTTCGATTCCCATCCCTAGGCAGGAGCTGTATTCCTTGTGACCGTCAGTGTTGAAATGACTGGATGTTGGCACAAAATGGGCTAATTGCAGTGTCACTTCTGCTGCCATTACCACAGGGGACACTTCTGGTCTGACAATACAGTCTGCAATTAGTCAAAGACTGTGAACGTTACCTGTAAAGGGTGTGATTGTGATCGCTCTTTCACCTATAGTATGAATGAGATGGGCTTGACAGGCAGATGGAAACATTAACTTGCGTCTCTCTTGCTGTGCTTTTTCCTCTGTCTGGCGGTATATTGCTGTCTTCCACACTGTGAGCCGGAGTCTAGAAGTAAGATGGAGCAAATGAGCTCTGAAATACCGACTCCTTGGTAAAACACACTCGCCGTGACCTTTAGTTAACGGACAAATTGAGCTGCGGCCAGAGTACCCTCCCGACTCTTGAGTGAACACTGCTGGGCACTGCGAGGGAGTATGCGTGGATGTATGTTGTATATAATTGTTTGAGTTGGTATAAGTATGGAAGAGGTGATGTGTTGGGAAAGTGTATTGATTAATTTGTTTACTTATTATTTGTAATTTTACGTGTTTTTGGTATATTGGTGTGTGTTAAAGATAATCTTCTAGGTTTGCTGGCACCAAACAAGATGGGTTATTCCTTCCATTATCTTTGAGCGACTTGCAGACGTTTGCAGTCAGTCGATGACCTTTACTTCTGATTCAGTTAACACTCTGTGTTTGCCAGTGTGGGAGTTCGAGAGAGGTTGCTTTAGAATCAGTGCAGACTAAGGCAGAATGCCATTTAGTCTGGATGTTGTTTAATATATAGTCAGCCTGAAATAAGATTTTAACATTTCCTTATCATGTATTACAGGAAACAAAATTTGATTCCCTCAGCAAACCTGAAGCACAGCTTTTAGCAGCTAAGCTTTTAGATTCAGGTCCACTCTTCTAAAGCACCTCAAATGAAGCTGGGGAAAACCGATTGTCAGGAAATGCTTTCACCGTTGAATTTAATATTATTTTTACAAACTGCCAGGACTCAAGCAATGTGTGTCAACATATCATACAAGGAAGTGATTACTTGGTTGTGTGGCAATAGGAGAAAATGACGGACCAAATAGATGTAAAGGCCAATTTATGCCTCTCCGTTATTTCTATTACGGACAGATAAGACCGCCCTATCCGTCGTGAAACGTCCTCTCCGAGCGCCTCCGACAGCTTTTCGTACACGTCTGATTTTTCTAACTATCCGTCTTCATTTTGGAGACCCGACGGACCGCTCTTGGCTGTGATTGGTCCGCGAACGACATCATTTCCGTATGACGTCATTTCCGTATTTCCGGACCTCAAACTTTCTGTTTACTTGTAGCAACAAACACGAACACAACTATGATTCTACGATTAATGTGACGTGTGTGTTAAGCCAGCGGAGTTGTCCGGCTGACGGTGGCTCGTTAGAGCACTGAGGGCATGTGTGCACGGTCACATACGGTCATAACGAGCTTTCAAAACGGCGCTAGCAGGCTAGGCTAGCGGGCTAGGCTAGCCACCATGCTAACTGCGGTGGTAACAGTGCAAGAACCCGCCGTCACGACTTTAATTCCACTTCTATCATGACACTGTTTCTATAATACCGTCAGGTTAGAAGCAAACACTGGGTAGTAGTTAGTGCCGGGAGTCCCTGCTGACTGTGTGTGGAAGCTGGGGGGGAGCTAGGTCCGGGTAGCTTCTAGCTACATGTAGCCTCAAGCAGATTCAAGCTGTGGAATCAGCAACACAGTTAGGAAACAAGACCGGGGAACCGCTGCGCTAAGAAACGATTACATCAGCATCTTGACACGCTGGGTGTCACTTTATTTAGATCTGTTAGTTACCATGGTTCAGTGTGTGGGACGCAAGCTAACATGTCAACAGAGACACGTGGACTTCTTCTTCCCAAATGGGGTAGGCTTCTCTGAGCTCGTCTTCCGTTGCGCCACCTATGGATTTGGCGGGGAATTGTTTTTAGACGGATAGTCGTCGGAGAAGTAAAAATCAAAAAGACACTTTGTCTCCCGCTGAGACCTCTCCGAGAAACGGATACGTAGAAGTATATAAGAGCCTTAAGTACATGGTCTGTAACGTACGTGCTTAACACTAATAACAGGAGATAGAGGAGGGAGACAATACTGTGGGTCTGTGTATGTGAGCTGGTGCAGTGAGGATGTCGTGTCCATTCACTTTGACCTCTCAGTGTATGGAGTATTTTGAGTAATGGGTGTTGTACAGTGGTGTCACAATAACATCTCATGTACTGTCAAAAACGCCAGAAAATGTCCACACGCTGAGGTTTGAAGCTTGTCTGTGGTTTTCTCCTTACATATGCAGAATGCAGCAGGAGATTCTGCAGTTATCATCTCTGGAGCGTCAGGTATAGGGTGGTGCAGCATGGTGCGGCTATGCGTTATGCAATAGGCACGACACAACATACTTCTGCTGCAGAGGTTACGAAAGCAAAGACAGAAATATTCAGCCATCTGTAATTGATGTTTGAGCTGGGAACAGTTGAATATCAGCTTCTTCATAACTGCAGCAAACCCTCTTCAATTAAACCTCCTTAATTATACTTTCAGGATCAGACTGTAATTCATTTGTAGCTTTTTACCGAAGCACATGTCGTCTCACTCCTTCAAAAAGCTCTGACAGTGGAGTGAGGAACAAAGCTGGCAGGAAATTATACAAGTCCACTTTTGTATGAGTAGCAACATGCAGTCCTTGGACATGTACTTATTGTTGCTGAAAGGGTTTTCTGTACTTTGCTGATGATTTTTAGGCTTTGCATTGGATACAGAGCATTTAACATTCTAATCTTTTTTAATTCATGACAAGAGACGCAGATTCCCTATACTGAGTAAACATCCAACTAGAAAAAACTCCCTCACTGTCATTTTTTGTGTTAAATCACTTCTTTAAATATACGATTTCAGCACTTTGAGGTTCAGGTCATGTTGTCATATTAATTTCAGAGTATGTTGTCATACTTCATCTAATGCTTTACTTAGTAAGAAAGAGCATGCATTATTTTTGTTATGTTGGAATACTTTAGACATGAGAGTGCCGTGTGTCAGTCCCTGAGATGAAGCATGTAATTATACTTTAAAGGAAATGGAACCAACTGCAAAGACGCCACACTTGTCTGGCTGACAGCACACACTGTCATATGTGACAACACGCCCTGACACCAACCAGGTTGTCACAAGATGTGAGGCGGTCTTTCATCTTTAATTTCAACTTCAACTTCTCGTAAATTATTATGACTTTAGAAATGACATTTTTAGAGAAACCCTTATCCTTTTTTAGTTAGTATATCAGTATTTATATAGTGCTGTGAAAAACACTGGTCTCCTGCACAACACGTCTCACGGTGGCTGCTGACAAGTTAAGACACAGCATCCATGACGTGAATTTAACAAACAAGCGCGGGTTCTACATACGCACACTTGTAGTCTTGCACACATACACACACACACACACGACATGCACTGATCAAGGACCACTTTGTGTCCATTTCCCTCCCTCCGAGCAGTTCCTCTCCTCCCCAGTCAATTTGACAAATCCATTAGGGATCCATTACAGAGACTTTATGAAAAGCAGCTACATTGTTTTTTCTCCCAACACTGAGCGGAACATCATAAATAAACCCAGTGATGGTAATGACAGTCCTGAAGGGGGTTTAAGTAAGATATTTGTGTGTGAGTGCATCTGCATGTGCTTGTGTGCACATTGTGCCTGATGTGTCATATGTCTAGTTGTGACAGCTTGTTTTTACGTGTTTTAAGTATTTAGTATTTTTATTCTTAATGTGAAGAGTTTAGATTTGGTGAATAACTTCATATATTGTTTCCACCCTGCTGCGTCTTTCACTTGACTAATTAAAGCTAATATGGTACAATATCACGACATCTCCCATCTCATTTATATTTGCATTGAATCTGCTAAACTGTATACATTCTTTGTATGTACCATTTGTATACGTTTGGTGCTTATCTTTGACAATATTTATGTGTTGTACACTATACTGTGTAGTATGTGTATCAACCAGACTACCAATATACAAAGTATGTGTTTCCTTTCAGGCCTTCAGTCACCTGCAGTTAGTATCTCCCTAGAAGTGAGGCAGTTTTTGAGCATGTCTTATTTTTGTCACTGTAGTGGTGATGGTCACAGCACGAAACACTATGAGAGAGATCCACATGGTGCGCTCACAACAAAAAGACTACTTTCTTTCGTGTGTGTATACAGAAAGGTGACGTTGTCCTTTTTAAGCCTGACTGGCAGTTGAATGGTGCCCATTTCTTTCCCACTCTGCGCCACCATCACATGGTTGAGCAGTTACTCAGTCAGACACGCCACCTGCGTGTGATAGTCCACAACTTCAACTGTCAAAATCAGGCCCAGAGTAAAGAGTAATGGCCACTACCGTTAACAGGACATTAAAGTCATTAGAAAACAGCCATCGTCTCTAATATTCAATCAGAAAATGTCCAGTTGTTTGTCTGTGTTTCACCTCAATGAGTGGAACTATGCAGTCAGGGCTCCGGTCAAGCCATTGATAGGCATTGTTTTCTGGACAGTTTAGTGTCATAATAATAATACAAACAATAATACCTTTTATTTAAAGAGCGCTTTTCATAGTATTCAAAGACAATTTGCAAACGTTAAAATTAACATAAAAAGCTACACACTACAAACATCAAGCACACAACAAACATCACACATTAAAAGCAGTTCTGAAAAGGTGATTGGTGATTTGAGCCTTGTGAGATTGGTGCAGTCTCGGATGTGTTTGGGAAGATAGTTCCAGCGGGAGGCTGACGGGGTACTATTATTATCAATATTATGAATATATTCATTAGGATTCTTGTTGTTGCTATTATTATTAGCATGTGCTGGAATCTATAATAACAGCATTACTATGATTATCAATCATATTATTTTCATAATGACAACCAGTCTGACAAAGCTTAATATGATGTTTACTAAACTGGTCCTGATTCAATGTCACTGCTTCTCTTAGCCATTAGTATAGGTGTTGGACAGATATTAAGAATGTTCTGCAGATTCGTCCATGAGGACATAATTCACAGAGGAAGGAGTGAAATGGAATAATAATAATGAAGCATGTTGAACAGAGGATTGGAAGGACGGCACACATGCTCTCCAGGTCAAGTGAAATCTATATTGTACCTTTTTAAACGGAATTTGAAATAATTTATCAAAATATTAGCAATTGGTAAAGTGTCGTTCACATTCCTCCATAGAGATCTTCTCTAAAGGTTCCTTGTAATACTAGACCTTCACTGCTGCTCAATGTGGTGTGAACCTGTTTGACTCGAAATTCCTCCATTCAGATCCTTCACAGTGTGAAAGGACGTGCTCTCAATGATAGACATGTGAACACACACAGGCAGCACTTGCCTAGGTTGTGTGGAGAGAGAAAGAAAAAAATGGGATTTTAGATACTAGAGCTGCAGTGTCAAGTTGGAGCATACCCAGGTACACCCAAACCCACCGAATTAGACTTGGACAGCTACCTCTGTGCATAGAAATTTGACAGGAAAATGACATGTCAAAGGTGAATAGGTAAATAATAGAGTCTGACAGGTGGAACATTTATTACTGTTAAAACTGGGAAGTGGCCCTCTAAAAACGCAGGCAATCTCACCTCACTGGTGCTGAAAAGACCTGCCACAAACAGGAAGTGGGTATTAGACAAGATGACAAGCTGTCAAAAAACTTAGCTAAGCTGTACTTTATGTACAAAGAGGGAAGACCTAAAGGTGCATCTTCTCGCCACATTACTCAATGATGAGTTTTCATCTCCTGTCTCAGTACCCCGCCATCTGCCCAGAAGGAAACCCAGATGTTTTATCATTTTTCTCTCCTCCTTCCTCACTTGCGCTTCAGCTCCATCAACGTCCCCTGCCCTAACATCCTCATATGCCACATACTGTTACAGTTCCTCCAAAATAATGTCAAATGTACACCTCCCTGGGGACTTTCTTGCTGCTTTATTTGACTTGACAAATAGCTTGAGTCAGATGTTGTGCTTTGCTGGCTTAGCAGTGATAGAGCACCAATCAAATGTGTACAAAGCAGAAAAAAATCACATCTAGTTCATAGTGCAGACATGGTTTATGCAGCTCTTTCACAGGCATCATCTTCATAACAAAAGTGGAACACATTTATTCATTTATTGTCAGAAAATCAAGTCTAAGCCTCTCAGAAAAAATAAATAAATATCAAACTAGAAGTAAAGGAATCTGTTCATGGATCTTTTCAATGATTACTCACCCAATCAACCTCATCCTTTCTGAGTGTTAAGCTGAGGACCTGAGGAAATTAAGTGTTGACAGCAACGTTTTTGGATGAGAGGTTCTCGTGAAAATCAACACATGGAGAGAGATCCCACCAGTTTTCTAACTGTAACCTGCCTTTGCTGTTACTCTGGTAACCGTGTTTAAGACACAACTTTTTGATGATATCAGTGATGACAGCCTGATGGGCCCAGCACTACCACTAGTAAATAAATAAATGTAAACAGTTTGGCACCCGCGGATAATATGCTCTGCAGTTCCTCCGAGCCCTGTGTAGCATTCCAATTTCCTGTAGTTTGTTGTTTTGGTTTCACAGCACTCAAATGACTGGTTTTGGTTCAGTCTTGCCGCTCTCTTAAACCTTGTTTCCTGCAACAGCCAGGGCAACAATGGCAGCAGACTTTCGTCACACCCACTGGACGCATGGTGACTGGCACCAGCACAATTCTTGTAATCTGAGAGGTTAAATAGCCACACAATATGTGTAGCGTAAGGCTATAATAGAAACACAAATGCATCAGATGTATGATATGTGTGCTTGTAGTATTGAATGCAACGTTGGCATACCCGTTTGTCACATCCGGCCTGCCAGAGGTCAGCGAGCATCGGGCACGTGCACAGACATTTTTGGGGGCAGGTGCTCAAACCAAAAAAAAGTGCACCCATCGCCAAAATTATTCATGAAATTAGAAAATAATAATAATAAATAAATACATAAAAACTTACTGATTCTCCCTCATTTGTTTTACTAGTGGATGGCCTGATCCAAGATAAAAGAGAGCTGCTACCCTGAGCTGCTTGCTGCAGTTCCCTGTCCTTCTGCTTTTGGAGTCTCTCTTTTCTTGGCATTATGCTGCAAATTTTGTAAATGAGATAAGTCAATGTTGTGCATAATAATCAAGAATGACTTACAAAATCTCTGTAAAGCTGTCAACACAGTACACACACATTTTGTTTACTGTTTTCTGACAGAGTTGAAGTATAAGCAGCATTACACTAATAATATACCACAATATACCTCACCAGACTGTCATGTAGCTCAACTTAAGACCTACCTTTCATTTCAATAATTACGTAGAACAGTAAAACTGCCTTTAAATTATTTGCCTGCCTTACTGTCTGTATCTCTCTCCCTCTCTCTCTTCATTAAACATGACAAACGTCAGTAAACAGCTGGACAAGGCTTTGAAATCACGGATTTCGTGAGTTTTTTGTTTGTTTATTTTTTAGGAAACGTCGGACCAGTTGCGACGTAATGTTTTCAGCGGCGCTAATGTTGTGGTTAATTTATCACCAAACAACGTCGGGGGATTGCACAAACACCTTCATAACCTGTTTGTCTGATGGGGGGCGGGTCAGAGAAGAAGTAGGCTGCGAAATTCCCACAAGAACTCAAATAAATGCCCCGTCAGATATCAAAACACATTTGGGGCGAATTGAGGACAGAGAGAGTAATTTTTATTTTTAAATATTGATGAATGAAGAAAAAATTGGGCTCCAGCAGAAGGGCACTTTTCTCATCCAGGGCAAAAGGACACGTGCTTGAGCACCACTAGGGGTCTATCTGTGCACGTGCCTGGGGAGCATGTTGAGGAAAAGTCATCTTTTAGCAGTTGTCGGGCAGAGTGAGTTCATGTGTTTTGGGGGTGTAGCTTTGATTAGAGGGCTGATAAAGTCATGTATCAGTGTAGCCTGCTCTTGCTAGTTTCTCCAGGATTAATGCTAGCTTTAATGGTGATGTTGGTGGGTAGGATCTGGGGGTGGGTGATAGTGTGCACTGGTATTATTAACATTGTCTTCACTGTAAAATATCTTCCATTGTTTTGCAATTCAAAGGCATTTGGACACTTTTTATATATTATGATGTGTGATCATCTGCAGAAATAACTTATTTTCTTTGTGACTTTCTTTTCTTTAATTGTTTATTAATTTATTGTTGATTCCGGACTGCAAGTCCAGAATCCTTCCAGTAACTTTAACCCTGATGTGCTGTCTGTGCCTGTGCTGTGAACTGTGTGTGCACAAAATGTTGGACTTCTTTCAAAGTGTTTAAAGGAAAAGTGTGCCTCATAAATTTTACAGTGAATCAAACAAACAAAAAGTAATCCCTTCAAGTACTGGACAGGAAGTCATAACTTCTGCAATATCGGTGTTTGTTGATAAAGTGCAATGTGGGCGCAGGCCAACGGGAGAGTAAAGAGGAAAGACACTCCAGAATTAATCTCCAGTACAGCACAAGACGAGCTGATCTATAGTGTGGGTTCGGCCCTCATCTCAAATCAAGGATGGTAATAATTTATATCTAATAAATGTATGCAACGGAAACCTCAATGTCAATTCACAGTAAATGTTGGTATGTATTCAAATAAAAAATATGGATGGGGTGTGGAACAGAGATTCAAGTAATACTAGAATCAGAAAAAATGAAGCTCTTCCACATAATGTTTGATTTTTATCAGAGGGACTCAAAAAAAAGTGACCCTAAATTTGATAGCATGTCAACGTATACAGTTGCATTGAACCCCTTGTTAATTTGTGCTTATCTCATCAAGCTGATTATAACAATTACCATGCCATCACAATGTCTGCGTGAAGCTGCTCTAATGAGCACCACTTAAACACTAACATAATGTGATTATGGTTAAATGTTTTTCTGAACTGTCATAATGACGCCTTGTGATGCATTAGAAAAGCAAATTCAAGTGACACGGTCTGTATCTACTTTTTAATTTGTTTTTTTCAATGGATGTGAGGGGGCTAATAGCAGTTTTGCATGATAAAACAGGTATCAGCAAAGTATATTTTATACTTCTCCTGTTGAAGGTCTCTCACTTTATTTCGCATTCGCTCATTGTTGTTATTCTTTCAGCTTCCCTGGATCCTGCTGCAGAGCTCAGGACCTCTGACATCAGATGCATGAGGCTGTCAGTGGACTCAGCAGGACTGGCGTTGTGTGTGTGTTTTATTGCACTGTGCATACATGCAGCCGTGTGCACACATGCTGTAGATACATGTGTGTGTGTGTGTGCGCGTGTGTGTGCGGTCCGCAGCTGGCCACAGGGTGTGGGATCAGCACTTGCACCTCAGTGTGGGAGTAACAGGTCAGGGTTTGGAGCTCTAGGATGCTCTGCTCCACCTCAAACACCACAAATTCAACTGACACGAGTGGATTAAGCCATAGTCATCCCCAGGAGACAACCCCCTGCAGTACATTTGCATTGCTCTTACCATTAGATCCATGTACACAGAGGAACTGTGTACAGTGTGGGTTTTACTCTTTGTTTTCCAGCGGTTCTAAGTGCATTGAGGTTTTATACCTGGAATCGTTCCTCAGTGGTGGCAGAAATAATCTCTGCAGTGGTTTTAACTCTCAGTGATGGCACCAAGAAGCCAGATTTGTCATTTGAAGCAATGCTGCTGTGCTTCCCTGGGCAGTATACTATACACTCCATAACACAGTTGGCATTAAGTGTGCCTCCGTCAGTTTGCGAATGGGGCTTCTTGGGGACCAGAGATCCCCAGGGAGCAGCCACAGTCTGGTTGCCACTATTGTCCAAACCAGGAAGATATATCAAAACTGGATGCATTCCTGCTAGTGGAATTTGGTGCTGCTTATTCCCAAACCTATATAGTACACACACTAGCATCTAACATCGCAAATATTTATTTTGCTGGCTCATTAGCTTTTAAAGGAACAGGCACTCAAAACAGGTCACTCTAAGGAGGGGTGTTTTAGACAGGGTAAAAAGGCTGCTGTTTTAAATGATCCTTGTGGTATTTTGACCAAAATACGTTACAGACATTTCATTAAGACCCCAAGGATCAATATCAACTTGTGGTAAAATGGGCATAATATGTCCCCTTTAAAACTCTAAACTCTACTGGCCTCTTTGCCTTACATACCTATCCTTGACCATATCAAGCCATTTCATTCACCCCAGCCTCATGCAGCCTCGGCACACAGTGATGCTTGTGATTTTCTTGCCAAGTTGGTGTGAAAAATACGTGCTGCCGTGCTCTATCGCCATGTTAATGTTAGGCGGCCCTCTTTGGTCCAGGCTGAAATATGTTGACAACTTTTGGATTGGTTGCCACTACATTTGAATTATATCTCTGGTGCCCAGTTAGTGAATCTTACTGACTTTGTTGATCCTATAACATTTCCACCGGCACCAGCAGGTTAAGACCACAATGTCTTGACAGATGTTTAAGGGAGAGCCATTGTTTTTTTGTGCAAACGCTCATGTTAGACAACTTGAGGAAAGTTCATTCATCATTTTATTTTACAGTGCCAGGTAAACTATCACCCACCTTTTGTGAATTTGACAAAAACAATTAAGCTAACGTCCATATTTTTCTGTTGCGTAACATTTGTAATGGGTTGCTATGGTGGGCGATGGTGTCTGTTTTAATCAATTATAGTTTAATTGTGTACCAACTATAAAGAAAGTTTATATATATACATGGACAATATAGTCAAATTAATTTCCATAGGAACACTTGTTTGATGCTCAGTTGCAGTACTTCAATATGCTGGCACAGCAAACTAAATGGTGATCGTGGTAAACATTACACCTGAATATCAGCATTTATTCTATTTATTTATTTCTATATTTATTTGATTGGATTGGATTTGAATTGAATTTCCCTAGGGTGAGTTTACAAAATGAACAGACTTTATTGTGTACTGTTGGCTATGGTTATTAAGTAGGTTTAGATTCACAAAAATCCATTTATGTTGAATTAGGCGGATGTAGGATGAAAATACCTTAATAATTCTTCATCTATGTTTTCTTGCAACCAAATAAATTGTATATCTGGTTTGAGCACGGTCAAACAGCCAGGTGCTCATCTGTCCAGAATACAGCTACTGCTGCTATGTTTATTACAACGACAGCAGTATGACTCTACTCTGTGCTGGCACTGTGGTCTCTTCCCCTCAGTCTCTATGGTAATGGATTGATTAATTCACAATTAGCTCCAGTGTTCAAAGTCCATCTTTGTCTGCTTCTGGCAGTGAGGAACATCTGTTCCATACGCGCAAACACACACATATATTGCACACGCACACTGATGCTCCAACACATGCACACATGCACACATGCCCAGGGTATACACAAACAAATTTAAACAAAATACAAAATATACACACAAATGCGCACATACACATACACACACGAAGCCTTTGTAAAAGAGTGAAACATCTGCTGTTTGTCGTTCACAAATTATTGATAGCAGTAAACAGAAAGTTGAGGGGAAAACAGGCATTTCTCATGCTGATGGAATTTTCACAACCTGTCAGCCCATTCAAACCAACGCTTTGTTAGCAAGCAGGACGTCACGACAACATGAGACGCAGTGTCACTGTCTTCACCAAGTCTTCACCGTGCATTTTCCACAGCGAAGAAAGGAGGGGAGAGACAGCAACAAAGAGAAAACAAAGTGGAGGACAGGTGGAAAGTTTTTTTTAAGCCCTTTGGAAATTATAAAAAAAACAACCTTCCCCTTCAGCCAAATTTCTTCTATGAATGTAAATTGTAACGTTGTTTTAATGAAATTCTCACTGATTCAAAAATACATTTCCTATGAGTGCTACTGCTACATTAGAAGTTATACAAGAAATTTCCCTTGAGGTGCTTATTCTGTAATAAAGAGAAAACATTAACATTCCATCATACTGGCATCACTGTGATCTAATTAGTCAGAGAGTTAAAGCATGTCAATGACAGTCTCTATATGCCTCTCACCAGCTGTGCCCCTCTTACTCTACAACATGTGGCCCATAATGAAGCCAGATTAGTAGCACTTGTAAATAAGATGGATCAGCCCCGTATCCCAGGAATGGCACTCACAATTTATGATAGCACTCTGTGCAATTTATGCCCAGTGCCAACATTCATTGCTGAAGCAATGTTTGAGAGAGTGGCAGAGTCCAGAGGTTGTCCGGATGAAGACCGTACCCTCCTGCCACAGTGTGTCTTGGTGGGTAAAGCACAAACGTACTCTCCACATAGGCTTGAGTGGAGAATACGTAATTTACCCTCGACACCAGACATTGAACGGCTGATAACAGCAAAAGTATGTGATATTATTAGCGCTGCGCTTCAGCATCCGGTGTGAACAGCCAAGCGCCGGCACGCTAGGGATTAGCGCCGGAGCTTCCGCGTCCGGTGTGAACCCAGCGTCAGGTTGTCAACAAATGTGGCAGCTAGGAGTGCAACAATTCTCCAAATCCACTGTTAGTTTTTTGAGGGGGGCGGGTGTGTAGGGGCTGAAAAATAAGAATAAATAGGGGGGGGGGGGGGGGACATTTCAGGGTTTTACTACATTACCAACATTTGGAACAGTAAAGAGGTAATTTTCTTTTCTGAAACAACAAAAATCATACAAAACAGATAAAAAACTTAACAAACTCTGCTAAAGACAATATTGCAGTAAAGAACAGGCCCTGTCAGCAGAGCGGCCAGTGTGAACAACAGACAACCGCCCGTGGCGCATCCGCAGCCAGTGCGTAATGTAATGAGTGCTCAAAAGACTGCACCTGCGACTGACTCAGTGTGTGAGGTTGGGCAGGGAGACCTGGTGTGGCTCCTCCCTCTGGACGTTTGGACCGCTATTTCAGAAATAAGATCCTTACAGCTGTAGTGGAAGCTGTTGCTTGTCGTTCACATCAATTTAAGATGTTGGGAGCAGCTATTCCAGATGGCAAAGCAGAGACTGTCACATCAGGTGTATTTTGAAGGATCAAACATGTATTTAAACTAGGGCTGTCAATAGATTAAAAAAAATTAACTAATTAATCTCACATTTTGAAATTCATTAATCGCGATTAATCGCGATTAAAAGTTTGTTTTTCTTCTAAAGACTAAATCTTATAAATTAACGAGTAATCACTTCAGACAGCCTGTATTTTACACAATGTTGTGTTTTCAAGGAGGCTCAGGCCTATAACACCTACCTATAAAGTGGCAGCCAGGTCGTTAAATATCATGTATGATAAATTGTGTACAATTTTTTTTTTTAAAACCAGCTGAAAATATTCCCAATGTCCTTGGAAACAATAACACTGCTTCTTTCTTCATTGAAACATCCAGATTAGTAAAGGGTAAAAAAAGAGGTGTATTTGAGACACCATTGGTACTGTCATCTTTAACATTGAACAACACACACAACAGCATAACAAGTGGCCTTGGTAAACTGAACTGACATTTAAATCTGTCATGTTAAAGTGCAAAAACTTTAAGTGCAAACAAACATGAAAATGAAAACAGGAAGATCTCTGCTACTTCAAGGATCCCACCGTATGCCCATTTTACCACAGTTGATATGGTTCCTTAGGGTCTTAATGAAATGTCTGAGACATATTTTGGTCAAAATACCACAAGGATCATTTAAAACAGCACCTTGTTACCCTGTCTAAAACAGCCCTCCTCAGATTGACCTGTTTTGAGTGCTGGAGACGAAGATACAATATTGCAACCATATCGTTTTGATCCAGAGTCAGGTGCGCCGAAGCCTGGCTGCTAGAGCCCCAGCTCAGGACCGCAGTGGGAGCAGGAGCAGGAGCTCCAGCTCTCACTGCCCAAAGCCCATAGCTCTGGTTAGCAGCCCTGTTAGCTCCGCGCTGCGGTTAGCTCCGCGTTAGCGCCGCACACACACACACACACACAGTTCGAGGAAGATAAAAAAGAGTGCACATGAGAGGGCGGAAAGAGTGGAGTTGCCTGCATGGTTCAAGTAGCTTCTCCAACTTCTCCAGTTCAGCCAGCTCCGGTGAAAGTGCTGACTGACGTGCAGTGGTCACTGAGGGCGACGCTGGCAGCTTGCTCGAGGAGCTGAATTTTCTTCCGCACACCGGAAGTAAACAAAGTTGCGTTAACTGCGTTAAAATATTTTATCGCATTAATCTCGGGCACAATAATCTCATAGATTAACGCATTAATTTTGACAGCCCTAATTTAAACCCATACCAAGAAAACCAAGAATTGCCTTTTCAGGTGCCATAGTTGCAATACGTGGGTATCAAAACAGAGTGTCCAAACGCCATGCTGCATTACATCCAGGCTGAAGGCAGCCCAGACTTTCAAGCATGAACCAGAATTTATTTTATTTTTTTATTTGTGAGCCACAACCTTTTCCGTATCAAAGTAGTGTAGCACTGGACTGGAATTTCACTACCCTTCCTAGTCAGTTGTTTCTGTAACCTTAGTGATAGTAACATAATGGTATATTTAATTATTTAATTTAAAAAGACCCAATTTACTTTTCTCCTTCGCTTGCCCACTTCCTTTATTGTAGTTGTCATGCATAGATGTTGCTGAAAGCAATTGGCACTGGAGGTTTTCCGGGCTTTTTGAAGATAATCGTATTGTTTGGCTCAGTTGGAAACTTTGCTCTCTGAGATTCTGCTCCCTCTTCACCTGACTGTAGTACATAACTACTGCACATTTATCAGTTTCCATTCTGAAGTGGTCGTCTGCACTTATGGCTTTCCTCCTGTGACCACTATCATCAACAAGGCTTTTCCATCCCAGAACTCCCACTCACTTCATGTTTTTCTTGTTTTTCGTACTGTTGCGATCAAAACTCAACAGCGACTGTTGTTTGAGAAGCTCTCTGGAGATCAGCAGTTGCAGAACTACTCAAACCTCTTTGACATTAACCCTTTAAAAACCCTTATATATATATATATATATATATACGAATACATATGATTGATGACCAGGTTAAAAAGAATGGCTTAAAAATGTTCTAAAGTAAACATAGCTTTGAAAATACACTGGAAAACAATATCAGGGACGAGTGTATGTTCAGAAACGGCTGTATACAACAAGCTTTGAAAAGCACTTTTGAGAATTCAAATTAACCCCCAAACTGAACAAAACATTTAGAGGCCATGCTACACATGCTGTTTTCTTTTTCAAATCTTCCTCTTGACGGTTGTTAACTTCTCAGCGACATCTTCGTTCTATTTTTGGCTTCTTTATCGACTCCTTCAACCACCTTTGTTATCTCCCCACTGTGCGAGAAGCAAAAGTGGCCGCCTTAAGTGTTCTTTGGTGCCATTGCTGTTGTGGAGCTTATTTCTGAAACAACGCAGGATAGAGAGGCTGTTTATGGTGTGGGGAGACACGCCAAAGAGATAGACCTAACCCCCTCTTACAGAAGAAATCCCTTAAGAGCCTTCATGTGTATGTGCGTGAGTGCCTATTGTTTACAGTCCACAAAAGCACTTCATGGAAAAATGAAATTTCAGGAAGGCATGTCATTTTATTATTATTGAACAGATGCTAGAAGTAAAGTGGGAATTAGGATGAATTGTAGATTCTCATATTTGAAGAATACACCTACAAGGGAAACGTATCACTCACTGCAGGGAACTTAAACAGATAACATGTTTAACAAGCTAGACAATAAAATGCACAAAGACTAATAAAGTTTGGAACACTGTGTCAACATGTTGTGAGGGCATGTGTTGTTTTGACGAAGGAATTGACTAAAATTGTCAAATTTAGTTAGTCACCTAGATTGCAAGAATATCCATCCAGAACTCTGGGCTGATCTCCAAACAACAGTTAAAATAGTTACTGAAAATTGACCATGCATCATGGCAGTTTCACACAGAGGTCATGTACCATCAGAAAATCTGGAGCCATGCAGTGCCTGTAGTCCCTGTTTTTGTACGGAGCAAAAATCGTCTCCAACAGGTTGGGCAGAGCAGTGGACCTCAGTGACCTCCATAGCACCACAACCTAAGGTTGAATACAACCTTTGGGATGTGGAAGAGCATGAGATCAGCATCTTGAATATCAGTATCTTTTTGAGCCGAGTGATGTTGGCACCCATAATTTTTTTTTTTAAGTCCTTGTATTTTTTAATATTTGAGTGACTACCCACAGGCTGAGTAGTGTCAGGTAGGTTTGTGAAGTCTGTGTCTTCTTTACCTCTATGAATTTTTGAATACAATCCTATGACATCATTCAAGCTCTTTGCCATATCTATACTTTAGGCTTAGCGACTCCATATTTCTAGGAGAAAGCAACCTACCATGTTGACATTTTAAGATATCTGCAACAAGGAGTGTTTAATTTACCCCCATCAGTTTCAAGCAGTTTGATCATTTAGTCTAACACTTGAAATTATGTTTGTTTTTCCTGACGACAAACAACCTCAAGACAGAAGTAGTGTAATGTTGTTTTTACTGTTGCAAAACCTATATTACAGATCACTGTTTGCATCCTGTCTTTTTCTGGTCAAGAAGGGTTTATTTTAACCATGACCACCATATTGTCCTAAATCTACACAGTTTAAGTTGGCTAAACTACACTAAACCTTTGATGGAAGCAGTCACAGACAAGAACAATTTTTGAGATGGTCATTGGGTCATTCCGGAGAATGGTAGCAATCAATTTAGTCATTCAGGCATGGAGACTTGGTGGATGGTTGGACCCTCTAGTGAGTGGTGGGGCCTAGATGCTCTTCTACATCAGAGGAAACGGATAGGAATTGGACCACACCTCATAGTGTGGACAGACTTTTTTATCCTTTAATCTTGATTTCCTCTCTCCAACCTTTTCCATCTCCTTGTCTCTCTGTTGGACACTGGGGGTTCTTAGGCATGTCTGTTGTTAATAATTCAGCCTGGCGGATGGATTTCGATCTTCATTGGTGGTAGGAAATGCCTTGCTCCACTGAACAATGCACTCACGCCCAGACCCCTCACATATTCTTGAGGCAGAAAAATGAAAACTCTTTTCCCCTCAGAAAGTTGCTTTTAAATTCAGGGTAGAAGGAAATGGACAAGAAAGACACCGCACAGATTTTGTTATTTTTCTTTGCAAGAACCACAAACACAGGCCCCAGTAAAGCAATGATAATCTCAGGTGAGGACGTTTTTAATGGACCAGCAACCAGGCAGCGGAAGAACTTGGCTATTTATAGAAAAATCCCATTTCCAACTTTCACCACCTCTGGTATATCTGTAGGTCATTTTGCTTCATTTCCTCTCTCCACCTTTATATATTTTGGTGTTTCCATTTCCCCCTGTTTCATGACACATTTTCATGTGGTGACACATTAGTATCCATCAGTTTTGAAGGGCAGGGCGATCAGGGAGACCTGTCGACTGCTATGTGTCGTACATTATAGCACAGAACTCATTTCCGGCCTGGGTTTAACAATCTCTGTGTCCTTTGAGAGGTGAGACTATATGAGAGACACATCAGGAGCTCATACGTGTTTTCTGTTGGAAGCTGGAAAGAATTGAAGACCAGACGGAAGTGGGAAAAATTCATTTGTCCTCCAAAATATATGGTCATTGTGCTTGAGTATAAGCAGCAGCAATTCATTTAGATCTTTAACTACTGATTCTAATTCCTAAGAATCTTAGATTTATTCAATCAATTCTAGTGCATAATATGCTTAATTTATAAGAAAATGAATTAATCATCACCTTCCTAAATTAGAAAAAGCCGTTCCAGACATGACCTATGGATAAAGTCCGTAGAATTTGGTCAGAACTTTACCCACAGTTCTCCTGAATTTCCACTTACGTCATACTAGGGGACAATGTGGAGAAATTCCGCAGATAATCCGGAGGCTCTTACTCTGACATTTACCTTCACACATGCAGCTCCTCTGGAGAAAGTGCATAGAATCTCTGGAGTTCAGTGCATGCCTGAAAGCAGCTATGCACTTTCTCATCTCATCCCTCTTTCGACAAATCTGTAGACTGCTGCATTTTGTATTAAATATATGTAATTGCCTTCTTATGTATTATTGTCGTTTAATTTCAAACCCTCTGTCTAGAGGAACACATTTCAGTATTTGTAAGAATAAAGCATCATTTTTATTATGAATGCATAAATAGTAGACACATATTTAGTAGACACAAATATGGAGAAATTTGTGCGTAAAAGATAGGTCACTTCCCATGAGTAACCTAGCTACATCAAAAACTGACTTTTGAGTGTAACATACTAACAATCTTTGGTGACCAAAGGATAATATGTCACCTTAAAACAGACACACAGTATTTTCTTGTGCCAGATGGATAGATATCTCTGCTCCATCCATCCATCCATTGATTATCTATGCCGCTTATCTTTGAAGGGCCGCAGGGAGAGCTGGAGCCAATCCCAGCTGACATTGGTCGAAAGGCAGGGTACATCCTCAACAGATCACCAGCGAGTCACAGGGCCAACATACAGAGATAAACTGCCAGTCGCACTCCCATTCACACCACCTGTCAGTTTGGAGTTTCGTTTCAGTCATGACCTCCGGAGGAACTCCACTCGGATGTGTTCACAATAGCAACAAATCGTAAGGCGGTGTTAGGCGAGGGGTGGCGCAGCAGACAGAGACAGGATGTAACCTATTAATTCTGCTGCGGAGATCATGTGTTTTTGTCTACAGCAAATCGCTACCAGTGTCGGCTCTTATCACCACCAACTCTCCTGACATCTTCGTCTGTGTCTTCTACGTGTATGGCTCACATCATCCTCTGTCTTAACTTTGCTCCCTCTGTAACACGCTCTATTTTTGACTTTTTAATTCCACCTTAATCCTCGACTCTGTCTCTGTCTGCTGTCTCTCTCTACTCAGAGATGACTAGTTATCCCACCTCTATTTCCCTCCATCATTATTCCTCTCAGACACACATCTGGGTCTGTATGTGAAATGAAGAATGACTGACAGGCTGGCACCTGGAAATACCCATCCCCCTCTATTTCCCACCAGCTAAAGCCCTTTAAAAGTGTCAGTAAGGGGGTGCTGGTAGGTAGATGGGGGTCTTATCTCCCCCAAACACCTGTACCTGATCCATAGTGCCATTTAAGGCCTCACCGCTGCATAAATAGGGGACAATGCTGTTTTTTGCGTGCCTTCAAGAGATGCTGCATGGCAACTGATTAGGGAGCCCCCGGGATTGTGAATGCCCTTTCACTCCAGCCACATCTTTATTCCCGAATGGGAGATACTTCTTCCTTTTCTATTTTATTCCTGGTTTCAATATGTGGAAAGAAGTTTTGACGTTTGAGTTTGTTGAGTGCAAGTGTGTGTGAATGTCTCAGATATAGTGGTTAGCTTCAACATAGATCATAAACATGAGCTCCTCACCCTGAGTAGCTGAGTATTATGGGGCCTCCTCTTACACCTGGTGCAGTGTGGCACCATCTTAATTCCAACTGATGTGGTTGTCGTTTTCCGATCCTGTGCCCACATTGTTTAAATAGCAAATAAGCTCCCATGGGTGTCTTGGTCCTTAAATGAGACTTGGTCAGACACATTGTTGGTGCCTCTCTTTCTTGAGCCAGTGGAAAATGACCGATAAAACAGGTTGTCACTGTTATTTTAAGGATATACTGTAAAGGTAGGAACATATACGTACATCAGCAAGAGCACAACAGGTGTACAATGAGCTTTTTACACACACAAGATCTGCTTGTGAAAGTTTTTCCTCTGCAGCGAAGTGTCTCTTACTACCTGGCGAGTCCGCAATTATTATTTTTTATTATTAGTAGCAATGCAACAAGGTGCAAGCTCACATATTTTTAAAATGTATGGGGGGGGGGGGGGGTGGCACTCTGATTGGATAATTGCCACCTATGATGATTGCTTAAGATATTATGTACAAACCTTTTGAACCATACAACTGGTACACCAACATTAAGAGGCACAAGTGGACATAATCCCAAATGCACTTGCTCAGTGTGGTTTAGAAGAAGTGTCGCTGACTGACATTGCATGTTATGGTTAACATTGTTTTGGTCATTTGTATACACTGAGAAAATTAGGATCACGTTCATCAAAGATGAACAGCTAATATAGCATTTATTTGTTGGGGTATGGCCTTTGATCTGTATATATTCGGAGGACATATTACATTGAACAAATCACAAGGAGGGAGTAATGGTGAGTCTGGTGATAATCGCATTGTAATTAGGAAACAGAGCGACTTTTGAATGCCCTGAATCCTGATGCTAATAGCAGCACACAGTTAACTTACAAGAACACAGCACACTGCACCTTTATCCCTTTTGTGTGTCTACGTGAATATCTGTGTGCTGCAGCTTCTTGACCAAACCTTTGCCGCTGTCCTTTTGTCAGGGACCCATTAGAGATCCACAAAACCTCCAGCTAAATTCTACAACGAAAAAACAAAAAAAGAATCGCTCAGTCAAGATTATACCTCTCCCGTGTCTCATCCTCTGCACCTGTCGATCATTCACTTTGACCTCTGTATGCATATCCAGCCTCAACGTGACCACAATACATATCAAAAGCAGGAGGAGACTTTGATATAAATTATTTACATTCTAAATTATACATCTGTAAATAGTTGAATCAAAAAATTGTTCATAACTTTAGAAAACAGAGAATTTACTAAACAACAATCAAAATTGCATCAAAGCAAATATATTGGCTGTATGTATGCATGCATGTGTGCATGTGTGTGTGTTTTCCGTTCAGACAATAACATAGACACTGGAATACAACAATTTGTCATAAGATCATCTTGATGATCATAATCTGTCCTCCCCATATATCCAGTTTCCACTACAATGTAATTACACTTCAGTGTTGTGGATAAACCATTCAGGGTAAACAGAACTGGGGAGTCAATATGACTTTAGTCAGGGTGAACTAAAAGATAATTTGTTTATCACAGTCAATATTGTCATCCAATTTTGGTTATTATATTACACTTTAATGTGAAATTGTTATTTTTGTTTGTTTTTCTCTGGACTATGAGAAACAGTCATCTGAATGTAAAATGAGGATTATTCTACCAGTAGTCCTCTGTTACCGCTTGACTGGTCCGAATCCGCCTGGACACCTTGGGAGCCGGTTAAATTTCTAACACTTAATTAACATGTTGATTTTAATTAGCTGTCACTGGGCTGAGAGTGAGGTGGTGGTAATGGGGATTTGTTCTTGGCAATCAATGTGCAGCCCTTGTGAATGGTTACAACAAACTCAAGTTATTATAATTGGTCTCTTTCTTTTTAAAGGTATGGCCTATGTGGAGAATACTTAATCAAAGACAATGAATAAGCACTGGTCACCAGGAGCATGCAACATAAAATACAAGCTGCTGTTGGTTTATGAAGCTATAATGTTATTTTACAGTGTTGTCACTTTCAGAAAAGGGTATTTGAGCTTAGAAAACAACCCTGCTCCTTAATATTGCTCATTTTCTACACAGCAACGTTGAAGAATCTGAATAGACCCTCACTTAAAAAGACAAAGTGATGTTGTACCTCTTCTTTAACAAAAAGAAACAAAGTTATTCCACGCTGATTGTTTTGCACCCAGCAGGCATTTCACCCGGTTGCAATGACTCCTGTTTAATGCTGTCATCAAAGTCAGAGGCAAGAAAATTAAAGGGAATCCAATAAACTATTTACTTTTTGTCCAATGTCACACAGAGGTGCAATTTCCCGCTTAGAAGCTCAGAAGTTTTATTTCAGAATAATATTCCCGTAAAAAAAAATTTTAGGGGGCTGAAATCTCCCTTTTAAAACTGACATCAATGCATGTCGCTTCTTCTTCAGGTCGATCATTCATTAAAGATTAAAGTGAAAGTGAAACTGCTTTGAAGCAATGTCACCGAGGTCAGGGAGTCTGTAGTGAGGGAGCTGATTTGGTAGAAGGCATGGATAAGAGCCTCTTAATGGAGAGCACTACTTTCTGTTTTGTCAGATGCTGCATCCTTTACAACATCTATAAGCTGCAACTCCAAAACAATCCGCTTAGTCATACTTGCCCTTTTTATGAAGTTAACAGAGAAGCAAGAGAATTTGTAAATAAGTGGACCAGAAACCAGGAGACACTCAACACCAGCATAGGAACTCTACAGCCACTAGCGTTTCTGTGGGGGGAATTGCAGCGCGACTCACACACACATCTACTCACATCTATGAAAGCTCCTACGGCGTAGCTTCAGGAGCATGAATTGGGCTTTAGTGATCAACTTGGCCCGGGTCCTGATCACTGTAAGTGGTTTACACTGTAGTGGAAATTCACAAGTGTATATTATATTCTATAATGTTCCTGTTTATACACTCACAGAGGACTTTCTTAGAAACACTATAAGAGCCTTGGATGTTCAGGCAGTCAACTCTAACCGCACCGCTCATATGACATGCCTCTATGGCCAAACTCCTCTTTCATACACAACCTCCTAATTCGGTGATCTATTTAAGCTGCGATGATTCCCCATCTTTCCTTCTTGCTTATCGAGGCCTCTGCTGGCCGGCCTGTCGATTCAGCCCCTCCACTAACCCAGCATCCACCTTCAAGGTCCAACTGGGGTTTAAGATATTTGCTCATCACTACCCGTCAAAGTAATTTAATCAAATCTGAAACCAATATGAGACTTTTTGTTACACGGTGCGTTATCCTGCTGGATGTAGCCATTAGAAGATGCCATAAAGAGATGGACATGGTCAGCAACAATACTCGGATAGACTGTGACATTCAAACCACGATTGATTGGTATTTAGGACCCAAAGTGTGTAACGAATATATGCACATACCCATTACACCGCCAGCAGTGTGTATTAATGTGCATTGTGACTCTACCATCTGCAACCTCAGCAGAAATCCTGATTCATACCACCAGGCTACAATTTTCAGTTCTCAACTGTCCAGCATTGGTGAGTCTGTGTCAGGCTGACAGGACCTGCATTTTCCTTCTGCTGTTGTGTACCATCCACCTGGAGGTTGGACAGTGTTGACAGGGTTTCCTTTAAACCACACTATATATCTCTGTGCACAAGTGCAGTCATACATTTTATACATCAGTCATTCAGAAGCTTTATGAGAAAATAACAGAATTTCCATCATAAGGCCCCTCACTGACCTCCAGATGCCATGCTAGAATAGAAAATAGAAATGATACTTTATGCCGTGGTTTTCTGCTTTCTTTGAGTGACATCTGTCTAATCGATTCAGGTCAACTTCTGTTAGATTTCCTAGAATCATAAATTACTAATTACTAAATATTCCTTATATCTATGTCACAAACATATTATTGCGTGGCCATTTTGCTGATTTGGCTGAAATTTTTCAACGTATAATCTGTAATACAATAGTAGGTGTATGTTTGAAACATAAAGACCTTTGATGCCTTTAAAGTGGAATACACACATAACGTTTAGTATGGCTGAAGCCTTTATTTCATCTATAATGATATATAAAGTAACATGGCTGATTCTGGCAGTAACACTTGTCCACAGCTGCTTTATACTGTATGACAAGCTTCTCCGTCAGGTCATTAAATCCATGCCGCCATATGTTTATTAAGCTGCACACTTCACTCCAGCTCTTTAATCCTGGGCATCCTGAAGCTTCCTTAACACACTTGTTTTTCAACAGTGTTAAATTCTTAAAAGCCTTTCAAAGTTGATACTGATCACATTTTGCAATATGATGACAATTTACAACATGAGCTAAAACAGAAATAAGAATAGCTTTGATGCAATCATATCAAGGGTTTAATCAAAATATGTTTTTTTTCTTATATATTCAATTGTTAATGACCCCTCCAACCCAATGTAACCCCTGCTCAGACTTGATGGAAGTAGGTTTTGAGAGCCCCAGATCAACAAGCAGAACCAGGGATAAAGAAACTTGGCATGTGTTGTTCTGCCTCACAGCTCAGTACATTTCATTTAGTTTCTTTACTGCCCTACAAAAGTTATTTCTTTCAGTACAGAATCACAATACATAACACATTGAAAACACAAATTCTATAAATAATAAACCAAAATAAATAATGAATTGATGCTTGAATACTCAGCGGTTTAAATTCCAGACAGCTTGAAAGGGCAACTTTACATTTCTAAAAAGACAAATTCATAACAAAACGGCAACAAAACAGAATTACCAATCTTGCAGCTATTGCCTCTGTTACTGGTCGCTACAGGTTGAGACTGCTCTTTCTCTCTCTCTCTCTCTCTCTGCTTCTGTTTCTCTCTCTCTCTCTCTCTCTCTCTCTCTCTCTCTCTCTCTCTCTCTCTCTCTCTCTCTCTCTCTATTGATATAAGTGGTGGGCCCTTTGCCAACAGTTGGATCTCAGTGGGGCCCATCCATATGGCCAACATGTTCATTCATTACATGGGCATTTAACACGTCTAATTGTTCAACATTTGACACCTTGTCAGAACAATTAGAGGAGATTGTTCCTGGAGAAGACATGTTTGGATCTTGTCACAAACTGTTGGACTTTTTTTTCCTTCTGTTCGTGCGACATTGTTGCTGTAGTTGATGCCTCATACTGGTACTCTTGCCTTTATCTTTATAATTAAGATACTTTTTGCCTGTTGGTGAATATTAAATCTGTCATTTATCTGTCATGTAATCCGGCAACTACCTTTTGACATCATGTCAAACATCTTTTGGAGGAGGATATTTTCTTCATGTAATAAATGAGTTAACCCTTATATACTGTTCTGGTCAAATTTGACAGTTGACAACAGTAAAAATACCTTAAATTCCATTATTTTAGCCTGACATTGCATTACTTGTCCTAATGTGACAGGTGCTATAGATTTTGTACATTGAGGCTTATTTGACCAGTAACTTCTGAAATCCAGGACAGTGGTGGTTTTCGGGAATCTTGAAACTTCGAAACTGTACACGCCATGTCTGTGGATTTTATATGGAACAGTGGTGACAGAGTTCTAGGGGGAACTTGACACTGTCATAAGAACTGCCTGTGTGCCCACCACATTAGCCCAGGCTCCCTCCGAGACAGGCACCTGGTCTTTGAAGGGTCAGGGGGATTCTTGAAACAGTAAAAGAGTGGAACAGCGTAGGAGTGTTCATATATGAAGTCATACAGAGGTCAGAAGGGCCTGGACAAAGTCACAAGATCTGCACCTGTAAGCACAAGCTATGTGATATGCCTATGTGTTCCTTTTTGGTGGCTGCAATCTAGGGCTGCCAGTTTACTTAAACTTTGATTCAATTTGACATGTCACACATTTGTTCGCATATATTTGCCCCAGCCCCGTGTGTGCACGCTGTCAGGTTGAGCACTTTATGTGGCTCAACTCGTCTGCGGTGCCTCCTCAGCTACTGCTAACTGCTGGGCCCACAAATGAAAGAGGAAACAGCCTCACCTTTGATTTTCACTTTGCCATCTACACTGTAAACCCCAAAATAATGGCACACAGATGGTCTGCTGACTAACGTCCTCAATTTTCATAACAAAACAAGGTTACGTTATTGACTCACTTTACTGATAGGTCGAGGGCAGTCCATGGTGATCGCCCTCTGCTAGATTAAGAGATAACCTACTCGAACGTGCTTCTATACCGTATATTTTGAGTTGGGACGGGTGATTACAGAATATGAACTCTCCCCCTTACGTTTGAATGGATGTTTTGATTTAGTTACAATCATTACTCTTGTCCACACTATTTCCAGACACATCTGCTCCCACAACAGTTTCAATATAATCCATTTGTGACAAAATCTACAGTCCTCCAAAGTTTGGTTGAAGCTAATACAAGGTTTCGGCTGCATGAGTTGCATACAGTACACATCTTCCAAAATAAGCCTTTTTAGTCTCATCTCTCATTCAATCCCATTTTATCACTCTGGTTGTATCCTGTGAACTGATGCTGTAGCCCCCTGTTAAGCTAAGGATATGATTCAAGTTTCACACATTGTATTTGAACCTGCATTGAATGGATAAACATTGTATGCATACTATGCATTTGCTTTGTGTGTGTGGTATGAATGTCTGCACAGGTTTGTGAAATGTTGCTGTGTTGCGTCATCTCAGTGGAAAACAAATGAAAATGGGTCCTCCTTGTTTTGACGTCACGGTGTGTGTGTGTGTGTGTGTGTTTGTAAGGGAGCGAAAGAGTATGCACAGCCCTCCCAGGGGAGACAGAGTCGGGGGGAGGTTACCTCCTGGCATCTGTGTCTCTCTACCTCATCCACATATTTAATCCCATCAACACTCCTATCATCCCTTTTTCCTAATCTCCTTTAGTATCTGTTTATCTCTCCCTCACTTTCATTATCTCTTCATCTTCCTCTCTGACTCCATGTTTCCCATAATTTCTGCAGTCGTGAAACAATACTTCTCTCCTGCTTGATTTATCTCCATCCTTCATAATCCCTCTCTTCCCCCTCGCTCTCTCCGTCTCTCTCTACCTGTCCCCTCCCCCTGCTCTTGTCTTGCAGCTACAATCTGTTTCTATGTCATCGGGCGTTAACAGGTCAAGCGTTAAGGCTAATCTAAATTTCATCCACCAGGGAGTTTACAATAGAGAGGGGAGGGAGAGATTGCCTCTTTCGTTAGTAGTCTCTCTCTTTCACAGCCTATTCTTGCCTCGGTCTCTAACCTTTTTCTTTTCTCTCCATCCTTGCCATTGTTCTGTCATGTAAAGCAGTAAACTATTGCTACCAGGCTATAGGACACCACGCCAGAATGCTGGCCAGCAGGATTGAAGGCTTTGATGAACTGGATTAGACTTTATTTTTTGAATGAGTTGCTTCAATCCTTTCAAATCTGGTACAGGAAATAAAAAATTGAAGGTTTATATGAGAGACAAGCATAATTTTGATGACAAGATGGTTGACATAATAAAGTCATAATCCCCAGTTTCTGTAATAATTCTGTGTGTATTCCTATGTCCATATTTTTGTCCTCAGGCTTGCAGGGGTATCTTAGGTGAATACCTGTTAAACATCTGGAGAACTGAACCAAATTAAATAGTCATGTTATAAGATTGGATTCCCTATGCAGGAATGTAATCGTCTAACACAAGACCAGTGGCAAAAACCCATAATTTAGTAGAGGGGTGTGTTTGATTGATGAGTAAAATAGTAATTGTTGCCACAAGGTTATTGTTAAGGCGTGTTCGTTTATCCTTTAAGAGAAGAAGAGCCAAACTCAGTTGTTCAATCAAAGTATTTATTTAGGAGGCAATGAACAGGTTATGGATCAGCAAAACAATGGGCTTCCAACACGTTAGTCGTATTAGAGCGCAACAAACATCCGGCGTCTGTCCATTTTATAACACTAGATCTTTGTTCGTCCTCCTCGGAAGTGTGCAGGCGTAATCCATCCTCCTGGCTTTTGGAATACGGAAGTGAACAGGGAGACACTCCCAATGACGCTATAGTTGCTCGGCAACCTGTTTACTTCATGAAAGGCCTTGACTCAGCAGATGCAATGAGGGGCAAAACTTTTGTCCAGCGAAGCAAAGAATATCATGTTTCAGCTATATCAAAACAAACCTGACTGTGTAAACATTCGCAACAAACTGAACCCAAACAATGTCACAAAATTAAGTCAATAAAGTCGCTCCGTCCGACCTCCAGAACATATCAGACAGCTGTTCGAAATCTATGTGAGTTTAATGAACCTAAGGAAATTACGCTTTAATAGAAATGAGAACAAGTGAAACATTCATTCTTAATTTGTATATTAAACCCTAGGAAGGAAAAGGTTATTATTAAATTATTTGTACAAAGCATAATATCTAGCTAAAACTACCTCTGGCTTTATTTGGTTAAGAGTTCAGTCAGCAAATACTATAGTTAAAAGTATTGAAATCCTAACATTATCAACAAGATATAAAGAATAAGTGACGTTACCTATTGGAGACTATAATCAGCTTGTGGTGTCCCAAGTTGTCCCACCCTTACTTCCTGCATCGTCTGCATAGCTAGCTTGTTTGTTTGCCTTGTCAAGGGCATGCATTGAATCTTTGAACAGGTTGGCCAGAGAGGCATCTGCCCATTGGATCCTTTGTTTTCTTGGAAATGGAAGGACTCATTTGTCAGCCAGGTTTGAGGGAGGCTGTCTAATCGTGCACACATTCACACAACAAACACTTAGTAGTAGAATTGTAGTTCTTATTATCATTTTCGGGAGCACTGCAGGGGCTGTTGATGGAGGCAGCCAGTGTGTGGAGGAATGAAGCTACTTGGCTGCTGTGGTGATGCTTTAATTATACTGGGAGTATAACAGAAGTGTTAAAATGATTAAATTCATATTAAGATTAGTGCTGTCAGTTAAACGCGTTATTAACGGCGTTAACGCAAACCCATTTTAACGCCATCAATTTTTTTAACGCGAGATTAACGCAGAGCTGCCAACTCTCACACTTTCCCCATGTGACACATGCTTTTGCATGTTGGTGGTTGACTAAGTCACACATTTTTTTTAAAACATCATCGTATCAGGCTGTCATGAAGTACCAGGAGCGGGCGAGTGTGTGTGTCTGTGTGTGTGCTCCCAGATAGCGCACCGGCCCGAGGCTCCGCCCTCTGCACTCAGAGAGACACTGTGAGATCAGAGCTCGTTCACGTGAAGCAGTTGCTTAGTGACTCACCGGCTGCTTCTTATCACTGGAAACAGTGAAAACACTGAGTTTCTCTGGTCTCAGCTGCTCAGAGATCAGCGCCTCAGCTTCTTGATCAGAGCAGAAACTGCAGTTGGTTTCTACCGAGCTTCACTATCTGTGTTCGCCTCCAGTCTAACCTGCTCTCGCTTTTTGTTTTAATATTTCGGCAACTAAAATATATATTTTTAAGCTATTGTAGTGTCCCCGTTTACACAGGACACGGAACTTCTTCGTGGTTTGGTAACTTTTATTATCCTCTACACGAACATGTGCACTTCTCGCTCTTAGTCTGTCACTCGCACACATCAACAACACTTCACTTCCTCATTGACCCCCGATCCCCAACAAAACCAGCCAATTAGGGCCTGACATCCCCAAACAACCCCATCCTATTGGTCCAAACAGTCACATGTCCCACCCCGACCCCTTCACTGACCCTCAGGATATCAGAACGCTCCTTCAACACAGTGTTTTACTGAACATACGTCAAAACCAATCATAAACATTAACCCAGTCCGTTACACTATTTATTTATTTAAAAATAGGATACATCTTATTTCATACATTTTCCACAAATATGGGGAGGACTCAAATAGCCCTGCAAAGTTTAAATTATTTCAAAGTAGGCCGACACTTGCTTGTGTATTTCGTTTGTTTGTTATTTTGTTGCTTGTGTGTTTGAGTAGCTGGCTGAAAGCAAAGAAGTAGTAGGCTTACCTTTTATTGGTAACCTAAGTGTTACAGTTCATTGTTTCTGAAATAAGAGGCCTAACTGCTATGTTCACAGCAAACTTGAAAAAAATAAAATATGAAGCCATGGCTTAACTGCACTATAGGCTGAGTCCTTGTTTACCTGAAATGTGCACTTTATAATTTTATTTTGTACCGCCATGTTTGGCAATGTTGTTTTTCAATAAAATAAAACATTTGCACAAAGCAAGCCAATCCACGTTTCCATGTTGATAAGAGCATTAAAACGAAAAAAAAATGATGGAAAAAAAAATTAATGAAGGGACATTTATAATAGATTAAAATTTGCGATTAATTGCGATTTAACTATGACATAAATGCGATTAATCGCGATTAAATATTTTAATCGTTTGACAGCACTAATTAAGATCCAACTACCAAAGATGGATGGTGAAGAGGAAGAGATCAGAATAATTTGACAAATGTTTACAACAAAATTATTCTAAGATATGTGTGTATTTCATAATGGACACCATCATTTTGCTGTGTATCAGAACCTTGTACCAAATCTGAAATTGCCTTGAATATTGTCACCTCTATGCATTTTCTGCAGTCCATGCAGTCCAGTGACATGAGGATTGAGGAGTTAATTCAGATCTAGGGCCGTTTTTGGTAATCAGGTCAGGGACTGTGTTAAGTGTGTGTTCATGTGTAAAGGGCATGATGAGTTCATCCTGCACCTCCACCACAGAATCACACCCTGAGGAGCATACTAAATCATATACTCTTAAGAGAGCACATGGACGGACACTTTACATTGTGACTGCCACTGCAGGTCACACAACAGGAATGTCTTAACACTGTCTCTCTTTTCCAGGACAGAAGTGGTAACATTATGCATGAATACACAACATTGACCTCCATGTGTAGTTTCATGGTCCAGATGAGGCACTTGAACAAGCCTATTAATTAAGCACTAAGATGTTGCTACCTATTCAAAGCAACTTACAGGGAATACGAGGCCCACATTTTTACACCTTGGGGGGGGGGGGGGGGGGGCAAATCAAAATGCTTAGATGATTGGCCTCAATGAGAAATTCAGCAACCAAGGAAGACTCTATATTCTATAATCGACGAAACTGCATCTTATCCTCACCTTCCTAGCATTCACAGGTGATTACTCACTCGTCCAGCAAAAAAAAATTCTAGTTCAGCATCCAAAATCTTGTTTTGCTTCTATATCTATCGCTTCTTTTCTTCGGCTTAAAGAAGGATGACCTTGCCCTGGTCCAATCAGTCAGTCTCATCACTTTCTGATAGCAAATCATTGTAGCATTAATTCTGCCCTGAAGTACCACCAATCAGAGGACACATTACAACCCCTTGTATATAGCCTGACCATAGACTGTATGTAAAGATGGATGAAACAACAGTTCCCAAGTTATTGCCAAATCACCACGATTGCCCCCTTGTGGCTGGCTGCATTAAAGTTAATAAACCCTGCCTCCTCCATATTAGCAATTGGGACATTGGCAAATCATATTGGTGTATTTGTATATACACCAATATATATATACATAAACAGCAGCCATATATCTAAACAATGTAGGAAGCATGTGCATTTAGGTTTACATTTTACATGAAAAAATATGTTTAATCTTTTAATTCAAGTTCTATATATTTTGTCAAATTTGTGGTCTCTTTGTTAGCCAATATGTTGTTATCAGGATTTTTAAAATCTCTAATATCAATATCAGCATTTACTCCCAAACATCTATATCGATCAGGCTCTAGTGTTGCATAGACTCAACACTGGCTGAAGCTCTGGGCAAGCAACCATCACCACCCACTTGTAGAGAGAAACTATGTTAGGCGGCATATACTGTATTTAGCACCTTAAGTAGTTTTTTGTATCATTGTATCAATGTTATCAATCTGTCACTTATGTATTGTGAAAGGTAGATGCTTCTGTGGTGTCTGGTTGTCCTGCCGTAGATTCCTCCATCTATGGTAGCCTTCACTATTAAATACCAAGCCCAACCAGAACTCAAGCTTTGGCCTCTTCTTCGCACAAGCTTGGCGGATTCAGATTGTTTCAGATCTATGAATCTCCCAAATGTGTCTATGCAAAGCACTTTAGGGTCCCCATATGACGGCAACAGCTGTTGATTAAAAATAGATTCAGACTGGTCCAAAATTGTTTTCTTACAAAAATTACTATGACAGGCCTTCTGTTACCTTTTTCATGTTTAAGAGTTGAAGTGTTACTTTTAAATGGGACCAGAGTTGTACTTGTGATCAAAAGGGTTGAACAATGGAGACAGCAGGGGTTATTTGTGAGCAAGCGGTTAACTTATAATTAAGAGGTGTTGTGAGTGTTACTGACGGAAGTATCGGAGAGAAGTGAGGCGGACCATTGTGTGACAGTACTGCTATCGTCTGGGTCAAAAGGTAGCAGTAGTGGGTGAATGAGCGAATTACACTGAAACATATCATTCTGTTCTTATTGCTATATTTATTTATACTTCATAGCAGTTGTTGATGGTTGTGTGAGAGCAATTCTTTCAACCGGGGCATATTTTTGGCATCATGTCTCCTCATTCTACTTGACAAGCCGTAGACTTTGTCAACAGGGCACTGACACAGTCACACCCACAAAAATGACAGAAATGATCATTTATCAAGCTAGCTTCGGAGACAACAGCCTGCTGCCGCCACAAGTGGGCAGTAAATTACAAGATGAATGCAATCTGCCACCATCGGATCATTAATGGGATAGACTGCTGTTGTGAGATCAGATGTTAGGAAAGATGTCACTTCCACGTCAGTATTGATGTCTTTTTTTAGAATAATGGCAAAAAAGTTTTGGGTAAAATATTTTTAGGCTCAGTGTCTGGAAACAAGTTAGTTATTTATTCCACAGTACAGTCATGGTTACATTCTTTCATTCCCTTGGGCAGAGGAAAAAAAACTTTTTTTGCCAACTTCAGACCTGGTGTTTACATCTATCCTGAGAGATCCAATTAGAAATGGTCAGTGCCAAGTTAGGCTGTTCAAACCTGGTATGGAAATGCATCCTGAAAGTGTCTCCTGTGACCACTTGTGATCGGATCTCACTTCATCTCTCTATATGAGAATAATGACGTTTGTTGGGTTTCCAAACACCAAATTATGTTGTTTTTACCCCATCTGAGTTTACAGATGTGTCTGATGTCACTTGTTTGTGCATGTGTTGGTCTTTGTGTCAGTATGAGCGAGCAAGAGGAAGGCCGCAAATAAATCAATGTTTGGTCACTGAGAAGTGTAAACATAAATTTGAGTTGTTGTGAAACTTTAGCTGGTCAGCAGATGACAGTTGAGTGGGTATTCGTTCAATGTGGCCACACGCCATAGAGCTAACCACTTGTGATCAGATCACTCAGGAAGTATGCGGTCTTTGATTAACATTTATGACTGCAACAGAATTTGACAGATCCTTTTCTTCAGGGGACATATCCCCAGAACTCCTTGGCTGGCTAGTTTTTCCCACTATCAGGGTACTTCATTGCAGCATATACACTGAGCGTAGATGTACAGGCTATGTTGTATCCCCTATTTAGGTAAGTAACCACGATTAAATCTTTCCTCTGTAACAGTGTGCAGAATGTTTTCAGAAAAAAAAGGCTTTGCGAACCACAAAACATAGAAGAAGCAGATCATTGACGCTCTCATGAACTTGCTGTATGTTTTCCTTATTTATCAACAGGAAATTCTAGTTGAAAAAAACCCAGCCTGTCACGTTGTTGCGTCGCTGCAGATTTTATATTTGTTGCTGATTTTATATTTGTAAGCCCTGCTGCTTGCTGTGACCTCCTGATAAGGAAGTCTTACAAGGAGAGGGTTAACAATGAGGACAGCCTCGAACGAGAATACTTGTGAAAGTGTTTACCTCGTGTCAACTGCTTTTAGAGGAGCTTGTTGAAGCACAAGGCAGAGAGATGAACTTGAACCCTGATAATTCTGCAAAGAGGTTTTTAAAAAACGGATGATTGTCAGTAGGTGTTGTAGATGTTACATTATCCACCGTGTTGATATGCTGAAAACTTGCATCACTTAGATTCTTACTCCCCCTCACTGTCCTCAGTCTCTGCCTGTGCTCTCATTGACACTTGTGCAATAACAGCTTTTATTCCGTATACACAACATGTGGTTATACAGTAATGCACTCAACACTGAATGCACCCACTCCATTAGCTCCCACCCCTAGTCCATGACCTCTGCCACCTTCTTGGTGATTATGTGTCATGATGGATGTGGCCAGGTACCTCTATTTAATCATTCTGATAGTCATGATGGAGAATTTACTACCTAGAACTGGCAGCATGGCAGTGACATATGTTCACACATCCAAACGTGCACATGCACACACACGCACATACACACACATCCCGACCACATGCTTTGCAAACATATACGTGCCCTTGGAAACATAGCTCGTGATACTTCAGCAAGTATAACAGGGAATGTGAACTAGCTGGGTCAAGTGCATGTATATAAATTACATATAAACACACCTTGCTGTGATCATGGGTGGTTCACTGCACCAGCGATATTCAGTGTGAATTTACTATTTAACACATAGTAATTGGAACACTAGTAATAATAAGAGCAGAGGATATTGCACCTTTTTTAGCCCTATTAGGCAAATTGTGTTTTGAAAATATGGGCTATAGAAATAACATTAGATTGATTGTTGTTTAATTGCCCATGCTATCAGTCCACGCATTAAGTGCATGGGCCTCTTAGTTCCTAAAACGTATTGGGTGAAAGGTATCACACGAATACAGGATATACACGTATAACATGACTAATGGTGCAACATGAGCAAAGCAGATGTCATGATTGGAAGGCCATACAGTGTGTGTGTGTGTGGGGGGGTCTCCTTTGATTGATGAAGGAGGCGTAGCTCCTTGAGAGAGAACAACACCACAGAACCCTGAGGGTAAAGTAGACCCCATCCGTCTGAAAGGGAGAGTATAAGGGACTGCTGTAGATTTTAAGGGGGTGTAAGAGTTTTAAAGTCAATCCACTTTTTGTTTAAGCCTACTTACATCTCCTCATGGTCCGCTACCTACCTGTTCTGTGTGTGTGTGCTGAGCCAATCAGCAACGATACGCATATCCTCTTTCTTGGAGCAATTTGTAATAAATAACATCACTTATCCCATCTCAAACAAGAGAATGTAACCGGTCATCTGCCTTCTACTATAAAGGGATGGAGAACCTGAAAAAGTAGCTTCAGATAATGTGCACGACCACGACTGTTAGCCAGGGGAAATGATAACACCACAAGTGCACAGGACTACAATCATTTTCACAGTAGCACACGAAATCTCCTTTTTAGATTAGTCACTAAATGGATATCTAATATTAAAATCATGACATGTAAACAAATTAAATGGGAATATATCATAGTACGAAATCTGTTGTAGATATCCAGAATGTAAATTCCGAAAACGTGAATGTTCATTCTGTAAATACCTGAATGTAATCACCGAATAGAACAGCTCTGAGACTCAAATGTCATATTCTAACTGTTTGCATTCATGAGAATCTTATACATCGATCTTATTCTCAATGAGATGTGTACCAGATCAGAAAACAGCAAGGGATAAGTCTCACTGTGATTCATGAGCTCAGAAACAATAAGTCATTTCAATGTCAAAAGCACGTCCATTCCCCTGTCTGAAACGTATCCAAACCAGCTTGTGAAGCCGGTTCATTGTGAGCTGTGCTCTGTTTGAATGTACGACATCAAAGAGGAGAACAGAAGTAAATATGTGAAAAAGGAAGCTCTCACAGTGTATGAACAATCACAAGGACGTTGCAAATGGTTTACTAAGGTCCATGCACAGTTTGGCAAAGAAATACAGAATTCTGCACAGTATTTTAATGCCACTTTAAATATTTTCAACAAAATAACTGGAATTTTGACGAGTGTGTTTCTGAACAGTAGCACATACATAGGCCTACACACATTCCAAGCAGATGATTTTATAGCTCGCTACAGCTGACATTTCTATCAAGGGTGACCAATAATATGCTATGGAGAACCAAATATCTTTAACTCAAACAACTCAAAATGGTGGAATGATCACCAAGCAAGGCATCAATTATTTTTAAGTGTGATTGCCTTGAATGATGATCTTTGTTTTATGGAAAGTATCCATCATTTTATTGATTTCAGACTCTTCCATTTTATTTAAGGACCAAGTCAGAAACATTAGTCTCCTGATATATAACACACACGTTGGTGTGAACAGAATTTACAAGTTACAAAAGGTCCCTTGTGTTACCTTGCTTTCACATCAATAGTTATTTGGTATTTGCAGTAAATACAGGCCCTGCACAACTACTCCGATGGTCAAACTGACTCAATCAACATGCCAAGAAAGCAGAGCGGTCATAGTTGTAGTACTCAGCAGAAAAAAAACAACAAAAGCAAAGCAATTTCTTTGAAATAGCCCATAGGAGACAAAATGACCTTCACAGATAAGCAAACAGCAGTGAGTGTATACACATACACTTTATATACACACTGTATCAACAGCGAAAATGAAGAGATTCTAGAAAATCAATCACTACAAAATCTATCAAATTCACACCAGAGTAGAAGATCCCTGAGGGGTGGTGGGGCTGCTGGAGCTGATCCTTGCTGTCTTCAGGTGAGAGGTGGGGTACAACCTGGAAAGATCACTAGCGTATCACAGGGCTGACATAAGCTGCTTTTAGACAAGCACTGAACACCTGATATTATCCTGGTTTTATCCAGAGAGGCTGTATATGAGAACATATATGTCCAAGTCAGTTGCTCCCTGCTTTCTCCTTGTAAAAACTCCAGAGAATGTCTGAGTGTGCCAGTGGGAGGATAAAACAAGAATACAAATATCCCTGGATGAAAAAGATGTGCCATAAAAGACGCCAAAGAAAATATGAGATTGACAAAAAGAAGGACAAACAACCAATTACATTAACATTCACATTAATATGGTCAATTTGTAATTGTAATCGCCTTTGGTCCCACCTCCAGCACGAATGATATCAAGACAAAGATTGGTGAACTAGCTCAGCTTATTTAGCCCTCAGCTACAAATCTGGGTGTTGTCTTTGACTAAAATCTGAGCTTAGAACCACTCATTTAGTGGGTTGTGCAATTGTGTTGTGATTATTTAAGAAACATAGCTAAGGTGACTAACTCAATCCAGCATCTACAGTTATTCCAGAATGCTGCTGCTCGACTTTTAGCACAATCCCAAAAATTTAACTGTACAACCCCTGTTTTAGCATACTAGCACTGGCTGCATGTTTATTTTAACATTTATTAAAATATTCTTTTAAATACTTTTAAGGCCAGGCATGGGCTGACCCCTCCCTGTATTTCAGACCTTTTATCTTTCTATGAGCCAGGATGCAGTCTGAGATCCTCTGGTAAGGCGTTGCTAGCCATTCCAAACTCTTGGCTGAAAACCAAACGAGACAGAGCCATTGGAACAATCAGCCGAGAAGAACCAGTTACCTGTTTTTTTATCTCTTCTTAAGACACAAGCTTTTACGTATACAAATACAGTATTATTATGAGGATTATTATTAATCATCTTCAACTAAGCTGACCTGTATCTGCATGTCTTTGGACTGTGAATAGATGCAAATTTAAAGTCCTCATTGATAACATGACAATGACAATGTTGATACTGTATGTCCAGCTAGTCAGCTGTTATGAATACAGGACACTGCTATTATCTTAACAGCTTCCTCTGAGTGAGGAATTCCAGGTTGGCTTCTTTCCTTGTCTCTTCCTGATGATTCCTTTTCTGAAGCGACATGGGAAACTTCAGAATTGAAGGTGAGCCAAAAGGATTTGTGAAATAAATAAAGGAAGAATACTGGGCACGACCAGGGAAGGCATCGAGGGGAAACAGAAGTTCGGAGGTGAGGAACAAGCAAAAACCAACAAAAATGTAAACACGGGATAGATTGTGGTGAGCAGAGGTGGAGGCACGGGCAGGTGGACCTGGCAGATGGAAAGTTCACACCCTGCTTGTTTTCTCTGAAATGTCACAACTGTAAAAAGGGTTTTATATGGCATCTATCATAGTGGAGCTGCACCTCCAGAAGTAGTCAAGGGGCTTGGGAAATGAGACCTCTGCATTGAACTGCAGAGGCAATCATCGCTGCATGGTTCAGGTCACCACACTGCTCACAGAGAGAGGAGGAAATGGAGAGGAGACCTGAGAAAGAAATGAGTAGGGGGTGGGGGATTGGGAAAGGTGGACATTTTGCCATTAAGCTGTTTTGTGCTCATGGTATCTCCCAATTTTTCTCCCCTCTATATTGGCTTGTAGAAGGTCATACAGGTCTTACGCAGTGACATTGCTTGACAGTTAAGCAAAACTCTTCTACACTGAAATGCTTTGTCTGCTTTTATTGTGGCATGCAAAACCTTCTGGAAAAATGTGAATTTATAGTTATAGTGCCCACGGACCTGGATGGAATAGCTACACAGTCGTTCATGAGCACCTTCTGAAAAACGGGAAAATATTGGCAAATAACCATTTGCACATCCAGCAGGCATGAAGCAGAAGACTGAACATGTTTATGTCCATCCACTTTTATTATTATTACAATAACTAGAAATTATTAGATTTCATTAAGATTCATTCTAGCTGTGTTTTGTGTTTTCCTGAGAACACATGGTTATTTAGCCTCTACAAAAATCAGGTGAGCCACTAATACTCTACACATGAATACCAAAACACCACTGTCACTTCTTGCACACATTAGCCTCATAGTTAAAAATGGATACATGAAACAAGTGATGTGATGCTTCCCTAAAGGCAATTTGTGGCCATTGATCAAGACGGTGATAATGGTGCTAAAAAGGAGAGTAATTACTCTTTGAAACCCAACGGTATGGATACAAACACTGACACATATGTAAAGAAATATGGATACTAACTCAGATTCAGAAAGTGAAGCCAGTGTGTATAACATTGTCAAAATGAGTTTAAGGTCTAAATGTCTGGTTTCAAGTCTTCTTTAATACAGCATGATTTTCATTTTGTAAAACTAGTGCAGTGCCTGCTCTAAAATTGACTTGTTGCTTGGCCTTGGGTTATGCTCCGGAGCTACTTCAGTATAATGCCAATTGTCTCTGCAATTTCTCAAACAATTCTATAAAAGTAATGCCATTTCTTTATTGTTTGTGTGGCTTGTATGAAAGTTTAAACTGTTTACTGAACTGCTGTCACCTTTTTACGAAATGGCATTCGGCTTTTTCAGATGTAAAAAAAGACATGTTCAACAATTTGAACAGACTGACCCTTAAGGCACGCTAGTTCTGTTTGCTGTTGCACTTCTGCTGTAAAAAAAAACACATTTTAGACACTTTTTAAATATTATGGTCATATTTATGTTTAAAATAAAAAATATAATGCAGTGAAGCAGGCAAATTACACATAAGCTGATTATTTCTATCTTCTATTTAATATAAGAAAAAATGCATACCACATTAAACTGTATGTTATTCCTGCATCAGCCCATGTGTTACGGTTTGGAGGAGGACAAAGGGAAGACAGAGGCTTAAATACAGAGATCTACGAAACAGAAAATACTTTTACAATTAACTTAAACATGCACTAAAGTGCCAGATCCTGACACCATGTGAGCTATTGTGGCACAGTTTTCTGTTGTGATTGAATAAGGCCTTTTATGGCCCCTGTTACACAGATTTTAGGCAGCGTATGAAATTTTATATGACATGCAAAGTGCTTCAGGTCCCCAGGCATTTATGGACAAAATATTTTAGTCTGACTTTGCAGAAGTGTGAGAAGCACTTTTATTGTGTGTGTGTGTGTGGGGGGGGGGGGGGTTCTCTCACCTTGATTAACTAGGATTGTTCAGAGGTAATTTATGTTGGGTAAACAAGACAACAAGGTTGTAATGCTGATTTTACATTCACCTGCAGTAGAGACGGCTGATCAAATGAAAGGAGATTGTTATTCCTTGTCTTTCTCTCTGCCTTTTAAAATGAGAGGGTGAGGCTTTTGGAAAGCCTGTATAAAAAAACAAGTCTACTTAATTTCCTGGGAGTAAAGTTTCACATTTTTAAGGTGCAATGCTTTAAGTTCTTACAAAGTCATATATTTAAATTATTGTTTATTATTTTACCGTAGCTTAACGGCTTTCATCAGTGTTGTGAAAATGGTGTAACATTTAGCAGAAATGGCAAATTCCCTCAGTGGTGATTTTGCTCTGTGTTTAAGTTGAGAATGTGTCTGTCTATTGCCCCACCTGTTGATCAGCTGCCAAACAGGGAAACACAAAACTACAAACACTGGAAGCACTAATGTGCCAAATGCCCCAGTAACCTCTAGCTCGCTAGCTCACAGAGTTTCTTGCAAATTGCTGTAAACAAATATGATGGATCTTTGAGGATAAATGAGCAATCAGACAATAATTTTTTTTATATAAATATATTTAGGGGAAGAATTTAAGTTAATGGTTAAATTATATCCAATACTGTGTGTTGCTGACATCCATCAGAATTTAAACTCAGACTTTGGGGTTTAACTTTGACTTACTCTATTCTATTTACCAGGATCACCAGCAACATTTCAGCCATTTCCCCTTTTTTGTTTTGTTAGATAATGTAACTAAATGGTTGCATCTTATCTAAATGGTTGCATCTTATTGTCTGATCACTCGTGGTTGCTGCCCTGTTGGAGTTGTTTGTGGTGGAATTGCTGTGTTTTCAGAAATACATTTTGTGAATGTAGTTTTATAAAAAGTGAGCTAAATTCTAGCCAAAACCATTAGAATAATTGAGATTGTTATAAAACATAACTTTTTTATCAGATATAAAATACCTCTAAGTGCCTCCTGGCTCATCATGTTAATGGTCTGTTCAAAAGCAGCCACACACACACCTGACAAAAAATATGCTTTTTAGTGGCTTTGAGTCTGAAAAAAATGTGACATCTGGTTAACAACTAAATTGTTTATTCATTCCCTCGTCATTCTTTGCAGTTAGGTGCAGACAGGTGCCACAGGCTGGAGAACTTTCAGTGTTCAACAGTGAAATCGAAAGCAAATGGTTAAGATAACAAGTTAATAGAAGATATCCCTTGGGGGCAGCCGGCTATGATGGAGTTACTGGTACACTGGATGAAGCAAAAAAAAAAAGATCTTTGTTTGATTTTCTCTACTTCATTGGACCTCTCTTTCTCAAAGTACATGAACTAAGGCATTTGATAGACTCATTCAGTGAACAGAGTTCTGACACGGCTTGTCTGCATGAGACAATGTCTGATCTCGGTCATTTAGTGACTGATTAAATCATTGTCCCATTTACTGGACTGGTTAGACAGTCAAGATTTCTATGACAATTACCTGAAGCAGATGGAGAAGTTTGATTATGAACTCAGGGATAATTTCTGTGAGTGTGTCACTGGTGCCGCAGTCTATCTAAATGTATGATTTAAATCCTTAGGCATATCACCTGACATTACGTTCTTCTCTGTGCGGGAATAACATCACCATCTGACCTGAGTTGCTTTGACTAGATGTAGGCTGCACAAATACAAGGACTATGCTGGGTTAATAATATCTGTCTTCACTTGGACAAGTATAAGGCATAGCTTTATTACCACCAGGACCCAGCACTTACAAAGTAAGATGTTTGACATTTGAAATGTGTGAGGCTGAAGGCCGATATATACTACTCCGTTTTTACGGACACGGACAGATAGGACCGCCATCTTCGCCATCTTCTGATTTTTCTAACTATCCGTGGTTATTTTGGAGAGCCTAGGGACAGCCCTTGGCTGTGATTGGTCCGCTAACGACAGCATTTCCAGACCTCAAACTTCCTGCTTCATTCCCTGTATCACAACAAACCCAAACACAACTACCATTCTACGATTAATGTGACAAGTGTGTTAAGCCAGCGGAGTTGTTTGGATGATGGTGGCTCGTTAGAGCACTGACGGCATGTGTGTACGGTCACATATGGTTATAACGAACTTTCATAAAGGCACTAGCGTGCTAGCCACCATGCTAACTGCGGTGCTTACAGCGCAACAACCCGCTATCACGACATTAATTCCACAGCTATCATGACACTGTTTCTCAAACACCGTCAGGTTAGAAGCACTTAGTAGTAGTTAGTATCGGAAGCTAGCTGCCTGCCTGTAGCTTCAAGCTGTGGAATTAGCAACACAGTTCGGAAACAAGGCCGGGGAACCGCTGCGCTTAGAAACAATAACATCAGCATTTTGACCCGCTGGGTGTCACTTTATTTAGTTCTGTTAGTTGCCATCGTTCACTGTGTGTGAGGGAATCCGAAAGCAGGAAAATAAACACATGTGGACTTCTTCTACGCACAATTTTGGGTAGGCTTCTCTGAGCTTGTCTTCCGTTGCGTCACCTATTGTTTGGCGGTGAATTGTTTTCAGAACGTAAAGTTGTCAGAGAAGTATAAATCAAAAAGAGTCCGTGGTATCCGTGCGTCCCTCCGCGCGCCACGGACACGTAGAAGCATAATGGAGCCTTTAGTGACAGCTAGCAATGCTGTGGGAGCTGGTTGCTGCCGCTATGAGCAAATCATCAAACAACTTGATTACCTGCTATTTTTTTCACCAAGGTGACAACTTTTGCTAGCTGTGGTGTTTTCTTCTCAGCCACCATCAGGCAATGGGCCATTGTGGGTGCTGTATCCTAAAATGAAGACCAACATTCATATTTACTGTAGCAATAAGCTGGCTAATTCTACCATGGTGAGGTTACTTTTGTATATTTGAAAGTCAGTCACTCTGGATCAAGTGTTGTCTTTTTACTCAGTTTCAGTAAGAGGATGGTTGGCTTTACCTGCAAGGTGGCACCACAGGGGCCTCACAGTTAAACATCAATACTGTCTGAAGGAAACAAATCCACACATTTGTGGCACAGACACACACAGATGCTTGTGCACTTTCACTTCACACCAGGAGATTGGTTTCCAGTGAAATGTTCTCTTTTACTGCATTAATTCATCAATCAAGAAAGAGTACAACCGTTTTAAACCATACACCTTGGGGGAGCGACCTTATTTCTGCCACTAAAAATGTATTTGGACATACCCAAAATGCACTTGGACCATGTAATGTAGACTGAAATGACGCATAGTACCAAACTCTGAAAACGAAAACATTCAAACCATCACTATTATCAGGCAAGTGCATAACTTCCAGTTGTTTTGACGTTTGTATCATCAGCAGCAAATGACTCAAATGAACCATTAATTCAGGTACATTCAGACTGCAGCAAGATGAAGAATGTGTAACAACTTCATCCTATTGAAATTTATGAGTGGAATTGCTCAAATCTGGTGTGGCACATCCTCTGCTGACCCACTGACTTCATTACGGCCGGTACGACCTCACTTAATGTACCCCATGGTGGGCCACTCTCCTTTCTTTGAGTGACAATGAGTAAATGCGGATGAAGAAAAGAGCAGATGGCTCAGGTGTGAATCAGATCTATTTCATTGCTCAGTTGTGGGGATATCCGGTGTGGGAAATCAGCTGTGCACCACAGGGAAAGTGTATGACCTGCTCAAACTGAAATAGACAGCAATTGGATGATATGTAAGGTCAAACAATAGGTACAGTACTTCAGTCTTTGTTCCTAAGGAAGAGGAGGAGTAAATGATACCCAAATCTGCAAGTCCCTGTATTCTTACTGCTCTCATACATCCAGGCCAGCAGAAATGCTTTCACTAACTGCTGTCAAATCTATCAGTGCCAATAGTGAAAGGTTTCATTGTAGATATTTTTTGGATAGACTCCAGAGGATTAATCCCCTATCAGCAGATCAAACAACCATTCACACTTGGCCTTGTGTGAATCTGACGGCTCCGATGACTGTCGTTACAACAGCCAGGAGCACTAACAAACTAAGTGACATGAATTTGTCTACATAGCGACCCCACGGTTAAATACCTGGGTCACCCCAGCAGTCAGTCAGTCAGAACTAAGGGAGCTTTGTGGATGAGAGGTGAAATATCTTCATCTGTCTACCACCAAGTTAAGTCACCCTCAGTTCAACCCTTCTCGAATGTAAATGTGAGCCCACTTACCCTCAGTCTTACCTTCTAATCTCAGACATTTCACTGAAAGGGGAAATATTAATTACAAACCTTCAGTGTGCTGCCTCCCGCATTCTGAGGTGAAATGTGGCAGCTTTGAAATAAAGTAATTACAGAGGCAGCCATGTCAGCGCTTAAGAGAAAAATTAATAATCGAGGCTGTCGCTACAGAAGAAGAAAAGGAATTGAAAAAGGAGAAAATTAGAGATGAGAGAATTAGAGATGAGAGACGGCCACAATGAAAAGGCCACAACAGCACCATTGATATTTTAGTGATAGCCTTCAACGTTTTTCTCCGGTGATCAAATGATGTGCATGGAACAAAATACAGTTCACATAAGTATAGCTCCACACCAGTAACTCAAAATGCACATATATCTATTTTAATGATCTCTGATATTTTCCTCAAATTCGATGTCGCAAAAGACAAAAAAAATTGTGGCAGAGGAAAGCAGTCTTTGAAAGAATTGGGAATTCGCTCACAGCATGCTTATTCTTTTCTTCCTTCTACTCACATTCCTTGTCTTTATCTTTCAGCTCACCTCTATTTTCTGAATCTTTACTTGCTGTCTCTCCAAGCCTCTGTCTTTCAGTGTACCTTATTTCCAAAGCCATCAGGGCATTTCCTGTTCTTGCGTAATTAATAAATAACCACCCCTTCTCTCCATCACTTCTTTTTTTAACCTGCGTAGTTCTTAATGCACTTGAGCAGTAACGCTGTAACAGAACAGTCCAACCTGTTGATCAATTCAAGGAAAGCCCATGCACATTTATAATTTATAAAGATCCACTTTTACCTCTCCAGAGTCCAAAGCATGCCGTTTCTGTAAGTGGGAAGGAGTGTTGAATGGATTAAAGGGAAGGAAGGCAGGGAAACTGGACGTCAGGACTGTGTGGAACAAAGTTTCTGTACCCGAAGAAGAGAGGCTCGGGGGATGGCACTCTTGGTCAGTCATGCCTCTTTGTTCATAACTGAACAGCCATTGGAAGGATTGCTATGAAACTTAAATATCTCTGCAATAATAAAATGTATTGACACACCATATCTTACACACGCACACACACACATAGAGAAAAGCACATGTACCCGCTTTGTCCGTCTAGAGGAAGTTGAGGATTCACTGGCACACTGTCTCTCTGAGTCTGTGCTATAAGTGAGTAAGTGAGGTATTGTCAAAGGTGATACAAAAGCCCCCATCTCAAGGGACGAGAGAGACAAGCTGAAGAGACAAATGAAATATGCAGCTGACTTTTCATCTCCCCTCTCTTTACATGTTCTCTCCCTCCCCAACTCTTTCCAGGTTCCTTGAAAGGCCACTTCCGATCCTTGGATAAAATGAAATTTCACTATATTAAATAATACATGTTGTCTGCAATTCCTCCATCTCTCCTCTTTTCTTTTTTTTCAGGCCATTTGAAACAGCAGGCCTACTCCAGCACATCAGACGTGAGTGTAAATCTGACACATTACAATAAATGCATTTCTGTTTTACTCATGTCTATTTCCAGACGGAGATACCACAATAGAAAAACAACCAAGAGGCAGCTTGTGAATAGGTTTACAACGCTGCCTCTAAACTTTTAACGGCAGGTTGCAATGAAAATGTTCTTGCGTTGCACATTTCCATTGGATTTTGACCAGAGGATAACATTCTTGAGAAAAACCTCTTGAAATGAGAAGAAAGCAAAACTGAACCTCAGTCGACACATGATAAGCTTGGTGCAACTCTTTAAATATTGACATCCCAGAAAGAGAATCAAGGGTGATGTGCCATGATGGCGGGAATCAAACTGTTGATACCAGGTGGCAACTAATCCTTCATTGGACGAATGAATAGTGGGTTAGCGTTTCTCTGCAATATGAGCTTCAGGATTTGGGCCTCGGAGCGTGAGATCAACATAACTCAGTAATAGCTGATGATACAGCTTATTTCCAGACCTCTTTGCACTCTGGCATGAATAGACAGCAATTTGGGTGTCTGAAATGTCAACACTGTTTTTTCCCAATCGTGTCATAAATGGCTTTGTCTACGAGCGTGTCTTTGTCTGTGTATGTCGTTGTGTGTACACATATGATGACTGCCCACTGTGCATCTGCTTGACTGCTCCATTTGATTGCTCCCTCCAGTAGCACTCTGGGAAATGTTAATGGAGGGCAGTTAACGTCTGACACAGTTCACCTCCATCTGTACTCGACGCACCATCACCCTGATGGAAACATGGTTTGGAAAAAAAATCAAGCTGTAGAGAGATTTAATAAGGGGGGTTAGGAAAGGCAGAGGAAAAACACCCACTTCTGTATTGATGCATTCTGCTTAATTGCATTTCTGTTTGCCTTAACTTGTTTGTGTTAAGTGCCATGTGCACAAGACCCATATCTTTGTGACTGAAGAGTGCACTGGTATGTGGAGCATTTACAAGGCTGTGTGAAGATGGTGTGAAGCACACAAACAGTATTGCACTTTCGTCCAATGAGTCAGCAACGCTGTAGCTACGCACGTAGCCCACACAAGAATCCCACGCACGTAGTCCGCGCCTGCAGCCCACGCACGTAGCTCACGCATGTAGCCCACACCAATGTTAGCATTCATAGTTTTGCGCATGAATTCGGCTATAGTTGAAGTGATCACACACACACACACACTCACACACCGCTCACTCTTTTACCTCTCTGACCTGAGAATGGTGTGTACTGTTGTTTCCATCCACAGAAACATTGGGTCAAAGAAACACACACACACACACACATACACACACAATGATTTATGGCCTCCAATGCAGTCAATAAGAACCATGGCCAAGATGAAGGACTTGGGCAACAGCTTGCAGGACAAACGAATGGACACACAAACGTCCACATATGCACACCCACACACACACACACACACACACACACACACACACACACACACACAGAGAGAGTTGTCCATTAGCTAAGTGTAGAGGAGTGAGATGCGTTCCACGTTGGCTCTCTTTATTAACTTCCTCTTTAATAATGCTCTAGCCTCTACTGCATTGTATGAGATGGCCAGCGGGTAGGTGTGTACTTGTCATGAAACCACCAGTAAGTACTTGAAGCCTGAGGCCAACAGTGTACACACACATTTGTCGTACACTCACTGCTTTCAATGCTTTCATATACAATGATTTCAGTGAAGTAATAGAAAAACAAAGTGCCTATAGCCAAATTATGAATGGAAAATACAGTGCCAACAATATATCACTTGATAAAAAAACACACAAATAAATGACACAATGATACAATTACACACGGTGTCCATCTACCAACTCGGTCTAAACTGAAATATCTCAGCAAATACTGGAGAACCTAAAGTAAATCAATAGATATTCATAGTTCCCCGACAAAGATTGTATCCTAATTATTACTTTGAATATTCCACAATAAGTACATTTTAGTTTCCCCAAACCTTTGAATTTCATTAGATAATTGAACGACATTACTACCAGCCGCTGCTTTACACTGTGCTAGTGACACTGCACTACACTGATAGTAGCATTTGGCTCAAAGTGCTGCTGTGCTAAATATAACCTCACAGGTTGGCTAGTTTGGCTGTAGAGTCTTGGTTTTCATAACGAGCCTCAGAGTGACCCATCAACATTACTCTTATATTCACGTGAAAACATTTTATTCCCTTTTGCTTAATTTGATTGTTGAAAACCTGTGTATAAATGAATACGCCATTTGGACAAAAGAAATCAACAAAATGCATAAATAAAAGTTCATCTTTACCACAGACATACTAGATGACTAGAATCCTCTGAGTAAGGAGCATGGCATTTCCAACATACATTCTAATGGCCGACCATTCATAAAAGAGTGGGGCCAGCTGACCAATTAGCTAAGCTTTGTGGTAGGTGGACCAAGAGCTAAAATGACAAATATTTATTTTGATAATTACAGCCTGTAAACCTATTCTAGTAGACCCTCAATAACATTTATGGAAATGGCCACAATTTGGGTTCTTTAATAGTGGATTAAGACTTTTTTATGTCTGCTCCTTTCCTTTCACGTTCTCTTTCCCAAATTGCCCTTCTCTTTTCCCTCTATTTATTCTCCTGACTTGTATCCTTATCTCCTGCCTCCTCTCCTCACTAACCTTTGTTTGCCTAATAACCCCGCCAGTGTCTCCTACCTTGGAAATAAAATCAACTCTTTCTCAGAGCAACACAAGCTGTGCTTTCACATAAAACAACAGTCAATTAGGCTTGAGCCTCTTCCTGGGCCATAAAACAAGGAGAGCAATGAGAATACTGAAAAACAAGAAGACACTTTCACTCCACATCTGCTGTCGTTGGAGTTGCTTTACGACCTTGATGAGAACTTTTTAATATATAAATATTTTTTTAATTTTCATTGTAGTGTCTGCTTGTGCAAATGTCTTCCATATTATCTTATGGTCCCATATTTCACTGCCAAGTTAATTGCAAGTAGGTGTTGTTAAGACTTACAGAGAGGCTGATATTGGCCTCTAAACCCACTTACCAATGGGACTGGAGGGAACCCACAAAGGGTGTAACAAGATAAACCTCAGGATTTGTTGGATTATAACAAGATTTGTTTTTCTGAGGTCAGTTCCAGATTTCGCAAATGAAAAAAACAAAAGTATCGATCTTTAATGTAAAAAAAGTCCTAGTAATGGAACTCTATTAGAGCTATTAACACTGGTATGGAAAGCTTTAAGTTATATAAGCATATTCATATTGTGAAAATCCCTTTTTTATTTTAGGAAAAAGACCTAAATATAAATTAAAACAACACCAGGTTAGCGAGGCAGAGGATCTATATTCAGGAGTTTAGTTGTGATGGTAAAGTTTAGCATAAGATCCCGGGGAATGCATTATGCCAATGGGTGTCCTCACTTAGGTAGAAGTATGTGTGTGTGTGTGTGTGTGTGTGTGTGTTTGTGTGTGTATCAGATGGAGCAGCCTTGAGCTGCTCCTCATTGTTCCATCTTTGCTGTTGCCTATACTTGTCCAATCAGATGCGTATTTGGCGGCTTGTAAATTGTCTTATAGTGACTCCGGTTATACTGTTTGTAGTCAGAATAACAGTCACAATCAGATAAAGCATTATCAAATTGAAAGAAGTGTCTTTGGCACATCATGATGATCAGCATTTGTTAAAGAAAACAACATGGTCATGAAACATTTTCATCAAGAAGAGTTTGAGAAATTCATAGGTAGTTTAGCAGAATGGCATAAAATTAGAATTTGGTATTGATTCCACTAATTCAATCAAGTTACATATCTTTAATCAGTTCTAAGTCATGTTGAATGAAAACATTTCAGTAATAATTTCTTTTAATTTGCTGGGAAGTATAATTCGAAGTGGCATAACTATATAATTCCTGATTACTCATGTCCTGCTCTTTGCCTTTCTCATCTTGAGAAAGACATTATTTCTGCTTCCAGAGGAGCTCAGCCCCATGGGGAATTTTTTTATCCGACTGTAAAGCCCCCACATGCTGTAGGTTTTAGTGATGGAGAGTAAATATGTACAGTACATCATATGGAATTGCAGTGGAAATTATTGTAATTTCAGTCACTAGTTGGTACATTTCTCTTCAGTATGTTTGAGTAGAGCATACACTGATCTGATGCAGGAAACATAAAAACCACAGACTGTGACCGAACCCAAATAGTCAATGGAATGTGGAAACTCGGTCTGATTTGGTGTATCTCAGGAAGTGTGTCGGCCGCTGACTCTGCGTTTTATAGTGGCTGGGTTATCTGTGTAGGTTAATAAATGGAGTTAAGCTGACATGAATGGAGACGAGGTCCGGATTCAGCACACAGGCCTTATCTTCACTGGAGTATGAAGGCAGCTATTAAACAATGCCTACATCATACAACGTACAGGAAGGGACCTTTGGAGATTCAATAGTAAGATTGCACTTCCATTTATAGAGAGTCACAGAAACCCACTTACTCACACCTGTGTTTTCTGCTTTTCATTTTAATCCATGATATGTCAGTTTTTTTTGATATGTCAGCCCCTATGGAGCTGAGAAACACAAAATAAATGCTGGAGTAGCATGTTGAATGTGTATTGTTGATGGTTTTTTTTCACTCATTCGATCTATCCTGCGATATCAGGACAGATGGAGAGAGACTCAGACCACCTTCAAATGTGGCCTCGGGACACATTGAGGACGAATTCGGGTGCGTTCACACATTTACTTAGCGCTGACCACTAGTGATCTGATCACAAAGGTTGGATGTTAAAACCAGATCTGAACAGGTGTTTGGACTCAACAAACCCTCCAGCTTGAATCTATGCAGGCCATTCGTCCCCTAGTTTCTTTGTGGCAAAGTTGTGGAACTGTCAGGACGATGCCTAATTGTTTTCCAAACAGGAACGGAGCACTGATCTCCTTGAACAAAGTCCTTTGTTCTGTGGATCAACCCCAACCCCAAAAATGATGACAGTACAACAACCAATGGCAGCACTGAAAAGAAAGCATTGGCCAGTCAGATGAATCCCTGCTCATGAGAAAGATCAAAAGGAAAAGAAAAACAAAATCCTGATCATCTCTTTTATTACAGAGCTTGGGGTAAATCTCACTATTTTAAATCACATATTTATACAAATACTTGTTGAGCATTGACTTCACGATGACAGGATGTCAACATGGAGACACCAATGTATGCCTCAAATAAATGTATTTTTAATCCAAGCTTCAACATAAGGTAGTACATTTGACACGGACTGTTTCAGACTTACTTACTTTGGCTCCAGCATATAAACAATCCAAGAATGCGTCTGCACCAGTGACCTGTTGTAACAAGACACACTGTAAGTTTTAATACATAAAACGATAATTTGGACTATAAGGATAAATGCACATTTTCAGGAGGTGAGGATTCTCTGCGCAGATGCCCTCCATTCTGAGTTGATACAGCAGGTGTCATTTTCCAGAAAAAAATATTGCTTATAGCCAATAAGGTCAGACGAGGCCTGATAAGTGCAACAGTGAGTACCATCAAATAGGAGCCTCAAACAATCAGCTAAGCACACTCACAGCACTGTGGCGGAAGTGGTTTCTGATAATTGCTAGACGGTCCTCCCACTAATGTGATGAATAACCACAGTGTTTCTGGTAAAGGAAGGCTCTCGTATTTTTCGAAAGAGGGATCAGCGCCACTTCAAATGAAACTTAAGAGTGACTTTATGAGACATACATTAGGGAGGCAGACAGTGGAGAGGGATGGCGGAGAGGTAGAGAGATATATAGCGCGGGAGGGAGGATGTTCAGTGTGTGGCTCATTAACTCTAGATGTAATCAGTGGGAGGGAGTCAGACATTTTGCCATTGACTAATGAGGAGAATGGATAGTGTGGTGGTGTAGCCGTTCAGCATGTGGACTGACTGAACTCAGCTGTGCGAAGCTTTGGCGTTGCCAGAGGATGGTAACATGTCCATGTATTGATACTCTGGGTTGTAAAGAACACTATGATATGTGTGATTCCTGAATTAAGAACATTAATACATTTTCACAATTCCATATTTATTTCTATTTTTTGTGTGTGTGTGTAGGTGCGTTTGTATGGCTTTTTTGCAGCGCATCAGTGATGATCTAGTGAAATAAATTTCATTCCTGACTCTATTTCCATGTATCAAGAGTTTGTTGCCTTAACAAAACTCCGTTCATTACTATATGTTGGCTGCTCTGCCTCAGCTACTACACTTTTGTATATATTTTGCCACTGATGTTTATGTGGTTTGTGTCCCACTCAAGGAACTCAGATATCTTCCTCTCAGGGTTTTAAAGTATAACAGCAAATCCTGATATTTAAGAAGCAAATCAAGCATGATACAAATGTTGCATGAGAAACCTGCTGTGTTGTTCTATGGTTGTTACACGGGCTGAATCAGACATTCTCTGGAGTTTTAAGGAAGGAGCTGGCTGAAGAAACTTCGAAAAATGTTCGGTCATGGAATTAAATATTGTGATTACTTGGATAACTTGGTGTGCAAACAATAAATACTACATTATATTACATTGTGAATTATTAAGTCAAAATCCAGCAATAGATATCATCGCTTTTTCCTCTCCCTATTATTCAAAGCACAACATTCAGCAAAAAAAATAGTAGGAAAAATGGTTTATTCCTACTAGTAAATGTAGCAGCAACAGTAAATGTACAATGTATTGAATGTATCAGTGACAGGGCCACATTTATCTTAATGTAATGAGGATATGTTGTTGATTTACATATATGATTAGTTGTACTTAGATGAATAGTGAGCATATGGAGATCTGACCATGCAGTACAATGGTGACTCAACAGCAGGATCAAACATTTTCAGTGTTCTGTTTAGACTCTCATAGCACTTGGTTAAAGAATTAGTTCACCAAAAAAGGAAAATTCACTTTTTTTTATTTACGTCTGAAAAGAGACTCTAAATGTATTTTGTGGACTCAAACACTTCACCCAACCCTCTGTTGACACAGTGGTGAGTCGATAATGAGTGCATTTTTCCTTTTTGGGTGAATTATCCCTTTAAGGTCAAGGAAAGATTCTGGTCTTGTTTAATACAGAAAAACAATTCAGTGACACCAGACACAACATGATTATTTACATTCAAACAAAACAAATATCTTGTCCTAACTTAAACTAAAGTATGTTTATTGCAAACTCAAGCCTGTTGCGTGACAGTCATGTGTTTGATCTGTTGTGTGACAGTCATGTGTTTGCATCCACCTCCTGTTGGATGCATTTTGTCTAGATGTATTCCAGCCAGGGAGAACATTTCCTACAAAACCCTGTCTGCTGTTGCAGCTTTGTCGCATATAAAAGTAGTTCTAAGAAACCAGGGTTGTGTAAAACACAACAGCTGCAGGAAGGGAATTTACCCCGAAAAGTACTGCACTGAAATCTCCAATCTCCAAATACAAACATGGGCGTATGCACTGTAATGCAAGTGCCACATGCAATCCCACCATAGAAAACAGCCATATGGGACACATTATGAGCCAACCATGTGGTGTAGTCAAACTGACAGGACACCATGATTTAGCCCCGCTGGAAGTGGATGGATGCAAACTTACCGACAAAGTCATCTCTTTCAGGTCTCTGAGAGCTAAACGCCTCGAGGGACACAGTATCGCATGTTGGCCAGTCAAGTGCCTCTCAATTACTGCTTTTAATTTCCCTTCCACTGTCGGTCTATATCCATTAGCTGTGACATTTAGCAGAGATGGGAACTTTAGGGCAGATTTTCTACCTGTCACCATAGACGCTGCAGATGTTTAGATGAAACATTTTAACGAGGACGTTGTCTAAAGCTCATGGCCCATTCAAGGTGTGTCCAAATCTGATGTTACTAGTTTAATTTTTTTTAAGTGGGTTTACCCGCATTTTAAAAAGCCCTTCTTTACCATTAATTTTGGTCTGAAGAGGACTCTAACCTAAATTTTATACAATAACAAAATATACCTTCTACAAACCTCAAATTGGGTTTAAATAAGGGATTAAGTTTCAGGTCCCGAGTGGGTTAACCATGGGTTACAAAGGCAAACCCTGAAACATCATTTTTGGACAGAGGGTTTTGAAAGTAGAAATTACATGGACATTTTATTTAGTTATTTTCTTCAACACTACAGTACAAAGCATTCAAAAGGACAACAAGGTCACAATATAATCAATATGCGGAGCTAAATATCCCTTGTATTCCCTATATAGGATGAGATAGGATGGAAGGTGATGAAATAAGAAGTAGGGAGGATAACAAAAACAGAACAGTAAAACATTTTTTCATCATTATTATTTGTCATTATTATGTTGTAGCATTTCTGAAATAGGGCAGTCATGAATTTGAAAATGAGGTTATCTTCAGAAAAAGATTACTGAAGTGGCTCATGGGATCAATAAAATCATAAATAAATGAGAAAAATATGATTTCTCCCAGCGGCGCCCGATGGGTTGCTGGGACACTGGGTTTGGCTGTGTGTCACTGTGGATACACACACACACACACACACACACACACACACACACACACACACACACACACACACACACGCACACTTGAACATAAGGATGCTTGTGGAAATACTGCATTCCTCAGACCCTTAGCCTTACTTTAACCACCACAACTACCTGCCCTAACCCCTTAACTAAACTTAATTCTAGCTTAGACCTTAAAACCAAGTTGTACCCCCTAAAATGTCCTTTCACAATGTCACTTCATGGGGTCTAATGGTCAAACTGGTCCTTACAAAGATAGACATGCTCACGCCCGCAGAAGTTAATTTGCTCCCATATACACAAACAACTAGTTTAGGTTAATCGGGCAGTAAGAGGCTGCAGTGTTTTCACAGAGGACATGTATATCACAAAGGTCTGCTACACCCTCCACTCTCTCTCCACTCTCCTGATATGCCCTTGTGCTGATTTGGCAACATTGACCAAATCCTTCCTGTTGGGAGTCTTCCAGAGCAAACATGTACGTGGGTCCCTTCTGACATTGCAATTTTCAACTACAACAAAGGATTATGATTTAAAGGCACTTCCTAAGCGTGTCCACTTGGAGTGTGCTTATATCCGTATGTGTGTGTTTGAGTGGGGGTTCATTTTGTTCCACTGGTGGTTCAGTGGCAGTGGTCCGCTAATTTTTAATCTCTGTCAGTTTTGCTGCGCAGGCATCGTAGTCCATTTAGTTCTGTGCCATGTCACACACATGCACGCAACACACGCACACACACACCATATCTCTTCCACTCAGCACTGTACCATTTGGTGAGGGGGTCCCAGAGTGTAGACACAGGGCAGCCAACTGTGTCCTCCGTGTTTGGGCGTCACAGTCACTGAGTTTGTGTACAACTACCGCTCACAAACTCCTGATAGGCCAAACTGACAGGTGACAGGGCATCCACAGACAGCTGCCACTGCTTATCTGCCTGCAGAGAGAAGTTAAATGGCAGTTAATGACTTTTAACCGGAAAGAAAACACCATGCATAGCCTATGCTGGCAGGCATGGAGAACACGATGGACACTCAATGGAACCTGCTTTAGAATATGTGATGGATATGTGAAGCAGTTCATTTTTTTTTACCTTTTCTTAGATGACACATAGGTTGTGGTGATGTGAAACAGCAGAAATTAAATTAAATTGTAATTGAAGGAATAGAGAAAGATGTAAAAAACAAAAATACAAACAAGGGAATCAATACTCTTATACCCAAAAATAAGGCCAAATGGAAAAGGCCAAACAACTGACTCTTCCATTGAGAAAAAAAAAAAGATAATTTGCAGCATTTTTCTCTGTATTAGACTTATCTAAAATTTTTGACGATTGGGTGGACATCTACCTTCCTTGTTGTGGAAGTAATTATTGGTGTGTGTTTGTGTTTTATGGACTTATGATCGATCAAAACAAAGAAACATACAGGCAGTAGCATGTCTATTTTTTCTATCAGATTCAGCACCATGGAAATAAACATGGCATATAAGTAAATGTTCATTTTGGCTGTCTAACATCACTCAGTAGAGTCGTGTTATGTTGATCTCAATCATCAAATCATGAAAAAGGCCGTTAGATATATGATCTTTGGTGGAGTTTTGAGTGTTTTTAGTTACCTTTATGATTGTTGTTGTGTGAAATGGAGACAGTAGAGTGTGCACTTTAGTTTTCCCCTGAATTATCAACTAGTGCCACAAGCAGGGGGACAACAGAGAAATTATTAAATTTGGTAGACATTGATGATTCAAACAACAAACTGTGTTTTCCGATGTCAAAACAGCTGCTGTGACAAAGATGTATTGTCATAACTTTGCAGGCGCCCTAAAATCTGTACCGTACACTGGATGTTAAGATGGACGACGTGTGGCTGACTGCAGAAACTCTGCTTCTTCCATGTTAGCAAATGCAACATGGGAAAACCAGGACGTTCACATCAAACACTCTTTTGGATTGGATGATCATGCGTACCAGTAGGATCAGGATCACCAGTGCAGGATAGCAGGATAGCAGGATTGCCAGTATCAGTGGGAGGAAGTAGAGACGTGTCATCTATAAAATCATCCGTCTCAGTGTTGCCATCAAGTCAAAGTTTCCCTTCATTCCTTTTTCTTTTTCAATAAATACCTGCAATACAAATTACATTCTCACCAGCCGATTCTGTACTTTGCATTTAGTGAACAAGCATCAGCATGGCGATGTTAACATGAAGCTCACAACACTGCTTAGCACATGTGCAACCTCACTTTGTGGGGCTAACATGCCTGTTGGAAATGTGATGGCCAACATAAACAAACCTCAGTAGTACTGGGGGGCTGCATTGGCAGACGTCTTCAGTCTTAGACAAGTGAAACCAAAACTAGCCATATGGTTAACTACCACTAGGGATGAGTAAAGGGAAGAACGTTTTTTGGGATTCAGGTAAACTTAACAGTCTCATCTGATTCACATTTGTATCCACCGATTATCAATTTACTTATCAATCTGAGAACTAATTTATCTTTATAACATCTTGCCTATTGCTTTGATTGTATACTGCCTTGATTTGAGGTGATTCATCATTAAAGATTTAATGTTATGTACAACGGGCAACAGATAGAGCAGCAGAGTTGCCAATTCACTGTTAATTGTTTGTGTTAAACGCTGCACGACTGCAAATTACAAGAAAACAATCCTATTAAGCTCGGGCCAAATGAAAAACAATTTGTTTGAATTTTCACCTTTAAAATGCTGATAAGGACTCTGAAATGATTAATGCTTGCAATTTAGCAGCTGTGCCGAGTAGAGCGGCTCGCTGCCCTACACAGAATGAGAACTGAGGGAGTGAAAGTAAAAAAAATTAAATAATAAAAATAAGATTAAATGAAATGGTTCTCGATTGGAATGGTCCAATGACAAGAGGGAAATGTGCGTCCAAGAGCTGAAAGCAATTAAAAGAATCAGAAGACGTCCCTGTTCCCTCTTGAACTCTGATTAAATGTTCTGATTGCTAGAGAAATCACTCTCTAAGGGGCAGATCTATAGCTGCCTGTACTGTAAAGTGGCCTATTGGTAAATCCATTATCCTCAGAGACGGAGGTATTTTTTTTAGGGAAACGCTCTTGAGGACATTGTTAAAGATCAAAGGGTAGTATTTCACAGATGTTACAAGCTGCTAAATGGCTACCATTGCTGTGTTGATCTGTGGCAGCTCCAGGCTGACAGGTTACAGGTTTCTATTACACTTGCCAACAGTGTCCCTAGATAGCCGTGACGCAAAGGACATCCTACATAGCAATGTATCTACCTGTCAAACAGTAGTGTTTCAGGCAATCGCAGCTGCAGTAGCTGGACTCCCATGAGCCTTCCACCCGAATGATTCCTTGAGCTAACAATGGATACAGGCTGATAACATTTTCATTACCCAGCAAAATTTAAGAGATGGACAATGCTGTGGTTAGATCTGATGGAGAGAGAGAGCGGGGTGTCGTAACAGCCTGAGGAGAAACGTACATAGGAACCATCGGGGCCCAATTAAATATCATTTATACTCTTTCAGAGAGCCAGAAGGCTTTGAACCGCCCTTGCAATCCAAATTGGTTTCACTCTGTTTAGCTACAGTCCACTATGATGACCAATGCACTATGGTGCAACACTTGCTTTCATATGTTTTAAAATTCAGTGAGAGCAATAGGAAAGACCTTGGTGCATGAAATGGCTTCTCTTACCTAACAAAATTAAGAATGAAACAGGACAGTTTTCTTTTTGGCATTCATCTTGCTCACTGTTGTCAGGGATGCTGGAGGTTAGTGTCCGTTTAACATCATTAGAGCGCTAAGACAAATTCAAACTTAAATTCTTCTATTGAGCGAACTTGCAACAGAGAGCGCCTGCGAGGGAAAAAAAGCACAGAGCTGTTTTAAAATAAATCCTGGATAATAACAATTTAGTCTTCTGTCAAAAATATCACATTTAATTGGTCTTCCGGCAAGACCCCAAATAATAAATGAATACAAGTTAAATCAAGGATTCTACCATCAGAGAGCTACGCTAGGATAGGCTATTCAATCAATTCTGGAATTCCCAAGGTTTCAGTTAAATGCCAAAATAATAAAAAAGTGTTAGATGTAAGACATAATCAAAATTGTCTTTGATTTTGTTAAAGCGAGACAGAAAAGAGAGTCTTTAGGCTTTGTGCAGAGATCACAAATGAAGAAAGAACAAACACAAACGTGACAAAAAAACATCTTTACCATTTTTATTGCAGACATCAAACAAGACAAGACAAGATACATATTCATTATAGTTTTGTAATGTATCAATCTAATAATATAAGGTTCATTGACTTGTTGTGATTTAAAGCTACATGAAGATTTAATTGAATTGCGTTTGGTCACATCAGTAGGGATATTATATAAAATATATATAAAAATAGAGGATTTGTAAGAAAAGCCAGAGTTGCACACTTTAACATTACAGTCAAATCAAATGTAGTATGAATGAAGCATGTGCGAATGCGCACCAGAAATATGGAGATATGGAAAGTCTGTCCAAACCTTCATGGCTTATGTTCCCTCAAGTGTGAATATATTTCTTTGAATTTGTATTCCGTTTTCTTCTCCAAAGAAAAAAGCTTTGAGGCCCGAGCCTACATTGAGCCTCCACGTTATCAATATGTTGCTTTTATCATAATCAATCAAATTATTTGACTGCAACTCAGTGCATGTATAAAATATACATGTGCCAACCACCTATACCGCATGTCTCATTTCTCCTCTCACACTGACATTTCTGTTTGGTCGGCTGTGTAGACTGGAGCTTGACCTTTTTGGCAGGACCACCACTGCTGATGGAATGGCTTCGGCTGTCATGGCTCCTATTAACCCGTAGTTCCTGGTTTCACAGGGCCATGGCTCTGTTATGTCAAGATAAAGTAAAAGATCGTTGGAAGCCTTGCACAGGCCCTGCTCTACTCTCTAATCAAACAAGCATTCAGGGTTCTAACAGTGAACTCAAACATGCATTCAGGAGATTAGACGAGAGAGAAAGAAGAACGAAGCGAGGTTACAATAGAAGACGTGAATGAGGGCCGTTAGGGAGAAGAGTGAAAGCATCTTGGCCACAATGTTAATATGCTCAGTGGAGCGTTTCTGAAACGAAGAGATGGAGGTATAAGTCGGTGACATTTTCATTAATTTGTTGTCAGGTAGATCCTCTTCCTGCGGCTGAGCTTGACATGTAAGGTTGTTTTTCTCACATTTCAGATGAATTGCTCAACATTGAACAGCGATGCTTGACGAGAGGAAGAAACAGACTCGGTGTGGGCTCGGAACTGGCGTGAAATAGATGCTAAAACCGTGCATTAGCATGTAATCTTATTATAGTAAAGGACTTGAAACGACTGCTCCCTTAGAGTCATTTTATGTGTAATGAAAATAATCTGGCCTGCATGTGTAAAAAATGTTGTACGTTTAATATTGGAAGCCACACTGTCTTCAAATTCTAACTTAGTTCCCCTTCTCTCCATATCACATTGATCCACTTTGAATTACTTCTGCAAGTTAAATCAAGTGAGAGACTTGTTTGATCTAAGGAAAATGTCAGTGGTTTTGATTTCTTAATCCATCCAGGAACTCAAAGTACTGGACACCTCTGTTCCATAAAACGGTCCAGTACTGTGCACTGTGGAGAGTTATGCGTGTGCATCGCGTGTAACTTGTTCCAAACACTGCAGGAGTTCTCAAGGTGGATGAGGATGACACCTTTTGAAAAGCTTTGCTGATAACTTTGTGATCCTGTTCAAACCTGGTATTAACATCCTTTCTGCGTGAGCTGATCACAAGTGGTCCGCTATAGGTGCATGTGTGAACACACTCCAATGCGTCCTGGATGCATCACATGATCTGACCACCCACATTTGAAGACTTGATTGAATGCAAATGCTTCCTGGGCCACATGTGAAAGACCACCTACTCAGTTGACGTCCTCTGACCTGCTATTGTTTTAGGATGAATCAAACATATTTTTTTATTTCTCAGTGAGCATTCGTTGATTTGTTTGATGCCACCTCCACAGTATCAACACTGATCACCACATAATTACACACTACTTTCTTCACAGAATAGCTGCAGGAGCAGCGTTGCCAGATGTATGATCATTATCGTATTTGTACGACAATTTTGCCCATGGTACGATGTACGATCGATAATGACAACATTTCCGTGATGTACGATAAATTTTTCTTTTTTGATACTTAGTATTATCAGTTGTAATCTGGATATTAAAATATGGATCAGTCTGTGTTTATAAACATCTTTCCAGCCAATCATGCTTGAGATGATGAATGTGACGGGACTCTCGAGCACGACGACTCACTGCTCACTCCTTTCTCTCTATCGCTCTCTTTCTCGCTCGCTCCCACCGACACACTCACACTGACACAAACATGGTGACATCAGACACATCTGTAAATTCAGATCTTTTACAAATCTAGCGACATAAATAACGCAGAATGTTTATTTGCATATAGAGCAAGGGGTGAGAGGAGACACATTCAGGACAGATTTTAGGTGTGAACACACATACTTGTGATCACATCTCTCAGGACGGATGTTCATACCAGACCTGCTGGACCCTAAAGGGACAGTGATGGAGATCCTACATCTAATCAAATATCAGTGTCTGACATCAGCATTGTCATGTGTTTTGATTGTTTACATTAATGTTACCTGGTACAACAAGGAGTTCACATTAAAATAAGAACTGATGATGACATTTATTAATATTAAGGAATGCAATTTCAATAATGCTGGATAGTGACATAAGGAATTTATAGACTCTTAAATAGAGTTAATTTCTACTCAAAGTGGATTGAGACATTCATTTAAGCTTAAATCCAACCCAAAGGTTATTTTGATTAAATAACATTTTCTAATACTCACATAATCAGGACGTGTTCATTTACGTATTTGGCATTAATCTGTTGATACTGAATGAATCAGTTGACAGACATGTTGTTCCCCTAAATAAATCCGATTTTTTTAAGGATAGTATCCACTTGTCCGGTATTGTTTATTGTCTAATCAGGAAAATAAATCTAGAAAAGTCTATAGTCACTTAAGACTTAACATGTTTCATTAAATATGGAAACCTTTATCTGACCTTAACAGGGGTGCTTTTGTGACTTCACAGAGACATGGTAATAAATAACAAATAAGACATTAAAATTACATTTAAAAGACAATACAAAATAAATTTAAATTTGATATACTTATAGGCAAAACATATTTTAAATGATTGAATATAAAAACAATACAAAGTCATACGAACTGCATTCAAAAGACAATAAAAAACAGAGTAAAAACAACAAAATAAGTAGCCTGATTTAACTGACAGGTTTAGCAGACCTCACTTATTCCGGAAGCCTGCTCTCAAGGTGAGGAGCAAAAATGTGCTCAGTTTTGACTCTGTGAACACTGAGTAAATCTGTCCAAGATGACCTGAGGGGTCTGAATGTTTTGTAGAATACAAATACATCAGAGATGTATGGGCCTGAGACCATTTAGTGCTTTAAAGACAAGTAATAGGATTTTAAAGCCTATTCTTTGACACACAGGAAGCCAGTGCAGTGATTTAAGGACTGCTGTGTAATGTGTTCCACTTTCTTAGTGTTACTGAGGAATGTGGATGAGTTGCAGCTGTCTGGTTGATTTTTTTACTGAGTGCCTGTGACCTGTGAGGAACCATTACAATAGTCTAACCGACTGATAATACAAACATGAACAAGTTTTTCTAAACCTTGTATATTTTTAAGCTTTGAGTAGAATTATTTTGATTTTTGAAGTGTGAGTTGTCTTAAAATGGACAATGAAGTCCCCCAACGTTTCTGGCTGGATTTTCTGGCCTGTGTTAAGGTAAGCGATACATTTTTGTCTTTGTTCTGTAATACAATAAACAGTAAGTCAGTTGTACGTGTGCCCATTTCGTGACTTAGCTTTCTATTAAAATAGACCAAAATAATGCTCTTAGCATAATCCACCCAGCTATAGCAAGTTGAAAACTACAGTCTATATGGTTACTTCAATCTGCCACTATGCTGTTAATACCAGGCAATATTTTTTTATGGCATCACGTGCTTTGAATTCTAGCTTAAATTAGTGGAAAGCAGAATATTGACAATAATTGACAAGTTTCCAGCCCACAGCTCACACCATCTCAGAAAGAAAAAAGTCAAACTTGATCACTGGCTTTAATTGCAAACTTAATTTGGTTCGAGGGCTGTTAAGTGTTTTCCTCTGTCTATTTCTCTGCTCACTAATTGGCTAGATTCACCTCCACTCATTAGCATGCTTGTACACCTTAGCACAACATAATTGAAGCACCCAAATTAGTATTTTCCTGAATATGTACATCACAGGAGTTTCAAATGGTTTTGTAATAGCAAATCAAGCAAGGTTGTTGTGAAATCCGGTCATTTCGGGATAGAAAAAGATTCATTGACCCTGACCTGATACAGTCTTAATATTAGCAGCATATTATCTAGGGGGACAACAAAATAATTTCCTTTAAAATTGTAATTCTTCTTTTATCAAATGGGGAGATATGTGTTTTGTTCCAGTCCTACTATTCTTCTTATTCATCCTCGTATTTTCCCTGGACACAAAAATCTGATTTAACTTTCTATTGTGTTTGTCCTCTGTGCTATTTCCCGTCTTTTGTTACAATATTATAGCTCATTATTTAGCCAAGGCGTTAAATGTAAAGGGAGGATGAGGACCTTGGTGAAATCATGTTTCTTCCTTCCTCTCAATGGTCTGTGATGAGTGTGTTCCTTCCTTTACCTCAACCGACACCTCCACCCTTTATATGTCCCCCACTAAAAAACATTCATCTTTATCTTCCATGGTTCCTTCATTTACATTTCTTTCTATCCCTCATCTCTGCAACTGCCATCAGCACCATAACGTCATATTTTTTCCAACACCCCTTCTCCTGTTGGGGATATGCACGAGTCAATGTTCGCATGGTTGACTGTTCTCAAAGTGAACATTCAGGTATTTCTGTGGTGCCTTAGTGGCAGACACTAAAGCACCACTCGCTGTGCAAATGGTTAGCAGAAACGCAGATCTAAATTACCTTTTGATTTTGTTGTGTTGAATTCTTGGTTACTTACACTCAACCAGACTGTGCTGGGCCTTTTGAGATGTTACCGAATCGCTTTGATAAAGATGTAGCTGTTTCTGAAAGACAGTGGCAGAGCAGCGGTGTGTAACACATCAGACCTTATTACCATGTGAGTGATCTCACTGCAATGACTTCTATTACATAATTTGTTTTAACTGCATCAGAATAGTTTCCTCACACCAAGTGTTTTATTGTAATGGTTGCTTTACCCATATCCCAACTTGTTGTTCCTTCGACTTGGAGATCATCACAAAGCTCTGCTATTCTTCCTTTTAAAATTGCAGAATCAATTCAGGATAGGAACTTGTGGCAAGGACTGGTATGTTTCTTCTTTTTTTTTGTAAACACAAACGTTGTAAACCAATTTGCTGTATTTATCTGCACTTTCCCCCCAATTTTCCTGCTTCTAATGCACTCGCTCAACCAACTGAGCCTTTTTTTGTCTTTCACTCACTCTCTCCTATTTTCTATCTTTCACACTAGTCGTCCGAGTGCACGTAATGTGTTGATGCATGTCTGTGACACTCGGATCATACTGTAGCTTTGTTCTTAAAGTGGATGAGGTTGTTTTGTCTTTTTTACTCATTTTATTTCATATTTTGCCACTGTGAGCCATTCTCCCCAGTACTCCCAATTTCTTATCTGGGCCTGGAGTCCTATACCTTACTGATACTGCAGCTGCGATCCACCTCTGTATTTGAGAAACATTGTCATTGAGTGTAATCCATGGTTTTGCAAAGTCTTATCCAATATTCTTTCCTCAGAAAAGAGTTTGTAAAACAACAGAAGAAATGGCACAGGGTTGTTCATATGTTTCCAGAATTTCTGTGGTAGCTCATCAGGTTTTAATGATCGGATCATCACTGTCCATCTATCCAGTTTGGCTGCTTGTCTGGCAGACACCCTTCTCTTTAGCCATGTCAGCTCCAGCCAGACTGAGTATATAATCCACCCAGCATGTTCTGGCTCTTCCAGTGGAACAGAGTACAGTGTACAGTGTTCAGAAGAGTACTTGAACAGAATACCTCTGAAGGTTCCAGTAGGCAACCAAATTGGCCGAACCAATCCAATTGGCTCCTTTTTGAATGAAGGGGCAGCAGAACTACTGCAAGCATCATCCATGTCTGAGCAGTGTCTGTTATCCTCTGTCTATACAACACAGTCCTCTAAATACATCAAGTATTTGATGTATTTCAAGTGTACCACAACAGTTCCAGGCAGACAACAATTATATTCTGGTATTTTACTCCTGAAATATTAGGCTGTAGGCTACATACAGTATAGTGTATGTCAAACCACTGCTTAAAGTACGCTAAACTTTGTACTCAAATGAGTATGTAACATTTGAATGTTCATATCTGTTTGTTTTGTAACATATGAAAGACAAGGAGATATAAGAAGGGACAAAGGGTTTGTCTATGTCAGACTAGAGCAAACTTACGGCTACACCCTGTAAACTTGAATTGTATTGAACTTACAAAAATACCAAATTTACCTATTGTGTTCTCAGAATTCCCCTGAGTATAGACGCAGCAATGCTACCAAAGAGACTCTTTAATCACATTAATCTGTTCTCTTAGAAATGTACTATCAATGATCATATACATGGGTTGGAATGTAGCTCCAGGACTTCCCCGACATGCTTGGCTCCCTCAGGCAGGTAAAGTGCCTACATTATAGCTTATACTCTACCACAATCATTTACATGTAAGTCTCCTGCGCCATCTTACCCTTATGAATAAGAGAGGGCCCAAGATGCTTGATATTCTCAGAGGGCAGCAACATTCTCTGAACTTGAAAGGAACAAACTTCAAATCTTCACAACGGTACCAAGGTTTCACCTAATGTTGCCTTGAATTCTTCTTACCAATAAACCAGCTCAATATTTATTATTTAGCTGCTTCTGCGCTCCCTCCTTTACTATGCTGTTCCTTTTCTATCAGTATTCGTTTGCTAATTCTATACCACATCAGCTTTCAAACCATTCGCACATCCATTCCCCTTTAGACGGTCAATTCTCTAGTGTCCATCCTTCATGTGCTTCATTCATTTTCCATTCCTCCTCATAAGACTCCCTTGTTCCCAGTAATCCCATCTCAGCTCCGCCATATTCAAGTCTCTCTTTTTTCGACCCTTCCTTCATCATTTTCCCTTTTTTTTGTCATTCAGTCTCTTCTTCTCTTGAAGTCTTCTCATCTTCGACTTGCAGCACACTACAATTTCTTCCTCCGCTTCCCATGCTATTCTTCGCAACCTTTTCTTCCTATTCTCGTATCCCTCCCTCCTTTCCTCTTTTTACCAGCAGGGGATGAAGCGTTGTCCTGTGGCAGAGAGGATGATTCATGATTGACTGGCAAGGGAGAAGGAGACATATTAATCAAGAGGCGGCCGTAGAGCTCTGCCATAATGCAAATGGAGTGTTAATTGAGTGCTGGATGGGTTTGAATAATGGCTTGGGCTTTTCACTTCAATCAATGCACATCACAACAATAGGCTGACAGCGTGCTTTCACAATGTAGGATAAAACCCATAATGCTGTAACGTTTTATTCCATTTTCTTTGTTTCACAATAGCACCGGAGGTTGGCTGTTTATGCCTGCATATTAGGACGAAGACAATAATTGAGAGAAATCCCAGGTTATAGAATAGATTTGGGATTATTCTCTGCATCTGTTTTGACAGGCAAGTGTGAAATGAGACCCGAAGATGAATGCAGTCGAATAGAATGGCGTGACGACACAGTCACTGCATGAAAAGAAGCGTTTGTGTCAATCTGTGTCGCAGAGAAGTGTTGGCACATCCTTCGGTTAACGACTTTCACACGTATCTGCAGGAAGCAAAGGAAACGCTCAGGGTTCCTGCAGTTGTCAAGCCTGTGAGCTGTTGAGATTTGACCCCCCCTGCTCCAACTCCTAGAGGACGCTTTCACATGCAAATGACAATGCTCTGAGCTTCACAAATGCAAATCAGTTTCCCTGAGAGCAGATAACACCAATGTGTAAGAGGCACCAACAAACTATCTGGCTGAGTAAACCAGGCTTAAAATAAATATTAAACCTGAAATTTTAAATTGTTCTTAAGTAAGTAAGTGTGCTATAATGAATTATATTGTATACCACAAACAAAGGTCAATGCAGTCAAAAGAAATGAAACAATGCACTTTATTTCAAATTTTTATTGTCATCCAATCCTAAATCTCAACAACTGTACAGAGTGGCATGATTACAGTCACTTTTTCAATTGTGCTGGTTAAATGCACAGAGGAAGTGTAAACCACACCTCTACCAGCAAATAAATGATGCTGGGTATGATCATCTGTGTCCTGTAAGCTCCGAACTTCTACTGGCTTTCCATAAAAATATCTGTCCTCCCAAAATACTGGCATCAAATTCACATGTCAATGGCAAACTAAGCTGTTCCATGAATTATAAATGGTACCTTTTCACCACTACTTTCAAAATTGCTATGAAACATTCATTGATTTAATGATTTAATAATAAAAATAGTAATATTTAATCCCCCATGGACTGCACAGTGACAAAACACAGCAGCCGGCTGTTTGGATACAACATACATCTCCACTCAGTTTGATTATTATTTTAAATATAAAGGAGACACAATATAGAGCTTAAATTCCTTCATAATTTGAACTTCAATTGTCTAATTGTTGTTATTAAACTTTCTCAGTATTCCATTAAAACAGTCAACACTTTTATCCAAAGCGACTTACGATAAGTGCATTCAACTATAAGGTTACGAACACAGAACAGCGTGAATCATGTGTGTAAATGTACTAAACACCACAAAAAATAAACCTGGCCTCAGTCAAATACTTATCCCATATGAATTAACCGCTGCTCACGTCACCCGCTCGCGTCATCAGCTGATGGACTCGTCCAATCAGAGCCTCGTAAACGCCGTGCAGCAGCGTCGAGTGTCCCGCAGACAGGAAGCGGGTCGTGTTTAGCTTGTCCCGTACGAGTGACTCTGTCTTCGGGGTAAATAACTTGCTGAAGTCGACACGACGCTTTTCCCTGGAGGAGAAGATGAGTGCGTGTGGAGGCAGAGCCGCGGGCCCGGTGTGGACGAGTCGAGGCGGAGAAGACGGGCGCACAGTCCCTGAGTTACGGTGAGCTAGAGCCGCCATGCTAACCACTAAGCTAACCCTACATCTGAAAGCATGTCCGCCACTCTTTGGGATAGCGAGAAAGTTGCTTAAATACGAATACAGCATCGAGTGCTGGAGCAGATCTAGTGCATGTGTAAATATGTATGAATTACTTAGATGTAACAGTTTGTTCTCGTTAAGTTTTTTCATCAACGTGACTTTTTTCTGTATGTTTTCACAGCCTCAGCCCCCCCCCCCCCCCCCCCCCACACACACACACACACAAACAAAGAGGCGTTAGGCTGAGACGCTGAAAGTCCGGATTTAAAGTGCAGAAAATGAAGCCATTGAATGTAAGTAACTGTTTATGAATTGTTTTGGTGTTTTTTTGCTGTGGATCTTCCAACGTGATGCAGCGCGGCTATTTCCGTTTATTAATAATAAAGTCATGTTACATGTGTTGTTTTCCAGCTGCCTGTCCATGACGTACAAAGACACACTATGAGCCAGTATGATCCGACCAGACCTTACATCAGCATTGAGGAGTTGTCGGAGAAGAAAGAGGGTAAGGTTATATTCATTAAATAATTTTCCAGTTACATGTAAAGGTGTATGTTGTAATTGAACTGTGCTAATTTTACTGAATGTGTTTACAGCTGATTGAAGCGGGACAGATGACATGGATCCATCCTTCCACAGCCAGGAGTGCACCGACCTGTGTCCCACACTTCATATAAGACTGGAAGCTACACTGATCTCACAGCTACACACCACAGACGTCTACACACTGGAGAAGAGTCCCACAAAGAAGTCATGACCCAGAGGCTGCAGAGAAACATTTCAAGCCTCATCTGAGTTTTTGTACAATATTTTTGCTGTATGTAAATAAAGCTTTCACTCCACATATACCTTGTTCACATTTGTTCCCTGTACAATATGTTCACCTATAGCATCAAGCATCACATGAATGTTTAGTTTTAATTAACTGCAGTGCTTTTGGTAAAGGCTTACTTATAAATAATAATAAATATTAATGTATACATTTTTATTATAAATATTGTGTGGGAGGGGCTTACCCCACGTGCGGAATGCTGTGACCCCACGTGTGCACTGCAATGACCCATAAGGTGACCAATAGCAACACTTCTACCAACCAATCACGAGTGACATTAGTTTCAAGGGTCTGTGGTTTCCTCCAATGGTGAGTAGAGAGAGGTTCTAGCCAGCGGCTGGACTCCGATTCATATGCTAATTAGATCACACGTCGCGATCGGTCCGCGAGGCTCAGCGAGCCCCCCCGCGGCTCTCTCCTTTGTTCTCCAAATCCCCCTTAAGGTCCGCAAACGCCGATAGACCCACCTTGTCTTCACTGGCGAACGCCGAGGTAACATCATGGAAACAGTTGGTTACAGCAGGGGATTAGGCCTGTCCGTAGAGGTTCACTGTGACAATAATACTGCTTTTCGTCTAGTGAGTGTTTGTTCAGCTTGAGTCTAAATAAAGAGAAATGAGATGCCACAAGTTTAGCATCTGAGAAAACCCTGGCAGACTTCTGGTTGCATGGGCTTCCATTGGTCATGAAACTGAGGATTTTTGTGTTGCAGCCCCACAAATATTTTAATGTCAATGGGTGCATTATAAAAGGTGTATTTAATAATGATGGATTGTATTATAATTACCCAACTCTGAAGGCCCCAGCTAGCTCTAATGGTGGTTTCCAGCCACAACAGGCTGCTGTTTTAATGGTAAAGCACTGATGAATTCACTATGCTATACCTGTCCAGCAACAAATGCAGGAAACAATAATAAGATATTAAATTATCAACATAGTAAAACACAGCTACAGATGTGTTTTTTTCCTCAGGATCTGGTGGAGACTTAGACTTAAATCATTATTAGCTGATAATACATTTTTTCTGTGTGTTACTGCTCCCAAATGCCCATTGAAATCTTTTAATGTAGATTAAGCTCATATTCAGTCGCCGTTGACAGCCTACACATAACATATGAAGGACAGAACATATGATAAAGAAGATGAATCATTTCAAGGCATCAAATGTCTCACATGACCTAAAGCATAAAGTTACCTGAAGTGCGTTTTGATGCTGCCATTATTCTTAACACTAGAATTTCTATACTACAGCACTCTAATTCTTGCTGTCCCAGAGTTGCTACAGAATCAACTGAAACCCATTAAAGATAGAGTCAACTGCAACATCTCCCCTTTGCTTTTCAAAATCACACTTGCAATATTTTTGACGGATTCTATTTCATGCTCCCCAGCTGCCGATGGATGAACTATAAGCTACTGAATTATGCTGAATAAGCTACTGGCTTTTGAGTTTGACAGTGATGATGAAGTGGGCATGATCCCAGTCCCCAAACACACACACACACAGACATGAATGAATGAATACATGTAAACATCCTATTCAATCCAGCACAACATCTGGTGTGTCTTAACTCCCCATCCCCACTCCCCTCTCCACCCCATCCCCCACAGGAGACTAATAGACTCATTAGTTGTCTATCCAATAGAAAACAGAATGCAGGAACTAACTGGGCACTGGTAATGCTATCCAGCCCTAGCCTTAATTACAAAGCATCAGGCTGCTAAATGAGCTCTGCTGAGGGACCCCGTGGGGAAAACAGTTCAGCAAACATAGGATCTCGACAGTCGCAGAGAGGTGCTTCATCGCCATTACACTGGAATCCACAGGATTAAGACAAGCTCAGTGGTGAGGACAAGGTCTTACAGGCACGACGAGTACTGCTTCTGGCAACTGTTTTCTAAAACCACGTTCCGTAACATGATTGAAGGATAATGTGGGAAAATAACATATTGGGTATAATCATCATGAAGAACATATATACAGGATCTTGCATATATATTCTGTTAAAAAAATCCTGGCTCGCCTGGTTCCAGAATGCTGGTATTAAAAAAATCACACAGCATAATGCCACCTTGTTTAATTCATGTTCTTCCGAATGGATCTCAGTATAAAAGGTGTCCCCCCCCCCTCCCAAAAAACAAACAAACAAAGAAACCAGCAGGTTTGAATATAGTAGCAAAAGGTGAATGCAGAATGGTAAAACAATAAAAGAAAGACATGTATTGCTTAAATGGAGGGTCCATTAATCATGTCTATGTTTTCTACCACCTTCTCTAATTAGTTAAAGTCTTCTTTGAAAGATCTTAAGTTAGACCACTTATCATACTGACTGAACAATGGAAAGACATCAACCAAAACCACTAATCTTTTGCCAATGCCAACTTCTGCTGACTATTCGCACCGCACATCCACCTCTTTGTTTACAGACCATGTCATTAAATCCACCTTCCTGTGAGCACACAGTAATATCCTCATCAGGCTAATGAGGAAAACAATCTCCTGCTGTGTCCAGCAGTGGATCATTTTGTTTGGATGGGGCTGAGCATAACGTCTCACACAACTACTGTATGAACTGAAACCATGTCAGAGCTGTTTGCATAGGGAGGGAGACTTGGATCTTCCTTGCAAACATGGACACGTGGAGATGTCTCTGAGTCGAGATGGAAACATGTGTCAAGTGCATGGCTGTTGACACATCTGACTGTATCATAATTAGTTTATTATCAAGCTATCTGGTCTAGAGGCAAGCCCTCAGATCCACTGATTGAAACACTGCTGGGCTGACACTGCATTTTCCACTTCACTAACCCCCTCTCCCTGGCTTACCATGGCATTTTCTCAAAAATAAATAAATAAATAAAACATATAATTGACAGAATTAAATAAGCAAATTATTAATCAGATGTCTCTCAAACACTAATCACATTCATTAACTCCCCCAAAAATTAGATTTTAATTTCATCATGCTCTGACAATGGTAATACCTCATATGCAAATGAAGGCCGATAGTTGGGTTAGAGGATTGAGATAAACTGAAGTCCTATATTAGGCTAAATATCTATGGTCAAACATTCAAAGACAGAAACCTTTAAATTGACTTGTTACACAAGCTAAAGTCGTCACTAAATATTAATGCTAGGTTAAGTACATAATTAGAATACTTACCTTGCAACCCTAATTGTTTCCAAAATCTGAAAGCTGTGTGATGTCTTAAGAAAATTAAGTAAACCTCTAAACGCATCTTGGCCTAAAACAGCACTTTATATAAGAATGCATGTGGGTATGAATACTGATGCACTGTTGTACCAGTGAGACAGTGAAATGGAATTCAGTAGGACTAGTTTGATTAATGAATTCATCCAAGCTGAAAGACCTCTTGGACAGCGAAACACTGCAAAGTTGTTTATATTGCCATGAGATGGGATTTTACAACCATTAAACTATTGCTTCATCACATTAGCAATCATTATTCCTCTTTCTTGCCAATCCTAGGTCAATAGTATAATTACCAGTTCATACAACAAAGAGATTTGAAGTTCAACCTTTCTTTTACTGCAGCCCTCTGATTCATCACAGTTGTGCCACTGAAATAAATAGCTACAGTTCCATCATCAGTCTGATAATAGACTTTAAAGCGCTACACTGTTTTCTCTGCACCTGGATGTTTCTTGCTGGGTTATGTTGATGGACACTTGCAAAAGGCTTCGGCAATTAAGGTTTTGCCGTGTTTTCCAACTCTTTAGGCAGAATAGTATTAATTCCAATGATGAATGTGCAGAGAAAAATTATAATGCTGACTTGAGCAAAGGTTTCACAAGTCAGATGTTGTCCTATTTTTGACCCAGAGGAAGTTTGAGAGTCAGAGGGTGAGTGTTGCTGAGAGACTGGTTGAACATGGCCGGTAAATGTGGTTTATGAAGGTGATACTGTGAAGAGACAGACAGAGTTAGGGTTTCAGATGAGGCCAGGACAAAAATACTAAAAGCTTTCCAAAAGGTCAAGATCGGACGAGAGCTGGCCGAGGCGTAAATGCCACAGGATTTGAGCTGTCCCTTTTTTACTGCAGCATGAGATAGCTGATTGATGAATGAACTGCAGGTGGTTGAATGAGTTGGCAGGAGATGCAGGGAACCAGAGGCCACCACCAGCGAGCAGCACAGCTAGACCATCCAAGGCCGATCCAAAAAGTCCAATAATCACTGATTCTAACGGTTACGTTTATGAAAAAAGAGGTTAAGTTACCTGCTGGTAAGCGCTAGTTCTTCAAGGCTAACTAGATGCCCAATGCGCTGATTCGGTGGGTGGCTTGAGGACCCACAGGGAATGCCAAGCAACCACATGTGTAATCCAATTAGAAAAGGTTTTGGTTGTTTGAGCCTATTGGTTAAGGTTGTGGTAGGCTATGGTTTTTACATGTCTTTAATTATGGGCGCGCAGGTCAGTCATTCAACTGTTAAGAGTCACACATTTGTACATCAGAAACCATAACGGGTTGGATGTTGCTGATCATAGCAACTCAAAGGGAACTTTATTTTTCACAATTGTTTGGAATTCAGCATCACCAGATGTTTGCCTCTCTGCTTGCCACGCCAGGCACACAACGCAAAACCATTTCATCTCCACTGGTCTCCAGCTTCACTGATTCTCCTCCTGACTTCTCAGCCATCCAGCTCCGCTTACACCTCAGACCTCTTTGGCTTTGTCCTGCAAACCATTTCCTCTTTGTCAAACATACCTGATTTTGAGTGTTTCCTTATTGATAAATCTTACGGCATAGAATACTATTCAAATTCAATCATCCACTGCAGGTGGTTCAGAAACAAACACTGCTTTTAAAAAAAAAAGATCTTATTAATGTGACTTTAATCTCAGATTTAGTTTTTCGTCTTGCAAATGCAAGACTTGTTAATCTCACAATTTATTTGACTGTATTTTCCCATTATTCATAAATAAGTGTAATTTATAAATATCCATCCATCTTCTAAACAAGCCAGATCTTTGTTTTATCAAGATCCATTTTACACTAAAATACATAACGCATATATTGGAAGGGTATTTTGACATCTTGAGTAAATACAGTCAGATTGGCAAACATTATGCATATGTGGCACATAGCTCTAGTGTTTGTGTGTGTGTCACATTTCTAGCCTAAGGAGAATTAATTTCTAAGATGCAGCAATAATTACATTAAACGGTTTTGAGGAAAGACAGAAATCACGAGTCGGTCCGAATGTACAGAATGCACAGAATAAGAGTGAAGGTCGCATCTTCGGCAGTGTGAAACCAAGCCGAACGACTAATCAAGGCTGTGCTTGGGTTAAAATGTGTCACGTTGTCTGAGGAATGTAGGAGGTTATGAATTCATCAGTTATCTAACCTCTGCAGGGGACAACTGCATGATGGTACTCGAGCTCCCCAGTGTTTGAAGAGTTAGCTGACCACAGATTAATTCCCCAAGACGCAACAATGGCTGCTACTGCTATAAGGTTAATCACACATCGAAGCAATTTGAAACTCAAGTGAAAAAAATAAAAATAGATCTATGACTGTGTCATGTGAACTACTTCATTCCTTCCTCACAATCTAAATAATTCTAAATTAAAAAGGAGCAAAATCATGCTTAAAAAAACAACAACCTCAATTGCTATATAAAGTGTATATATAATGTATATATATATATATATATAATGTAATATGTTGTTAAAGGGGCTTGAATTATTTATACATACAAGCTGTACAAATAGCCATGTTGCAGATATACGAATTACCATCAAGTTTACATCTAAAACATTTGCAGTAGTTCTGCTCAGCTTGTTATTTTGCTGGCAATTTTTTGTGAGATCAGCAAAGCAGATGTTGACATGCTGTTGACTGCTTGCAATGCTACTAAATACAACAAATTTCTGTAATGAGAAATTTTTTCAGTATGGACACTGATAAAGTGCAGCACAATGCATGTCAGTGTGATTATCAGGTGACAGAAACACATCAACAGATATTATATAGGTTCATTGGTTGATCATTTAAAATTATTCTTAATGCTGCTGATTAAGTGGGAGCTTCACCGATCTTGAATCATAAATGTCAAACATGTCTGACAGAAACCTGCAATAGCGAGAGAGCGAGTTGACCGGGAAACATCACCAACCCGATGTTGCATTGTTGTGCAGCTACTACTAAAAACAAGAATATATGTCTAACTCACATCCAGCTTGCGCTGCATAATGGACATCAATTCCTCCTCCTCAGCCATGATTCTTTGAGATTCCCGCTCCTCTGTTTGGCAGCTTTCAAATTGTCCAACCAGTATTGGTTCTTATTTAATGGGCTAAATATGTGGTGTCAGGATTGAAGTTAAATTTACGCAGAAGTCCTGCAACCAAACTTCTACACATTTCAATGTCAAACTTTTGCCCGTTGCCAGTTATGTCTCCTTGACACAATCCTTTCACGGTGGGAAATTGCGATGTCTTACCATGTGTCCATGAAGCACATTATTTTCATTTTTAAGAAGTCCTGCTCATGCCCTAAAATGTTGAGGGATCAGACTAGACAGAAAACAGAATTCTAAGCCTGTTAAGTCAGAGGAGAGAGGGGCATCATAATCTTGTCTTTATTTGGAGTATTGCTGCATCTCTGGACAGCTCTCTGGGGCTTTGTGTGCCCATGGTAACCGCAGTGAAACCAGTGGTTTCCACAGGAAATGGAAGGTGGAGGCACGTGATCGTGTTCTCCAGTTAGCTGTAGAGGGCAAATAGTGGAGGAAGGGGTAATTGAAGGCAGTTCATTAGATGCTGATCCAGATCCCCCCAGAGGGCCAGCGGAAGGCTGAAGGGAATAGGATTTACGCTGGGTAGAGAATTAGACAAAGGATTTGCTGCAGGCTTTGGCTCCTCTGGACGAGTCCTTACTCATCATACACTCCAGGCAGGCAGGCTCAGCTGCTAACACCACTGTAATACTCACATTATTAGTTGAGGAATATTAGTCGGCAGTGCCAGTGGGGTTAAAAAGGAAGAGGAAAGTCATAGTCGAATTTGAATTTTGAGTTAAAATTCTTGCCTTACAAATTCACTGCCAATCCCTTTGTTATTTAAAGATAAGTCAATTTTTGGTTTTAATTGAACTCCATAATTCATCTCTCCAATGACAGTGAAAAAAGTCAAACTTACTCAGGTTGTACAAGTTACTCTCAGACGCACCTAAACAAAAACCGCTGAAGATCAGAGACTTTTTTTGTTTGCTGATCTTATTCATTCGCATCAGTGTGAATGATATTTAGAAATAGATTGTCTACTGTTATTGTGTGAGCCTATGGAGAGCTCGCTCAGACATCATACAAGAATCATTGCCCTATATTATTTTCTACTAGATTGATTTAAAGAAGTAATTTGGTATTTTTGACAGAAGTCCAAGTGCATAACCATCTCTAACCTCAATAATTATCCTGTTTATGTCTGTTTTTTGTGTGTGTGTGTGTGTCTATCTGTGTACAAATCCCAAAAAATCTATAGAATTCTGATAACCTATTGGTAATTGGATGGCTTTGCAGGCTGATTTTGTCTCAAGGCTACTTATTAGGGAAGCTTCTTCCCTTTGTTTTCAGTTGTATTGCTCAGCTAAGCTTATGTCTGCTGTGTGACGCTTCACATTTAATGGAGAGCTGTGAAAGTGGTATCAGCCTTCTCCTCAAACTTTTTTTCTTACATTTCTTTGCTCAAAGGGGAATTATACTGTGATTTGACCTCGCCAAACAGAACTCCTGAAAGTCTCTTTGCCAAGTACTACATTTTTTTTTTGCCTGTGAAACAAACAGAATACAACACATATAAACACATATAAAAAACATTGAGGGAAAACTTGAATCACACATCAGACCTTGATGAACAAATTATTGAAGTTGAAAATCTTTGTACATTGTATAATTTGTTGAGAACAAAATGACATAGCATCGGTCAAAAGAAACCAAAATTATCAAACCATTGATGGTTGCATTCACACCAAAAATCGAAGAAAAATATTTTAATCACAGTGTTACCTTTTCTTCGGCTCAGTATCTCGGCTCCGCTGCCGTGGCTGGGAGCGCACTGTTATAGTTCGTCTAGGCTCGTTGTCTCGCCGGTAACTAGCCGTCCGGTCGTGTTTGTTAGGGACGAGGAGACGTGCTCTTAGCTTTCAATCACCGCCACTCTTTTTATTTCTCTCCGTACACAGGAGTCACACTCGTCACACTAGGTGTTCTGTTAGTTTTCGTAACCCGCACACCATGTAGCCCCCTACCCACAATGCACAGGTACCTTACCCACAATCCCTAGGGGTACTACGTCATACAACAACAACACTTCACTAGGGGGCAGGCCATCCCTGCAACACTACCCCCACCTGGATGATGATTAAACCCTTAACATCACTCCAGCATGTATACATTATCAAAGGTTAGCATTAGACATTAATGGTACAAAAACATTCCCCATAACAAAAGCCCTGAATTCCCACAGTCCTTGAAGGCATCTTTGTGTGGAAACAGCTTAAAGCAGGAGGTAATGTCCATATAATGTCCATGAAGCATACTGCATAGATCCTTTTTTTTTATGCAACAAAGATGTCTGTGACACACATACTGAAAATAGTGATGCTATTAATCAATCCAGTTACCTTCAACTTGCAGATGTGAATAAAATAATACCATTCCACCTTCTTTCCGGTTGTTTACTCTCATACTGTGATCTTCACTGTGACATATCGTATAGCGAATTCAAAACAATAGAACAGTCAAAGGAATCTTTGACAACAATAAATAACTACAAAAATAGGCCTATAAATAATGTGCAAAACATTAAGAGGCAACTTTCATTGAACACTTTTGGTTACAACATGGAATTTTACAATTCAGGAACTCTTTTCTTTTTTTTTCTCTGAGTAGGGCAGCGATCCGCCTACACCCTGACTCAGGTTGAAGGCTGTTCACATCTCAGTGACCGACCAAGTTACCCAACTTGTCTGGTGGTTCTCTGGGCCGCTGGGACCACCGGACAGAGGTAATAAGCAGAGGGGGCTCCACCTCTACAGGTGCCGAGGTGTCATCGAAGACCCAGCTGTTGTCCAGCGGGGCCCTGGAATAATAGGGTTTGAGCTTGTCGTGGTGAACTACTTTGGCCTTGGCTCTTGGACTCTTTTTAATCCTGTACATCAAGTCATCCAGTACGCCCACGATGAAGTAGGGACCCTCCTGGGCGGGAAGAAGCTTCTGCACCCTGTCCTTAACCCTTTTGGTGCCTTTAACCAGGTGCCAGACGGCATTTCCGACTTTGTGTTGGACTCGACAGATGTTTTTGTCGTACTTTCTGTTATTTAAAGGCCCCATCAGATCGACTGCAACCTTCTCCAGGGGAGCACCAACTCGCACCGTGCCCATGGTGACCTCAGGTGTTTTCTTTGGGCGAGCTTTTGCAGCACAGCTGGGATGTAACAGGTCCTCACTGCAGGTGTCCTCTACCCCCACTAGAGGTTGCTCTGTCGGAATCACCATGGCGACTGCAGTTGTGATGTCTGGCAGGTCAGTGGGCGCAGGTGCCGCTCGGGCCTCAGTAGGTTGAGGATCCAACTTCCCCCACACCTCTGCTGGCTGGAGAACCCCGGCAACTGTCCCTCTCTTCAGGGTGATAGGCGCAGGTCCAGGATTATAGACTCTGATGGGGATGTTAGTGCGTTGCTGGGTCTTAACAACGACGCGGGCCGCCAGGACACCGTGCCTCTTTATGAAACCTTTGGTTGGGGTCAACATCATTTCTCCAGCTGCTGAATGACGGAGTCGGGCGGTGCCCGGCACTATATATTCACACCCAGATGCCAACATTGTGGTGCGTGCTACTCTGACAACGTGCACCTCGGGCTGTGGGCTGGACTTGAAGCGAGGTATCTTCTCACCGAAGAGAGTGATTTCTCTGTGACCATAATCCAAGTGGGCCTGTGCCTGAAGCAGGAAAGGGTGCCCCAGGATAACTTCCATGTTATTAGCTGTGTCTGCTATAATATAGTTCACGTTTGTAACTCTGCCTCCGGCTCGCACTGGCAGGTTGACTTCCCCTTGGACTCTCAGACCCTCAGGACCGATGCCCTGCAGAGCTTGCAGGGTGGATGGCTGGATTTGAGGTCTGGATTCATGAGGGAAGGCATGGAAATGACGAAGGGGCAGTAGGTTCCTCCGACCACCAGAGTCTAGCAGAGCACATAGTTCAAGTCCATATATCCGTATTGGAACACTCATTTCGTCTTCTGAGCCTTTGGTGCAGCTGACCACTGTACCTGAGTAATGAACCGGAGCTGTGCTGGCCCTGGTTGCATATCGTTTGGGCTTACGGGGAGAAGGGCAGTTCCTCTGTATATGCCCCACCCCAGAACTGGTTGTGGCAAATAACTTTTCCAAAGTTCGTTTTTACAGGCTTAGCTTTGTTGGACTGCCACTGCTTGTGAGATCTTTGCTTTCTTGCTGGTGGGTAAGCGGGCTCCGCAGCTCGCTCATCAGCGACCCCCACTGTCTCTTTAAAGGCTGAAACACGGTCGCTCTCAAGCGCCATAGCGGCCCTGGGTCTTCGTTCTGCAGCATTTCGAAGACCTGGCTGCATAAGCTGTTTGACGGCTCTTGCTGCCCGTCTGATGGTTTCCCATCTGTGGGCTATCTCATAGGCTCTCGCCAGGGTGGGAGGCTTCTCCTCCAGCAACTTTTGAACTAACTCAGCATCAGCCAGGGCATTAATGAAGATCTCCACACTGATGCTGTCCTGCTCTGACTCTCTACGGTCAGCATATACAATGGAAACCTTCTCGTAGATGTCATCTCTCAGAATATGCAGGGGCTCGCTTGATCCTCTGACTCTCTGTCTCAGTTCGATGCCGATGGCTGCAGCGTATTCGGAGCACGGCCGGTAGGCTGCCTCAATCTCATTCACAATCCTCTGATAACTCCACCGAGCAGATCTGGGGTTCTTGTGGACGATGGAACCTGCGGGGCCGGTCAGGTTGAATCTAAGCTAAACAGTCATAGTCTTTTCTGACCAGTGGTTTGCTTTAGCACAACTTTCAAACTGGTAAAGGAAGTCTTTCCATGAGCCTGTCCCATCAAACTGACCTGGGTTTAATGTGGGAATTCTTTCTCTCCCCCCATAGCGGTCATCATCATCCCTGGTGTCCATGTACTCCCACTCCCACGCTGCACTGCTGGGCGGCTGCGTGGTTCAGGCAGAGCCCTCCTGTCAGGCTGGCCACCTTCACACCGGTCAATCTCCATGCTCCGTCTCGGTGCTGCTCCACAGTGTGCGGCTGAGCTGGGTTGAACTTGTCCTCCATAATGCTGTGTTACATGTTGGGGCATGCCTGGGGTGAAAGGTGCCGCTGCTGGCTGAAGAAGCGATGCATATGCTGAAGTGGATGCAGTGTTCTCTAAACAGTCACAATTTCGCTGAAAAGCGCTCATAAACTCACTGCTCGTGGACACGTGCTCAGGTGTCGGCGTGATGAAAGGGTTTAACTAACTAACGTTAGCTCCATGCTCGTCACGAGGGGTTGGTGCTGTAGCCATCCCCGGCGCATCCACCGTTCTCCCGGTTAGCGATGTCCGCGCTAACCCGGGCAGCCTCTTGGATGTCCACCAGAAACGGATTCGTGCTGGAGTATGGCCTCGGGCCATTAGCATTAGCTCCGGGTGCCGACATCTCCTCCGCTAATCCGCTCCAAACTTTTCTTTACAATCCCGGACAAGCCCCCAGTGTTACCTCTTCTTCGGCTCAGTATCTCGGCTCCGCTGCCGTGGCTGGGAGCTCACTGTTATTATTCGTCTAGGCTCGTTGTCTCACCGGTAACTAGCCGTCCGGTCGTGTTTGTTAGGGACGAGGAGACGTGCTCTTAGCTTTCAATCACCGCCACTCTTTTTATTTCTCTCCGTACACAGGAGTCACACTCGTCACACTAGGTGTTCTGTTAGTTTTCGTAACCCGCACAACATGTAGCCCCCTACCCACAATGCACAGGTACCTTACCCACAATCCCTAGGGGTACTACGTCATACAACAACACTTCACTAGGGGGCAGGCCATCCCTGCAACAACAGGCTGATCCAAATTGCATAAATTTCATCACAGCAGCACATAATGTGACTTATTACTGTGTGGCCCCTACGTGCCTGTATGTACTCCCGACGACTTCTGGCCAAACCGGTCATGCTGGTTGATGTTACAGGCAGCATAACGTTCACCACAGCGTCTCCAGACTCTTTCAGGCCTTTCACATGTGCTCAGTGTAAACCTGCTCTCATCTGTGAAAAGAACGGAGCGCCAGTGGTGGACCTGCCAATTCTGTTCTCTGGCGAATGCCAATTTCGCTGCATGGTGCTTGGCTGTGAGCACAGGTCCCACTAGAGGACGTCTGCCCCTCATGGAGTCTGTTTCTGACAGTTTGGTCAGAAACATGCACACCAGTAAACTGCTGGAGGTCATTTAGTAGGCTCTGGCCAGGCTCCTCCTGTTCCTCTTCACACAAAGGAGCAGATACCTGCTGCTGGGTTGAGCCCTTCTACAGCCCTGTCCTTCTCTCCTTGTGTGACTGTTGGTCTCCTGGTATCTCCTCCATGCTCTTGAGACACAGCAAACCTTCTTGTGACCACACGTATGAATGTGTCATCCTGGACGAGCTGGACTACCTGTGCATCCTGATTGGACTGCAGGTTCTTCCTCACGCTACCAGTAGAGACAAGGACACTAGCAGAACATATAATTAGAGAATAATCAGTCAGGAAGGAGAAGGAGAGAATAATTGTCTGTGGCCACCACATTTAAAACCATTCCCTTTTTGGGGGTTGTCTTGCTGTTGCGTCTCTGTTGCTCCTGTTGTCACTTTCATCACAATCACTTGTGTTTCCTAAATTGACAGATTGATATTCCTGTGGTTGAACTGACTTGGTGTTATACTGTGACGATTAAGTGTTCCCTTAATCTTTTTAAGCTGTGTATTTACATACACTATGCATCATACACACACACACTATTGTGTACATTCTAACACTTCAATGTTGCCTGGCAAGTAGACAACCCCCAAAAAGCACCATACGCTCACATAACAGATCTGAGACATAAACATAGAAGAAAACAAAGACCCTGGGGCTCATGCTGATTGTGTAAATTATCCACATTTTTAAACCCTGTTCTCCATAAACATCTTTTATGACACAAATTCCCTCATTCACCAATTCATTGATTCAAATTCCCCCTTTCTATTTACAGTTAAAATTGGCAGTGCATTTTTTTCACACCTCAGTAAATGTACATCTTCATCGAAAAATCAAATGAATCGTAACTGTTGTCCTTGAAATAAGGCTGAAAGCAGTCTTTGGATTCCTTGAAGATTTCCTTCATGGTATTAATTGCATGTTCTCCTGCGGTTCTCCATCAAGACATTTTAAAAAAATGATGCAATCATATAAAGACACACCAGAGTCTGTATAACATGCAATTGGCATTTGAAGTAATGGTGGATTATTCACGCTCCTATTTTGAGAGCCGACGACATCTTTCTGCAAAAACAGGGCTTTGTTTCCCTGGTGTTGTTGGAATCATAGCACACAAAGTACTCATCATTAAGATAAATGTTGACACTTTACCAGGTTTGTTTATCATTTTCCAGAAACAAATGATCTTTATGAAATTGTACCAGCTGTTAGGAGATCACACTTGTTTCATCAAGTGAAATAAAATCATGACAAACAATTGCAAACAGTGTAAGATGCACAGCACATAGATAATTCTACCAGGTGATATGATGCAATTTTTTTTTAAAGAATGGAAATACTAGTATCACTACTGTATGTATGAATTATGTATAATGGTATATTATGTAGAAGGAGTATTTTAGCTTCTTTCAGCTCATTGTTTTGTTTTTTCCAGGTCAAAACACTACATTTACAGTTGACTCCTATAGTTCAACTCATCCACTTTTTCCTACCTATCCTCAGTGAAATGGCTGGGATCAACCCACTGTTCCCTACCTTCCCAGCACCAAACAATAGACAACTAAAGTTATCGACTAGCTGGATTGAGCAACAGTTTACGTTCAAATTTGTTTGATTATTGGTGTTGATCTACATTTTGATTTTGATAGATATTGCACTAGTTATTTGGTATAGTTTCATATCTAAGTACAAAGTATTGGTGTCAGCAAACTGCTGTGTTTCCATACCATGGATTTACTTTTCCTGCACGAAAGAAGCTGCTTTAAAAGTTGTTTTGCAGCAGAGCTCTTTCAGACTGTGTGACATTTGAAGGGGTTCAGCGGATCTCAGTGGTTACATTGATTTCTCCAGCTTGTTCACAAAGATGAATTCACCTGTTTGCTCACACATAAGGCAAATTCCCATTCCCTCGTATCACTATGGCAACAGCCAGTAACAGGAATGGTAGGTGTTGGTGAGTGGCCTTATCAGCTGAGTGAATTATAACAGCAGACAGCTCCACCATCTGCAGCACCCTCTCATTACATCACATTTACCACATGCACTACCATGAGTGAAGCTGAACATAGTTGCAAGGGTAAATCAATGTGGCCCAGTCATCACGTCCACAAACTCATTGTGCTCGATGAACATCATGAGTAAGATGCTTTGTGCATAGTTAAAAAACAAAAACAAACATAGTATATACATTGCACCTTGGTAGTGCAGTTTGAGGGACACACTGTCTCTTTTTCCTTTGCATGGTTGTACGTGGCTTCTGCACTAATAACAGCACACATCTCTAACTGGCTGCATCAGTAACCACAACTCAAAACCATTAATAAGGTCTGCAGAGAGATAAACAACATCAGGGTTTCCCCTAGAAAACTTGCTAAGCCTGGTGGTAGGGCTGCTAGAAGGCAGCCGCGGGGGGGTTGAGTCGGATTTTGAGCTGGACACCATTGTTTCTTATACTCTAAACATGTTGCACTTTGTTTAATATGCACACCTAACTTTTTTATTTTGATAAGGGGTTAAATAGATACTTTGATATCTTTTTGAGTTGCACTGCTGACTTAACTTATAAGCCCTCTTTTTTATTTATTTTTATCACGTTGGAGTTGCTAGTTTAAACCTACAGTTTTGCACTTTAATATTTGAGCCTTTGTTTACATTTTGTTTTGTGCTGCATTATATGGTGACATACAGTTTGTTGTTATCAAAATAAAATGAACTGAATTGAAATGGTCAATTTGATTTTTTTGGAGGAAAATTAATCGTTTACATTAATCGACTAATCGATAAAATAGTCGTCAGATTAATCGATAGAAAAATAGTCGTTAGTGGCAGCCCTACTTAATATTTAAAAAAATTCAAGTTTGCTGTGAACATAGCAGTCAGGCCTCTTATTTCAGAAACAATGAACCGTAACAGTTTGGTTACCAATAAAAGGTAAGCCTACTACTTCTTTGCTTTCAGCCAGCTACTCAAACAGACAAGCAACAAAATAACAAACAAACAAAATACACAGGCAAGTGTCGGCCTACTTTGAAATAAATTAAACACAGAACTTTGTAGGGCTATTTGAGTCCTCCTCATATTTGTGGAAAATGTATGAAATAAGAAGTACCCTATTTTTAAATAAATAAAACCAAATAGCTGCAGCCTAATCGTGTAACGGACTAGGTTTATGTTTATGTTTGGTTTTGACTTATGTTCAGTAAAACACTGTGTTGAAGGAGCGTTCTGATGTCCGACGGTCAGTGAAGGGGACGTATGTTCAGTAAAACACTGTGTTGAAGGAGCGTTCTGATGTCCGACGGTCAGTGAATGGGTCTGGGTGGGACATGTGACTGTTTGGACCAATAGGATGGTTGCTTGGGGATCGGGGCTCAATGAGGAAGTGAAGTGTTGTTGATGTGCGCGAGTGACGGATTTATTTATTTTTTTAAATAAAAAAAACAAGCGACGCTTAGCCTGGCGGGGGGGGGGAGTATAGCCTGGCGGCCCGCCAGGCCTATACAGCACTGGGGGAAACCCTGAACATACACAGACAAAAAACGCATTATTACATACTATTTGCTTTTAATTATCTTGGCTGTTTTCACATTTCTTGATTATAGCTATTGCATCCTGAACAAAAATGACAGGACAGGGCACAAGAAACAAGACAGGATATTTTTTAGTGTCGATTTATCATTTATAAGGACATTCCTGTCCTACACCTGACAAAAATACACACCTCTACGGTCATTAATTCCAAGGCAGTGCCGCTCCCTCACACAACCTATCTCTCGGCTTATCTCATCCAAAATGATATTGTTACATCAACAGAAAGAAACATCTCCAATAGAAATAATCCCAGAAGCAAATCAAATCCAATCAAATAAGTGTTTATCAGGCTACACTGACATCACTGCATATTGATTCTGTTTTAATGAGATATTGTACAAAATCCAACTCTGAATGTTCTTAGTAGAGTGTCCAGTGAAAAGTCAAACAGGGATTTCCACTAACCACACAGCTTTTTTAAACTGGGTACTTGCCTAAGCCAGAGGGATAGGCTAGTTTACACGAGTGTTCCCTTGGTTCATAGTGAAGTACAAATGGTAGCTAAAGTTAGATATGTCTTTTCAGAACTCAGTTTGGCCCATTTTGCTGTCTGTCTATAAAGTACACAAGTTGAACTCAACAACTTCAGGTGCAAAGAATAGTCAACGATACATTTGATCCTCATGTGTTTATGTCAGGAGAATCTCAACACTGATGGACATTCACAACACAGCGTTAAAACATTGTCAACTCACGTTGTCAAGGATTTGCTGCAGTTTGTGTCTTTGCATTGATTTTGTATCTAATCGTGTCACTGAAACACACCACTAGACATGAAGAGAAGACAGACACAGAGGGAGGGGAAAAGGACATCTTTTAAAATTACAGCAGCTCCAAGAAATGTCAACAACTGCGTTGTCAATTTGTTGACATGAACAAGGTATTACTAGACAGCATGCCCCACTCGTGTTTCATATGATAGGCAGAAATGTAGGGTTCCTGGCTCCCTGTTCTGCAGTAATCAATGCTGCTGTTTTGTGTGGGAGATGTGACATTGTCTGCTCGAGGCGCTGAAACCCAGCCCGAGTCTCTTCTCCCGCTATGCTTCATGGTCTCCTGCTGCGCTGCTTCTCAGTCGGGCTTTTCAACATCAAAATCACATCATTTCGAGCCCTAATCCTTATTCAGTCAGCAAATGCTGCTCTTTGCAAAAGGCAGATGGATCAGCTGCAGCCATCTCCCCTCGCCTCTAGCCACTCCCCTGTTCATTTTTAATCCATTACAGAGGGGTTACGCACTAATGGCATTAATAAAAGTATTGAATTAAATGTTCACATGCCTGTGAGTAGGATAGCGGTTGAATGAAGTGGAGGGGAACACTGAAATAGCAACTAAACATCTCAAAAGCACACCAAAGGCAGCATTTATAACATTCAGTTTTTCTTGTAATGTTTTTTTTACAATAAAGGCCATTTTTCCACGCAGTTGACTAACAGCAGCTGCGAGCATTTAGCCATGAACACTCCACTCACACGCTATTCTTATCACACGCTCCCGTTCCATTCCACTATCCTCAGATCAGAATCAGCTCTCCAGAATTTTGCAGGCTTTTATGGTCCTGTTAAAGGCTTCATCCCCCTGTCCTCTACTCTGATCTTCTCCTCTTTTCTTCCTTTCCTTTCATTTCCCCTCACTTCTATCCTCACCTTTCCTTCTTTGATTATAGGCTCTCATCTTACCTTGCTTCCCTCTGCACTCACTCTAATTGTATCTCCCTTCTCCTCACCCTGCACTTTCAATAGCTTTCTAAAGACCTCTATGTTTTTGTTTGCTTTTTTTTCCCTCTTGCAACTGTATGCATCAGGAGAGGTCTATGCTTTGTTTGACCTGGTTGGAACAAGGCAGACTATGCAGCCAAGGAGGAGCAAAGCAATTTATTTATCTCTCTGCCTGGCTTGACCCCTTTTTGTGTAAAGCAGTTTTCCCTCTAATGTGTACTTTGAGAGCAAATCCAAGGTCCTGCCATTTCCTCACCATCGATGCCATGTCGAGGTGGCGGAAACGCAAGCAGGTTTTTCCTGCAAATACAGAGGGCTTTGAGAAATGTATTTTGGTCATGGGCTAAGTGCTAACAAGAACAGCCAGTGGCATATGTGGCCCATATTGAACCCGCGCAAATACAGAAATGGGTCCTTCAATTCTATGGCACATCCAGAAGAAAAGAAATGTCAGGCTTTAGGGTTGGTAGAAGCAGATGATTCACTGTCAACAGCTGAGGATGCTTGTAACCGAGTGCTCTTATATGTTTTGTGAATGGATATATCCAGCTAATTTTTCTAATTGAATGGGGTGAAAGAGAGGGGGGCGGGGTCACCTATATGTCAGCGGTTAGAGATTCAGGCTTTCTTGCAAGTTTTACCACTGTACTCTGAACACCTGTGAACCTGCTCATTCATTAAATTATCTCATCCGCCAATCACGTAACAGCAGTGTGATGCATAAGATCATACAGATTCAGGTCATGAGCTTCAGTTAATGTTCACGTCAAACATCAGAATCATGAAGAAAATGTCATCACAGACACTTCCACTGTGGTGTGAGCGTTGATGTCAGACAGGCTGGTTTGAGTGCTTCTGAAATTGCTGAAGAGGTAATCTAATGAAAAAACGTCTTATTAATGAGGAGTCAAAGGAGAAGGACCAAACTTGTTGAAACTGACAGAAAGGCTACATTAACTCAGATACTGACTCGTAACCACAACAACCGTAGGGAACAGAAAAGCATCTCAGTATTAACAACATCCCAAACCTTGAGATGTATGTTTCTACAACAGCAGAGACCACAACAGGTTCAAATCCTGTTTACCAAGATGATAAACCTTAGGCTGCAGTCTGTGACGGCTCTCTAACACTGGGCAGCTGAAGATATTTGCACTACTGCACAAATTGAACATTCATCTGTAATGATATATATTTAGATGTATATATTTTATTTTCTATTTTAAATTTTTGATATTCTATTTCATGGTTATTCTATTTTATTCTTTTTTATTCTATTTTATACTATTTCTATTTTTATTTGATTTTTTTGGGTTGAAATTACTGAGCATTGCTTAAAGAGAGTGTGTGACCCAAGCATTTCATTGACAGTGACTACTTCATATTATCTCTGTTCATTTGACAATAAAAAATCTTGAAATCTTGAAATCTTGAAGATTAAAAGACCCTTAAGCGTGTTAGTTATGGTTAGGCAAAAATCAATAACATATTTTTACATTATTATAATCATCGCAACATTATCTCACATTAGACTGACAAGTATGTTGCGGCTATAGTTATTTGTTCCGTTAAATATTAGGCAATCAAAATCTATAAACCACAGTAGAGAAAGTGTTTATGCTTAAAAGAAAATTCTATGTAGAATGCATTTGCTAGTGTAATAATGTGTTACAAGTCCAACAATTCCAACAAGAATTAATCATATTGTCTCCAACAACATTTCAACAAACAATTATGTGTATAATTTTAAGAAAGCCTTGAGCTGTTATACTTGTTCTCCACTATCATGTATGATTTATCAAACTACAGACACCGCACTTAGCACATTAAATTGTTGTCTCATAAATTATGACAATAATCTTAGAGTATGACATGATCTATGGCAGGTGCAGGTGCAGATTGACCAGTTAAGTGTGTGGTTTGCATGAATTTTCTGAACGTTTGACACAACTTTAAATAGTTTTGAAAAGCCAAAAGAGGAAGCTTCATTCAGTTATAAATTCATCTCACAATATGAGAGGAAACTTTGCTCCAGAGCCACCAGCTGTCAATTGCATAGTTTGTCACTTAACTTTGCTCAAAATTTGCATAATCAATTAACTCCCCAAACCTCTAAAGTATTTATGTATCACTTTTTTTCTTTTAATGTAGAGAGTATTCTCCTTCTTTGTGCATTGGTCATGGAAAGTTGTCCAGAACACTCTACAGCCTAATGAATTAGTCTCCCTCAGAGAATTATAACCACAGATCGAAAAAAAAGGAACAGAGGAATAAAAATGCTTCTCCTAAGCTGGATTTATATGTCTAATATTTTTGCTTGTAAATGCCGTATTTCTATACTTTTTGTATTTAGGTTTTAAATTATGATTTACTCTATATTGGCCACGTAAAGGAAAATAGCAGATAGTTGTGACTTTCAGATATGTATCAACAATAGTAATCTACCTAACATGTGTATGTGGAAGGAATATCTCAATAATTGTTCATCCTATTGACTTTGCAGCCGGCATGTGTGTCATTTATTGCACAAGGAAGTGCAGTATCAGATTTGGTGGGATTTGGACATGCAATAAGTTATACAATTTTAATAAACAGGAAAACATTTTATTTTACTACGAAATATATTGGACTGACACAGAAATTAATGGGAGTCCCGGGTGTTGATCTCCATCACCGCAACAACATTCATAGAATCACTTCCTTTTTTGCCGATTTATCTCCAAAGCAAAAGCACCCTTGTTTTGTCACTGCAATGGTTTATATGGAGCTGAATTACAGAGCTTTTATTTTGAGGTCAGATGAAACATATACTATTTTAACATTTACAGGTATCTCAGGGCAGATACTTGATTCTACAAGACTTAAAACTAGTCTACACAAATACATTTTCTTTGTAGAAGCATGCTGTTAAATCATAATTCACACCTGGTCAACCTGGCACAACATTCTTCCAAACTTGATTAACAAATGCTTTACGTGAGTATAATTGTGTATAACCAGTTCTTTCATTCATCCGGCGTGTTACATAAACACTTCATTCTTGTGCTTTGTCATCTGATGGAGATGGCAGTGAATTCTCCTCCTCAGTATCTAGCATATAGCATGGCACACCAGATGGTAAACCTGAAGGTTGTAGCCCCTCCGTTGTACCTGCATGCATTATTCAAAGCCCATTTATCACAGGAAAAGTCCCTGTGTAGCCACATTAAAGCTAAATCAGCTGGCTCGTTTGTTTATACCTTATTTATGCCTTCGAAATAGGGAGACAGGTAGTCATGTGCTGTTAATGACCTACATTTAACCCTGTGTGAATCTCCCTGCATTATTTAATGGCAATCATTTCATTATGTCACTTTGTTATGCTACATTCTGTCTTAGAGGGAAAAACATAAATATGGAATGGCTGTCATCGACCTCTGTGCAAAGAGTACACCTTAATGTACTGTACGGTGTTCTTGTTGGGCTGTGAGTGATTCATCTTAATGTGGTGGGAAACAGTGGCATGTAGTCTACTACAAATGAGCCACACCGTGGTTGAATGGGTTTCAATAGAGAGCATACATCAATAGTTCTCGTATATTTGAAATAAGGATAAATTGCAATGTTATATTGCATAGTCAGAATATTTGAAGTGGTTTTACGTAGGTTTATAAATTATCTAAATCCATGGTGGATGACGTATGTACACAAGCAGATGTATTGATGTCTTCATCACACTGACTTTTTTCCTCTGCTTTGTCAATCTGCTCGAACTCTGCTCAACATCCTGGTGAGCGAGGGAGGGTTGGATGTAACAGGGTAAAGGAAGGTCGAGACCCACTTTGATTTGCTTACATGTACACGCACACACACACACACACACACACACACACACACACACACACACACACACACACACACACACTACTGCTGCTTTCAGGACTTGGAAGTGAAGTTGGGGTCATGACCCTCTGATCGATAGCTCAATAGCCAGCAGGATCTCCGGAGGGCACAGATTTCACAGTGGATGAAGAGGAACAATACTGCAGTCTCACCCTGCATGGAGATGCTCTTTTCTTTTCCTTTAGGAAACTTAAACACTGACATGCTGATTGAATGACTCTCTTAATTAAACAAATCAAAGACTTTCAGAAGTAATCATTCTGTTGGGAAGCTTTATACATACAGTATTCTAGATTGATATTTCAGTCTTTGCAAAGAAAAAATACATCCTTAATTTTAATCCCCAAAAATATTTACACAGATTTACAAAAGGAGTCATTTTGTAGAGTAACTTATTTCTATCTCTGCAAAATACACATTATCATTCTAGATTAAACCAGACAACTGTCTAACAATTTAGCTTCTGCACTCTAGCAAAGTTGATCTGACGCTGAAGGGACATTTGAGAGACCGTCAAATTGCCTCTGTCTTTCCATTACAGTAAAATGCTGTTTACATGCTGCACGTACATGTCAGAGGCTTCAATGGAAAAGCTGCCAATTCACTTTTGCCGAATTGCATTGTGGCTCTGTTGCTTCACTTTGGTAGTGCTGGGAGTGGTAGATGATGAGACAAACTCAACTTTACAAGAGGCCAGTCAAACAATACTGAAACGCAGGCACTAGCCATTCAAATCATGTGCATGACAACACGGGTTTGGCCTGATATCAAACATCAAAATGAGCAGAGAGAGAGGAGGCAGAGGCAGCTGGTGAACCTGGTATGATTTCATCTTGTTATGGATTTTATCGTGCTGTGTTTCCCGAGCGAGAATCTGTGATTATTTGTGATCATGCCAGTACAACGTGTCAGAAACACCCACCATCAAGCATCAAAGCAACAATATGTGTGAGTGCTTTTTACAAATCTTGTTGTATTCAGATGTCCTGATTTAAAATTAGCCATTCTGTGCAATAAGTGACCTAAACTAAAATGTCATAAAGTTACACCAAATTGTATTTCTATATTGACAATGGTTGAAATTACTTATGTTGAGGTCATCACTAAACGCAGAGTCATCACCTAACTCTATTGGGTGATGACCTCAGAGCTGTGAAGCATTTTAATGTCTTTGAGCTCATTGTTTTGGATTTCCTGGCAGAGCTGGCAAAACCTGCTCATCAACAAACATTAACTCTTATTTTGGCAGTTACTAGTAGTTTAACTAATATCTAATAAATTACTGACATTTAAACATTCTTGTCACTCAAAATATGTTTCTTCCTCACTTTGGACTGCTGGAGACTGACCATGTCACAAGTGACTGCATCAGTCATTCAGCATTAGCCAACACTGTGCCTTATAGTTCAAGTAATGAGTCTTCTTCTCATAGAAGTGTGGACATAATACTTCCTTCCTTTTGGTTTCTCCACACCGAAGACAATAAATCCTGCCAAGTAAATGTCTGGAATTCACTTGTTTCATTTCACACTGTCCAAAAAAAACATGTATAACTGACTTCGTGCTTGATTTGAAGGCCTACGGAGGCTAATAAATCATTATAAATAATATATAGTATTTATAATAAATAGTAAATACTACTATCAAAACATGTCGGTTGTATTTTATTGTCCTACCACTTACTTCATCATTGTGATAACAGGCACAATTTTAGATAAGATTTGGCAGTTGTCTTGTCCAACTCTGTCTGAGGCTCAGCAACAACAAAATAAAATATACAGCTATATGTGCAGTGATAATAAACACGTTTTAAAGTCCCTCTAAAGTCACTTGCCCCTGTAACTAATTATGCATAAATTGGTAAAGTAACTCAGTTAAGGAAGAAGGACTGACACTGGTAAGGAACAGCGCTGTTTAACACTCATTACAAATAAAGACGCTTTGTTGCATTTTTTCAGTAATTATCTAAAGACCTGATTTAAAAACAATCCACTTCAGAATAATCCTCTATGTCTTAAAGATATGTTCACTTTTAGCTAAATCTCCTGGGGGACGTTGTATTCAACGTGACGTGGAGCAGGTTTTCCCTGATTAAGATCACTGTGCCCTAATCAACCAGCACGCACACACAGACACACACAACAATTGTATGAATCTTATCGTACCTCTGTATACTGGGGAGAGGAGCCCAGCCAATTATTGGTCCAGCTACCACCAAGATGAATTGTGGACCATTCAATCACAGGCTCACACAGGATTTCTGCAGCCGTAATTAAAAAGGCACGGATCGGGGGCTGACAGTATTTCTCATTCCAATCTGTCATACAGAAAAACCTGAGGGATGATGGGAGACTGATTAAGCATGTGACGACATGAGGCCACAGTCATCTCAATTATGTTACTGTGAGACGATAAGGGGTTAAGAATGGGGAGGCGACTCTCTGAATTGACTCATAGATCAAATCAACACTACATTAGATGTGCTACTCACACGCAAGAGAGAAGATCTGCATTGTCACCACACATTACATGGATAATGCTGAGGATTAGTTACATTTGTGCGTTCATTAGTTTGACCATATATCCTGTTAATTAAATGTAAGGATAATGTACAGGGATAACTGTTTGTCATTCCTGATAATTGCAGTGGAACAGTTAATAAACCAACATACCTTGTCAGTAGTTACTCAAAACAAAGCGCCACGTCCCTCCAACATTTATTAATTTGTTCAGCAATTTAAGCGGATTTTTCATGTTGAGACATTTTTCCCCCCCTTGTAATTGATTAATGTTTCATTATGCCAATAAAGCATGGGAGGAAGGAAGTGAACTTTTTTGCTGTGTAATTTCATTGCCTGTATTTAGACCAGCTTTGTCACACTCAGAGTGAGCCTAATAAATTCATCGCGAAATTTCCAGTAAAAGAAAGACTTCGGTCAAACACGTCACACCCTTCACTTCCCTGTCGCCTCTCATTTCACTGCTCCACCATAACTCCTCTCCCTACTCTTCCTGTGGGATCCAGTGCGCATATGTAAATGGTAGGATTGCTACAGTTACAAGGCCATAGGGAATCCATGTCAACAAGCATACAAAATCTTTATTCCTACTCTTATTATTGCTATTAGGCTGATCGTAACCATCATGGTTACAGAAAACGAGAGAGAAAAAGCTGATAACACAGTGCCACACTGCATGCAGCCCCATTTGAGCCTCATGAAAGACATTCCACTCATCCAACTGGAAAATTCTCTATTTGGAGGGCCTGTTTACTGCTCTTATCAGAAACTGAGTGAGTGTTACTGGAATATATTTAGATCTGCAGCCCAGGGACCCTCTATGATAGATTAGTACTTGCGTTCCCCTTTGATGAGTTGTTGTTTTGGGCAACGCTACTTGACAAAAAGGGGTGGACATCTAGCTTAGATGGTGTCCTTTCATTTTCATTTTTTCTGTTGTTTTTTGTGAAAAACTCAAACCTTGACTGTTGGCCATGATGCTTTCAATCCAGAACACAGTGCTGTTTTTACATGATATAAGCCTGATATTAAGTCAACCCAACCAAAGTAAGGTGTATCAGTTATCTTACCTTGACGTTGACCAATAGTATTGGTGATGGTTGCTATTGAAGTTTTCTTGACATTGGTGAAAGGAGAAATCAGATGCAGAAGAGTTAAATGTAGACCCTGATGCATCAAGGAGACCAGAAGGTGAAACAATATACAAACAGTAACAAAGTAACATGAGCAATTGTCAACCCCAAGTCTGAAGATGTCTCCCACAGCCTCCCCATATATCTTCCTCTACTTGGATCACCCGTTCCAACAGCACATCCATGAATGGCTAGAACTGCTTTCACTCTCTATGTTACATGTAGGTGTTCACATCCTATTGGACAGTTCAGCCTAAAGTATGCATAACTAAATCACACTGGGTCCTTACGTCTTGCCACTGGTGTAATACTCAAAAGATTTGAAGTTGGTGCGTCTCTGTCTGGCTCATCTGAGTTAGATATGAAAGTCCCTCAACGTAGACACTATAATGGACTGTTGGTCGGCCCTTTATCTATAACCTGACCTTGGACCTTGGGTACTGCTTGGAGAGAAGGGAGTATCTGTGGAATCCTGTACAGATTAGTATGTAATACACATTATATACATACTATATAGTGGCCTATACAGTAAAATACAGAAACAGGCAGCAGCACCCCTGTCTTAATTTGTGTCTGTGTTAACTTACCACTTACGTTCAGACTCTGCGTTTACATTTGTGTTCCCAGATGTCATCCCCTGGCTTCTCCCTCTGATGACCTCACACAGGCCATAATCAGCAAAAAGCTGTAATTTGTCAAGCACTGTCACATAGATAGTGTGTTATTTAACTGTGCCAAGAGCCACAACATGTTCATGAGTTTGAAATAATCTTGTCTGATTTAGAAACCCTCTTATCAGTCTGATAAGCCATGTGTTTAGTCAAACAAATAGACACATGTGTATTTGGTCCATGACATTGACGGGTAGAAACACATGAAGTCAGTCAGCCTCCCAGCCTCCCAGTCAGAGAGCATGTACAAAGTCAGTCAGTGGGTCAAATCATTGAGACAGATGTAGATGAAGAGATCAAAGTGGCAGAATGAAATGGAGCAGCAGTCCAGATGGCTGCGGGGACAGATCCCAGCCTAAGTTAACAGTAGTCCAGCCAACACATTACCAGACAGAGCCATCTCACCAGCAGCCAACTGCCCCGGAGCTCAGCAGGCTGGCTGTGGATGCCAGCTCTCTCCAGCTTGGGAAACAGATCACACCAGCACAATCACAGTCAGAGTTTGATCTCTTGCACATCCTGTGTTTTTGGTAAACTGTTAGAAACTCATACTGTAGGTGCATGTGCGCCATATTACTGTAACATTGCCATGCCCTTTAGAACACAACTCGAGTAGAACACCAAAATGCATTCCTATTATTCCATTAGGGACAGCAGATTGTGTTTTTGCTACCCATATTTATGTTTTGATATTAATTTATATTATCTCGTTCCGCTTTCTCCGGACTATATTCTACTGTGGAAACTTCTTGTGATCCTGCTTCAAATTTATCACTACGAGCAATTGATTATATATAATAATTGTGTATCTTATTTATGATCCCAGAATCTAAGGGAAAAGTAGCACACACAATATCAGCACTGACCATCCCATAATGATCAATACTTTTCTTGATGAGTTAAATATTTCTTCAGAGCAGCGCATTCATCAGCCGTCCCGCTTGCTCTTTTCCTCTCTCTCGCACTCTCACACACAGAGACACACATACAAATTGACAAACAATGTCATCTGACATATGTGTAAACTCAGACTTGGAATACGTCAACTTAGACAATGTTTCAAGTTTACGGCTTGATTCAGTTTCAGTACGCAGCACAAATGATAGAGACTCAGAGAGGAGCAGTAAATGAGTGACAGAGCCGCAGATGTAAACAAATTCCATAAAAATTAAAAATCATAGCTGAAACATTAACACTATGTCTGCCCCGGACTTTGTGGTGCTGTGGTTGGGCTGTGCGCCTTCTCCCTCAGGCTGTGGAGTCATCTGTGGTCCCTGAGTCTATAGCCAGGTGGAATTTTTTCAATAAAAAATGTTGGAATAGAAACAATGCATTTCGTTTTTTTTTTTCAGTGTCTGCATAGACCACTTACTCAATGTGGTCTATGTTAGCAGTGAAATCAAGTGAAATCAGTGAAAGACTATAACATCGTATACTGAAGCATTTTTTTTATTTATCACAAGTCATATCGTCATTGCAATATGCAACATTATCGCATAGAGCATGTTTTCCTGATATCGTGCAGTCTTGCAGTGTTTCGATTTTCCGACAGCACCTGAAGGCAGCACAAAAACAAAATTGATGGGATAAATGTCATTTGCTCTAGGCCCAGCTTAGGCTTCTTTGCCGTTTTAGTTGAGCTTGTCCGACCAGCTGCTGGGTTTACATTATGCTATTGACTCCAGTGTTGACACCAGCCTCCGAACTAGTGTTTACTGGGAGAGAAGAGCTCCCTCTGCTGCTGACTATGGGATTTTGAACCATGCGCGCTTTATTAATTCACGAAAAACCTATACAAACCACTAGAGAACTGGGAAAGACTGAAAAGGCATAATAGATCTCCTTTAAACAAAAAGAAAAATCCGCAGTGAAATGTCATTACTGATTTTTATCAACACCACACTATTTCACCCCATAGCCTCTTTAGGTTCTGAGGTATTGAGCTCTTGGCATTGTTACACCTCAACACATTCAAGGCAGCTCTGTGCTCATCACAGTGTTCACACAAGGTGGGTCATCCACTAACCAGACGGTTGGCAGTTCGATCCCCGTCTCCCCCTTTCTGTGGGTCGAAGAGTCCTTTTGACACGATACTGAACCCCATAAGCCTCTGACGGCTGTGCATGAGCAATGTATGATAGATCCAATGTATGGATGTGTGTGAATGGTGGAATGGCCAAACTTAACTAAACAGCAATTTGAGCGGTCTTCAAGCTGAAAAATGTGTTGCATAAATTCAAACCATTTACCATTTACATTTAGAAGGACAGCACAACAGGGCAGCAAGAGGCAAGTGAGGCAAGGCCAAGTGAGATAAAGGTGTGAAATGCACGACAACTGAAATAGCAGAGGCTTCAGGGTCCTTCTTCCGCCTAGTTTAAAGTTTGATCTCACTTTCTCACTGCAGCATTTTAACACACAGAGTACGGTTGTGGATAACGTGGCCTTGAATTGGCATAGTACCCTTATAATGTGCTTTAACACCTTGATCGTATAATTCACAGCATCTCTGTGCCCATCCACATATTCGGGAGGACAGCAGTAGATTGGTGCTGGAGGCAGTCGGTTTCCCCATTTTAGAACATAACCAGGCGCCCATGCAATCAAATTTATTGGGCTGCTATCATAAAAGGCTCTCCTCTAAGGTGAATTATAAAAACTCATTGTATCATGCAATAAAACTTACAAAAATATCCCTTTAGCACTGCCATGTTGTTCACACACACACACATACTGTACACACACCAGTTAAAGGAGCAGAGACACAATTAAGATTCCCCCTCATTAAATGAACAACAAAACCAAAACAATAATTTAAACAGATTCATTTTTGAAAAATCTTACTTGTGGATAGTCCTCATGTCAAATACATTTAATTTCTTTCATTTGAGGTAGTTATTATCACGGTTGTGTGTATAGCGTTTATGTTTCTAATACATTTGGTTTTAAACCTCTCTCTTCTTATCCAGCAAAAGTTTGTGTGTGTCTCTCTGTATGTGGAATGCGTATCGTACGGACGCAAACCATTCATCTTATCAGCTTCTCACTTGGGATGTGTTGTCTTAATGGATCGTGGAATTGCAGTGTCAAATTGGGTGTGATACATTCAATTATTCTAAGGTTTGAATCAAAAGGCGACAAGCATTCTTTAGCAGTCAAAGACGGCTTCGGACAGACATGTCTTCTTCTATGTCCTCGGAAAAGTGGTCTGCAACTGGGTCAAACCACAGGTCTGAATTTTCACCAGATCACTTTGATATTTAGATTACATTTATTACACTATATAGTTCTGACAGACATTCATGGGAGTTTCAGGTGTTGATCTCTGTCAGGGCAGCAACATTCATACACACACTTCCCTTTTAGCATGTTGCCCTGACAGTAAAAGCCCTATGTTTGTCTTGTTGCTGTAATGTGTTCATATCAAGCTGAAATATGGTGCTTTTATTAGAAAAGCTGTGAACTTGGGTCTACGAATTGGGTTGATTGCTTTACAGACCTCAGAAATCGCCTGAATTCAATGTAGAAAAAACAACACCAGTTCAGTAAATCATTCAAACTTTTATAATATCCAAACACGTTAACAGTAATAAAGCAAGGAAGAAAAACATTGACCTGTAAAAATCTTCATCAGAGATAAACCAGGTAGGATGAACACAAAGTTTTTTAACTTCACTCTGCACCATAGAGTGTTTATAAAAACGTCTGCACACAAACATACAAAAATGAAAGCATGTTCTAGGGCTCACTAATGACCAGAGTTAATTATAAAGGAGCTCCAGGGCTTTAGAATAGGTACTGTACTATTTTTTTTAATGCTTTGAAAACAGGTTGAAACATTATGATCAACATCTGAGACTGACTCACCCTTGGTGGATTGTGTTTTAGCAGGGTGAGAGTCACAGATGAGAAAGGCTGTATATATGCTTTGTTTTGGCTCATTCAAGAAATGTTAAAGCCCCTACGATGATTTTTAACTGGTTATGAAACTGTCTTATTTTAATATTGCTGCCTCTTTATGACCTACAACAGCAAATGAGACCCTCAGGGAGAAAACTGACTTTTTCTATAAACTATTCTCAATGTCTGTCGCCATGACAGATTACCTGCAAGATCAGAGCAACCGTTTTTTCAAAGTCAAGCTGGAAAAGCCTACGTTCGGGAGGAGGGAGAGGATACAGAGGCAGCGGGACGTTAGCTGGGCTATGCACTAGGCTAAACGCTAGGCTAAAGACTTACCCTTACAGATCAACCCTTTAAGCCCCTACACATTGAGTGACTGTATTGGGATGGATTCATATTTTATGTATGTTTTTCTTTGACCTTTTAAATAAATTAGGTTGCTTGTAGATGAAGAGGTGATGATACATAGATCAAGAACTTCAAACGATGAAAACACAATTTAATAAATTGACACCTCTCATTATGTTTATTAGACGGTTGAAAAACATTGGTCTCACTTGTAACCTAATCTACACCAACACCAGAGCATATGAGCATATAAACTCCCAGTAAGTGAAACAAGTCTATTTTCAGTCAGGTCTTTTTTAAATGGTTTTTAAAGCAATTAAATGAAGCAAATCATGCAAAGTGAAGAGTAAATCACTGAGTCATTATGTCAGGGCGTGTGGCCACAGGGCCAAATGTTCAGCCACTGAACAGACCGGGAGAGACATGCTGTCCGGCATGACAGAAAAAAAGGAGAAAAAAAACTGACATCCACAATACTGAGTGTTATTGGTCAAAATGCTGTTGAAGAGGATTCCATTAGTATCTGTTTCAGTGGGCAGCATCAGTGCCATGCAGTCTAAATGTTGATTCATAGAATTTCATTTGTACTGGTTTCAGTGGACAATTTAGAGTTATGTGGTAGAGATGCTGTATCAGAGAATTTCATTAGTATTGGCTTTGTCTGCTGTGGTGTGCTTCAGAGGCCTCTCCACTCTGCCGGGGAACAAGACTTTAGAGAAACGCTGATCTACAGCCTGGATTCACGTACAGGTTTTGAAGGCAATTCATGAGTCTGGCCTTTCTGATCCTGTAACAAGTGTCTCTGGATGCAAAGTCTAAACTCTTCAAGCATCTCTCTGAAACTTTAAAACGAGGAATGGGTGGCGGAATCCACCAGAGTAAGGCTGTCAGTTATCGTTTATTTCAATTTGAAGCTTGTGGCCATTCCTGTAGGAAAGAACGGGGGTGTTATGTTGATAAGTTCACAGTCAAACTGTCCATATAATCTGTGACCTCCCAGGTTAAATAACATAACATTAGACGAAGTAATGTCACTTTATATTTTAGTTTTAGGTTTTTGTCTTGTTACAAATAAAACCAGAATTTGCACATGTTTTCCTGATATACAGATCAATATTTGACAAACTCTTATCAATATATTGACATGGATTTTCTGGTTTACTTGGATTTAGTTTTTAGTTTGGTCTGTGTCCCAACTGCTAACATGGAGATGATGCGATTTGTGACCTATGCTGCAGCAGACTGCGGCCTGTCATGTTGACCGTCTGTATATGCTTCCACTGGTTTTAACACCCAGATGTAACCCTGCTACACATAGTGTTGTAGATAAGACGACTGTGTGGGCGGCTGGGAGAGCACCTCCACCTGAACGAGATCCATGAGTGCAGGTGAGAGCTGTAAGCTGATTGATCCTCAGGTTGAAAAGGCTGCAGCAGAGCTGCTTCACTGAGACACACAAGGACTGAGACAGTCGCGGAGATACATGAGACACGGAGGACTGACGCCGGCCACACACCGGACGCGTTGGCGTCGCGTAGGCGTCGCGTAAGCGCACCGCCAAGCCTTAAATAACAGCTGGCTCCCATCCACTCTCATGTTAATCCCTTGTGCCGGCCACACCGGACGCTGAAGTGCAGCGCTGCACCAAAAGTGCCTCGCGTCGTGCAGCGATCGTTTCGGCGTCGAGTCTATTTTTTGCGCTTGACGCGAACGTAGCGCTCCGGGAAACACAGTGAAAAATGATTTTAAACGATATTGGGGACATATTTTATATGATATAAATGATAAAATATGCATCACATAGTTTGTATTCCCCTTCTGTTGTCCTGGAGTTTTAATTTTACCAATTTTACCAATCACATTATTAAATGTCCCCCTCTGCCCCTCCATACAGACACACAAGCAGTCATAAAGATAGAAAGAGAGAGGGGTGTGTGTGTGTGTGTGTGTGTGTGTGTGTGTGTGTGTGTGTGTGTGTGTCTACGTACTCTCCACATAGGCTTGAGTGGAGAATACGTAATTTACCCTCGACACCCGACATTGAACGGAGCAAACAGCGGAGAAGTTCTTGAAGATGGATGACATTAAATTAATAATTGAAGTGGAGAAGTAGTACAGTGAGCTGTACGATCCTCGGCCGTGTTGTTTAAAGACAACATTAAAAAGGACAAATGCTGGGACACCGTTGCAGTTAATGACAAATATCAGCTGTATGTGGGATCACGGAGAGGAATCGCAGGATGACCGCCGCGGAGTTCAGCGTGTCCGGTGTGCAGCCTGGCCCCGGCGTCCGGTGTGACAGCCTAGCGTTTACGCGACGCTCACGCGACGCTAACGCGTCCGGTGTGAAGCCGGCGTGAGTCATGCGGAGAGACACGGAAGACACTGGGACTGAGCTGAAAAGCTAGTTGTTTATGTTAAGTTCAATTTATGGTGTCTCGTGTCATTACTAATAATAGCTGCCAAAAAGCGACACCTTTGTCTCTGGCTGTGTTGTGGCAAACTCAGTTGCCACAATGACATGAGGAACCATTAGAACTCAATCCACCTCAGTTCAGAGTGTCAGACACATTAATTGAGTTTAACATAATGACGCTTTATGTTTTTTGTGTTTTTTTTTAAGTTGTGCTAATACATCATGTGGAAGAAGATTACTAAATACCTCTTAATCAGTAGGACAAATCACCCAACCTAACCTAAAGGAGCATTAAGGAGTCAGTGTGTTTGGACAGTGAGTGTATAAGTGTGTGTGTGTGTGTGTGTGTGTAGCTGTATGAGAGAGCGAGTGATAAGAAAGAATGAGGGAAATGGTTGAGGTGTTTACTTATTGGTGTCAGATGTATTCTTCTCTTGGGACACATCCCCCTCATAATGGTGAATTAATGGTTGGAAGAGGCATGTGTTTAAAAATGTCACACACATTGATAAATCAGGTTGTTTTTGTGTGTGTGTGTGTGTGCGTGCACTAGCGTACCTATCAAAGTGAGAACTCCGCTGTCATTACACATTCACCAACAGGGGGCTACAAAGCCTACAGGGGACATATCTTTGGTCCCCTCTTGATCATGCTAGACACCCTCTGGTGAATCCATTTTAATTTTAGCCAAGTGGGTATCTGCAGGTGTGTGAGTGGTTAAAGGGATAGTTCACCGAAAAATGAAAATGTACTCATTATCTTCTCTTTAAGGTGTAAACTGTGCTGCAGCAGAATCCGATAAAATTTAAGACATTAGTGAACTTTCTTTAGAGATAATAAAACCACAGAAAATGTGGTGTTATCCAAGTGTCCGGAAGTGTGGACATTTAAGTTTTAAAACCGATGTAGATGACACTGTTTTGAGTCAAATATGAATGTCGGGGCTTGGATGACACCAGACGAGCAGTATGGAGGCATGCTATGTTTTCTTTCTGTTGTTTTATTACAACTCAAATGCTGTTTACCCCTGAATCTCCAAAAGTGTTTTCTGGACTTGAACACTTAACCCACCCCTCCATAGGCATAGGAGGGGTTAGATAATGAGTTAATTTTTATTTTTCTGTGAACTATCCCTTTAAGTCTATTGTGTGGGTGTGTGTGTGTGTGTGTGTGTGTGTGCGTGCGCGTGTGTGTGTGTGCATGTGTCTGTGTGCGAGCATGTGTGTCTGTGTGTGTGCATGTGTGTCTGTGTGTGTTTATGTGTACGTGCATACGACCCAGGAATGTGAAAGGTCAGATCACCTGCTGTGAGTCTATAAGGTTTTTGTCATCAAGCTTTTCCCATCGTTAAGCTGTGGTCTATTCCTCCATGGAAACATAAAATGTTACTTTGCAGGATTGCATGCAACCAATACACTTCAGTCGTTGACTGTGTGTAGTTATATAGATGGAGAGAGGTCACTAAAAGCATAAACAAGAGTTGTGATCTGACGTCTACTGCGGGAAAAAATGACAAGATAGAGAAAGAATAACAGGCATCTTTAGAATGAAATGGGAGAGGAGGCGGTATACAATTAGGAACTGGAAGCATGACAGTTAAAAAGATCAATGTAGTTGTTAACAGCCTGTAGAAAAAAATCCTGCATCGCTTCCCTCCAGCCTCAGATTAGATGTTATAAAACGTTTCCGCTGCTGATATCTTCCCTGCGGCCATGCTCACAAACATTTTCAGAATCCTTGCAGGGATTTCTTAACTTACCCTAAAAAGATCTTACAATGACTTCTAGCGTAGAGGTGATGCAGGCGAAGACTATGGGCAAGAAAGGGCAGGAAGCAAGGAGGTGTGACTGAGTGTTAAGCACTGTGCAGTTATGGCTTGATCACAGGTATCTCAGCACGCATAGCCTCTGTAGGGCTGTTCAGACGGCTGCTGATCCAGATATGTGTCCTATGTGACAATACAGGGCAGTCCACTATGTGTATTATTACCCTCTACAGATACAGGCTATTATTATCATGCTTGTGTGTGTGTGTATGATTGTGTATGTCATAACGTTTTTACCAAACTTTGTCAGACATGTCAAAACAAGGTTGAGGTCGACAAAAATAGTTTAAAACATTTTAAACACCGCCAGAAAAAACAATCCATAGTTTTAGTGATCATGAACAAGACTACTGCTATAGTGCATCTCTGCGATAAACTTTCTGCATGACCATTTGTTTTTCCTCTTATATATCATATGCTTACAGCAGCATGATCATGTGCTAACATGATGATGTTTAGGGGGTATATTATAATCTTTGTCACCATCTTAATTAGATTAATCTCGATGTTAGCAATAAACATAATTTACTATAACACTCTTTGCACTGCTAAGACCTGGTATTATCCTCCGTCCTCAGAGATCAGATCACAAATGGTCAGTATTAAGTTCATCTGTTGTCGTATCACATTTTGCCCAAAATGCTTTGCTAGATTTGAACCTTAGGATACTTTAAAGACATGATCAATGGACTGAGAGAATGCTCTTCTCCAGCAATGTTCTCCACACAGGAACAAAAATGTATCCTGCTGCAATCACAACCAAGCGCATGAGCATGCACACATCTGAAGAGCACCACAAAGAGTGCCTTTAGAGGTGATTGCTCACTGCAGTGCAAACAAATCTACAGCAAGGGTTACTCACTTTATGTGAGCGTATGAAAGCTATTGCATTTATCAAATGATTCAAATGATTACTGAGCCCCTTTAAAGCACAACAGCAAATAGGAAAATCACAGTCTGAACTGCATCCCCTTTGGCGTGATCCATGTTGAAGCTTTAAAAGCCTTTTTCAAAGCTTCCATCCCCTTTCTTTGACACATAGCTGCAGCAGTTTGATTTGTTCATGGGAGGTACAAACACTGCTAAACCTACCCATACATTTGTAAATCCTCACAAATTATGTCCATATTTAGACGATGTGATTAGACAAACAGGTTATCAACATTATCTGCTCCTTGTTGCATTCAGCACTCATTTCTTAGGTCTTTGTCTGTACACATCATCTAGGCCTCTTTATTGAGCCATTGACCGTGACATAAACACTCAGCCCAGGCACTGCCAATGGCAACTAATAGGCCCTGCAGGAAGGGCAGTCGGCCCACTATATGTGCGTGTGTGTGTTTGTGTGTGTGTCTTCGCCTCATTTTGCTCCAAACACTTGAGGGAAAGTGTTCATATCTAAATTACCCATTGCCTCAGGGTTGACTGAGATTTTGATGTTCAGCCATCTCTCTCTCTCTCTCTCTCTCTCTATCTTCGTCTCCTCCTCTATCTCCGTCAGCTTCATGATTACTTCATTTTTCCCCCTCCTCTTCTGTCAAGATCTCTCTGTCCATGTTTCTCTCTCTTGCTCTGAGCAACAGTGTTTTCCATCCAGCTGTCAGGGGAATTTTGCAGAAGTGTTTGAAATTTTTACAAAAACACCCCAGTTTCTGCCACAACTGGGTGAGTAAGTGAATAAATCAGCTTTCTGTCATACACCGTCAAAGGAATAAAAAAGATAATCAGCTATTATAATTAGCATTTTATAGTATTGAGCAGCTTGGTCTCAACTTAACACCCTTTCTTGTGGATCTGGCTGTTCATGTATGTTTTTTTCACAGGTTCTGTCAGCAGTGATTATGGTTCATGGTGGGAGGTTGATAAGCAGCGACATGAATTCAAGAAAAGTCAGACGACCTGGTCAGACGACCTGGTTAGCCAAATGCAATCTTACTGAATGACCTTTCCATTCAACTTACAATTATAATTGTCGACGACGCAGTCATAAAGACCTGGTTGCTTTCTGTTTTATTAAATACTTGATTATATCAGAATATAGAGTAATTTGACCAAAGCAATTAGCCTGTCTGCTGCCCAAAGGAAGAAACTCCTAAATCGTAACATTCCCAATTGGAACTAGAAACTGCGATCTCAGTGCTTTGATAAAGAAAGAATAAAACACTTTTTGTACTAATATTGTTACTGGTCCTCTTGAAATAATACCATATGAACAATGTCAATGTCCTGGAGCTTTCTCCATAGGGTCCATTAGCGAGAAAATTGAAAGAATCAAGGATGTTTTTCCTGGCCCTGTCAGTCCTCTCTTACTCTACATTCTGCAATTAGGATACTATTGTCCGCTATCACATTCATGTACTTCTGCTACAATGCAGTGATGGATTATTATTATCCTCTTGACTGCACTAACTTATACCCACAAATAAAGTGGTTTCAATGATATACAGCTAAGATTAAATGCTACATATGATTGAAAAGAGAAGCAACCACTAAGTGTTTGCAGAAGGCAATGAAGAGGAGGTGAAAATTAAATACAATTAAAAACCAATGGCACACAGAGGAAATAACAAACAAAGTGGAGAGGCTCTGGAAAGAAATTAGTGTTTGGGAGTGAAATCAAACTTTCTCTGACCCGAGTCAGGAGGCAGGGGAATGCAAACAAGACTTGAATGAAACACAGCAGGAAAACACACAACCTGCTGATGGAGCAGACAGAATAAGGCCAGATAAGGTGGACAAACACTTGGCTTGTTTACAGCCTGTCTGGTCATCTGCCTGCTTGAGTGTCTTGTCCTATCAGACTCCATCAGTCTATTTAATGATACTGCTGTGTCTCCAGCTGTCATTAATGTACTGAGTTCAATTTTATAACAATACAAAGAAAAGATAGCCCAAACTTTTATAATAAGACCCAGGCTGTAAACCGAGCAGGACCATCTTTTAATACCAGTTATTGTGTTTTTCTCTTTCGTAAGCAGATGAAAATTACCTTGGTGAAAATAACATTCACCAGTTGTGCCAAACCGTCCATTTTATGTTGTTTCTAATGCTGCTGAGTGAATAGTTTCTGTGAGTGCAGTCTTGAGGTAATGTTGTGTCGGGCATTTTTACTTTTTCTCCCCTTTTTGTTCTAAATGCAGGGCTGTGAGTCGGCTCAGAAACTGGCGCTCCCTCTCTTTGTCTCTCTCCCTCTCTCTGTGGCAGTGATACTTTGTATCTCTGCCCATAATCAATTTAAGAGTTTGTCTTGGGTCATTATTACCTGCTGAAGGACCATCTGTTCACTGAGGCTGCCTGAGAGCTCTGCCAGCCACTGAGACACACACAAACACACCCACACAAATACACGGGCACACACACACACACACACACACACACTGAAACACACTCATACTCGCGCACATATACATGGCCTGAAGGGTTGCCAGGTAGATCTGGATCTCAGTGAGATGTGGGATGTAGAATAATTGTGCCTCAGGTAGAGCTGAAGAGCAACCTTTGGCCACATTAGTGAGTGTGTGTGTGTATTTGCATTTCTGTTTAGTGTTTGTGTGTATGTGAATATGAATGTAGTATACAGTGTGCATATGCATCTGCTGTTAATGTCTGGCTCTTCTAATGTGACTTGTGTAATAATGTAATGAGGGGGCCGGGAAACATGTAGCGTGTGCATGTGTGAATTAGGTAGAAACACAGTGAAGGTGCAGCCACTGCAGCACAATGACATATAATTACACCCACAACCTTAACAAAGAAATGACTGGCTGTCTGGCTGCTAACACTGTGAAGTATGATGCTGTATTAGGGCCACTTTGTGTGTGTGTGTGTGTGTGTGTGTGTGTGTGTGTGCCCGTCTTACGCAACCACATAGTCGTGAAAAAAAACAAACAGTTGCTCTTTAAAATGTTAAAGTCGTTAAAGTTCCAAGAAAAACTCAATTCTGCAAATTCTGTCAAATATTTAGGTGGAAGGACTTGATGACCAAATCAGATTTAGCAATTAGGAAATACTTGTGATTGTAGCCAGCTATAAGCTTGAGGTAATAAAGTTTGTTGGGGAGATGAGGGTTCTGGCAGGTGAAAGCTGAGTGCTGGTGGTTTGAGGAAGTCTAAGCTGTGAGTGGAGCTGGCTGACTGAGCAGCAGGCAGGAGCATCAGCTGGGGAGCGGAGTGAAGAGGCAGAGGGCCGAGTGGAGCTGGAGACCAGTGGACATGAGCTGGTTATGGAGAAGTGTGATATGTTCTGAGTGTTGCAGAGAGTTGATCAAGGAAACCTCAGCTGATGCTCAAGCTGAGGAAAGTAAAGGCCACTTTACTCGGTAGAAAACCACAAATCTCATTTGCATTGTGGATGTAACCACAGACCTCCAAACATATTGTGTTGTTGTTCCTCATGTGCAAAATATAATCAATTTGTGACTTAACCTCAACGTTTTTAAGTTGTTTCTCAATGCATCAATTCAGAGAAAAGTATTCTTGTATATATTAGTAGGGTCCAAAACCTCAATTCCGTGACCATTCTCTGGCAAATGTGTTTTGATGACTGATTTGACATCTATACAACATTTATAAAAAATTTAGCCCCCATGTCCCTCGCAAAAATGTCGGCATTTTTCGCTAGAGGGCCGAATCCAAAATGGCAGCCGGCACTATCTTGTAAAGGTTACTTTTTTACCAGAGAACCTAGAATAATGTATGAATACACTTTTTGAGGCAAATTGACCATAAGGATTGTGATTCTGACATAATTTTTACATTTAGACATCATCTTGACCCCGAAATCCAAGATGGCCACCATCCGGTAGAGCAAAAATATAAAGTTTTATACACAAATCAGCCCCCAGGTCTCCAGGAGATGGTTGATCTATAGCCTTTATACATTACTTATTATGGAAGGACAAAAACAAAGAATATCAGAAATAAGTCTTATTCAATAACTGTAACTTAAGAAAGGAACGAAAAACACTTGAAACATGCCATTAAGAAATTATTGTACCCCAATAATTTAACCTTTTGGTCATTAAAAAAAGATATACAATAGTAAATTACAGGATGCTTTCATGTTGTTAAATGCTACACATTATTCTAACAATGTAACTGGTGAATAATAAGGACATTGATATATTAGATTAGTCCAAATCTGAGCATTCTGCATCACTAGTATCTAAATCACTACTATCACAATCATACTCGCTCTCATCTTCCTCGCTGTCCTCAACTGGCCTTGATGCAGGTAGATGAGTTGGAAGAGCAGGTTGTCTGTAGCGGACAATGAGTGGTGAAAACTCTTCCTCCTCCTCTAGTTGCTCGACTCTCGGAGGCCATGGGACGAGTTTGATGGACTTGACCTCATCTCTGAGCCGCATAGCTACATTGTGCACAAGTTGCTCACTGCTGACACCAATGGATGAGAGCGCTGCTTCGACATATGTACCTCCCCCAAATGTATCATAGACTAGGTCACTCTGCTTCCTCTGAGGGCGTGAGTTGAAGCCGATCTTACCCCCAAACTCCCGGGTCAGGATGTCTTTGATGTAAGATGACTTTACCCCGGATCTTGGGAAGCTGTACCCAGATATGATGGATGTGTAGTCATGGAGGAGGCTCTGTATTGACCTTAGTTCATGTTCCACAAAGATGACTGTTTTGACGTGGTCAAAGAACATTGTCTGAGTCTCACGGAGAGTGACATTGTGCATCAATGGAAGCTTGTCATCTTCACTAATTTTCTGGTATCTATGCACATGTTTCAACCAGCATTTAAGGTGATATCTGATCTCAAGTGCGTAGGGTTGGTCAGCCGCAGAATCTATTAGACAGTTAATTCTGTCGCGCATTACTTGATCTTCCAGGACCACTGTGTGGCTCTTGAATGCTGTCCATGCTTGATCATATGAAATCAAGTGCAGCTTTGATTCTGGGTGCTTCTTCGACTCTGGAGCACAGCACCAGACACATTTAGTTTGGTCATGGATCGGCCCTAGGCTTGATCGCAGCCGTTTGGAAGCTGAAGCCACATGTCGGGAACAAACATCAGACATAGACGAAGACAGACATTGGCTTTCTTCAAACTCTTCTTTTCTTTCTCTTTTGTTGGCTTGTTCTATTTTTTTTTTGCATTCGAAAAGGTCAATATACATGTGTTATGAACACATTGTCCAATGGGACCTTTATCCCAATTGTTGCGGGTGGAAATCAAAGGCAGGAGGCGTCGTTCTCAAGTTAAAATTAAGCAGGTTTATTCAGAGGTCACAGGTCAGGAAACTGCGGTGTCTAGCAAATGATTATGCATGGTCCACTGATCCTGTACAGGAAAAATGGCGTTTAGTCAGAGTGCGTACAAAGCTTATATATCGATACTGGGCTTGACAGAGGTTCTTCTTGGATTGGGATCGGTCGGATCTCGTCGGGTCGTCCTCCTGGCGTCGTTTGGTCCTCCTCCTGGCGTTGCGTGATGACGTGCAAGCGGTGTCGGTTACTAGAGTTCATGAGCATATTGCCTCGTGTGTGCGCTTATTTTATGTGTGTGTGAAGTGAAGTGAGGTCATAGAAAACTGTGAGAAAGGCATGAAAACCTCTAGTCTAATCTGTCCGCTGTGTGTGTGTGAGGGAGTCTCAGAACTAATATAATGAAGTGATTCATGAAGCCAGAGGTTTGAAAACCTGTTATCTGTCCGCTATGCCAGACTCCCTTTTTAAGGAGTATGAAACATTCTATGTGTTATGTTTGTGTGTTTACGCTATGTGTATCTGACTACACGTTAAAGTGTGTGTATGTGTGTGAACAGTGGTGTATTGTCAACACAATCAACAGTTCTGAAAACATCCCCAAATTTGTCTAGACCCTTCCATAATAGGGCCTTTTGTTTTAGATTTTTCCACCTCTCCATTGAGGTAATTGAATCAGTGTCTTTATCGCAAAGCCTGCCACACTGAAGGACACATGGAATGCCTGGCATGTTTGCAATT